>NC_137455.1:263449891-264049891 GCF_964235325.1 Thermobia domestica
GCTCGTCAATTTGAGCTTTATTTCGTTAAAATATGTTCAGAAGTTTCGGAGATATAGCAATTAGTATATAGTAGTTAGAAGCAATGCACAACAATATAATATATATGAAAAATGATATATGTTATATTGTTGAGATGTTGCCTAACAACATATTTATACCAAAGAATACAGTTTTGAAGAAAATTGAAGAAAATAGTGTTTGAAGACATACATTTTCTACTTAGGATGAGTGTCACGTGGTCTCATCAATCCTGCAAGGGTTAAATGGCTTCATGTATAACAACAGGTACTAACTTCATTTTTTAAAATTTCTTGTTGTAATGTATAGATTTTATTTCCCCTTTATCATGTGTGCAACACTTAGATAGTATATTTGGTAGTTGTGTGGAAAAAAGTATTTAGGGTGATGCAGAATTCCAACACTTAATAGTATAAAATTTATATTTGTTCATCAAGAAATGAAGAAAATGCACCAATTAGCGTGTGCGCTGTATGTAGTTCTGAATGGCACATGTTCTTTCTCCTCGGTTGTCATTGGTCAGCCATACTGTTATGAGGGAATGAGACTTATTATGGGATAAAATCTGTTATATTCTGTAAAAAGAGTTAAACAGTACCAAATGTTATATATACAAGGTAACTTTTCTTCTTCGGTAGGGGACTCTGCTTGCACTCGCATCATAAACTGGGCAATGTTCTTCAATTTGAGCTTTATTTCGATAAAATATGTTCAGAAGTTTCGGAGATATAGCCCTTAGTATATAGTAGTTAGAAGCAATCCACAACAATATAATATATATGAAAAATGATATATGTTATATTTTTGAGATGTTGCCTAACAACATATTTATACCAAAGAATACAGTTTTGAAGAAAATTGAAGAAAATAGTGTTTGAAGACATACATTTTCTACTTAGGATGAGTGTCACGTGGTCTCATCAATCCTGCAAGGGTTAAATGGCTTCATGTATAACAACAGGTACTAACTTCATTTTTTAAAATTTCTTGTTGTAATGTATAGATTTTATTTCCCCTTTATCATGTGTGCAACACTTAGATAGTATATTTGGTAGTTGTGTGGAAAAAAATATACAGGGTGATGCAGAATTCCAACACATAATAGTATAAAATTTATATTTGTTCATCAAGAAATGAAGAAAATGCACCAATTAGCGTGTGCGCTGTATGTAGTTCTGAATGGCACATGTTCTTACTCCTCGGTTGTCATTGGTCAGCCATACTGTTATGAGTGAATGAGACTTATTATGGGATAAAATCTCTTATATTCTGTAAAAAGAGTTAAACAGTACCAAATGTTATATATACAAGGTAACTTTTCTTCTTCGGTAGGGGACTCTGCTTGCACTCGCATCATAAACTGGGCAATGTTCTTCAATTTGAGCTTTATTTCGATAAAATATGTTCAGAAGTTTCGGAGATATAGCCCTTAGTATATAGTAGTTAGAAGCAATGCACAACAATATAATATATATGAAAAATGATATATGTTATATTTTTGAGATGTTGCCTAACAACATATTTATACCAAAGAATACAGTTTTGAAGAAAATTGAAGAAAATAGTGTTTGAAGACATACATTTTCTACTTAGGATGAGTGTCACGTGGTCTCATCAATCCTGCAAGGGTTAAATGGCTTCATGTATAACAACAGGTACTAACTTCATTTTTTAAAATTTCTTGTTGTAATGTATAGATTTTATTTCCCCTTTATCATGTGTGCAACACTTAGATAGTATATTTGGTAGTTGTGTGGAAAAAAATATACAGGGTGATGCAGAATTCCAACACATAATAGTATAAAATTTATATTTGTTCATCAAGAAATGAAGAAAATGCACCAATTAGCGTGTGCGCTGTATGTAGTTCTGAATGGCACATGTTCTTACTCCTCGGTTGTCATTGGTCAGCCATACTGTTATGAGTGAATGAGACTTATTATGGGATAAAATCTCTTATATTCTGTAAAAAGAGTTAAACAGTACCAAATGTTATATATACAAGGTAACTTTTCTTCTTCGGTAGGGGACTCTGCTTGCACTCGCATCATAAACTGGGCAATGTTCTTCAATTTGAGCTTTATTTCGATAAAATATGTTCAGAAGTTTCGGAGATATAGCCCTTAGTATATAGTAGTTAGAAGCAATGCACAACAATATAATATATATGAAAAATGACATATGTTTATTGTTGAGATGTTGCGTAACAACATATTTATACCAAAGAATACAGTTTTGAAGAAAATTGAAGAAAATAGTGTTTGAAGAC
This sequence comes from Thermobia domestica, assembly GCF_964235325.1. Lineage (NCBI taxonomy): Eukaryota > Metazoa > Arthropoda > Insecta > Zygentoma > Lepismatidae > Thermobia > Thermobia domestica. The sequence continues at coordinate 263,452,180 of NC_137455.1, forward strand.
ATACATTTTCTACTTAGGATGATTGTCACGTGGTCTCATCAATCCTGCAAGGGTTAAATGGCTTCATGTATAACAACAGGTACTAACTTCATTTTTTAAAATTTCTTGTTATAATGTATAGATTTTATTTCCCCTTTATCATGTGTGCAACACTTAGATAGTATATTTGGTAGTTGTGTGTAAAAAAAATATACAGGGTGATGCAGAATTCCAACCCTTATAAATATTAAATTATTATTTGCTCATCAAAAAATAAAGATAATGCACCAATTAGCGTGTGCGCTGTATGTAGTTCTGAATGGCACATGTTCTTACTCCTCGGTTGTCATTCGTCAGCCATATTGTTATGAGGGAATGAGACTTATTATGGGATAAAATTTGTTATTTTCTGTAAAAAGAGTTAAACAGTACCAAATGTTATATATACAAGGTAACTTTTCTTCTACGGTAGGGAACTCTGCTTTCACTCACGTCATAAACTGAGCAACGCTCGTCAATTTGAGCCTTATTTCGTTAAAATATGTTCAGAAGTTTCGGAGATATATCCCTTAGTATATAGTAGTTAGGAGCAATGCACAACAATATAATATATATGAAAAAATGATATATGTTATATTGTTGAGATGTTGCCTAACAACATATTTATACCAAAGTGTACAGTTTTGAAGAAAATTGAAGAAAATAGTGTTTGAAGACATACGTTTTCTACTTAGGATGAGTGTCACGTGGTCTCATCAATCCTGCAAGGGTTAAATGGCTTCATGTATAACAACAGGTACTAAGTTCATGTTTAAAACTTCTTGTTGTAATATATAGATTTTCTTTCCCCTTTATCAGGTGTGCAACACTTAGATAGTATATTTGGTAGTTGTGTGGAAAAAAGTATACAGGGTGATGCAGAATTCCAACATTTAATAGTATAAAATTTATATTTGTTCATCAAGAAATGAAGAAAATGCACCAATTAGCGTGTGCGCTGTATGTAGTTCTGAATGGCACATGTTCTTTCTCCTCGGTTGTCATTGGTCAGCCATACTGTTATGAGGGAATGAGACTTATTATGGGATAAAATCTGTTATATTCTGTAAAAAGAGTTAAACAGTACCAAATGTTATATATACAAGGTAACTTTTCTTCTTCGGTAGGGGACTCTGTTTGCACTCGCATCATAAACTGGGCAATGTTCTTCAATTTGAGCTTTATTTCGATAAAATATGTTCAGAAGTTTCGGAGATATAGCCCTTAGTATATAGTAGTTAGAAGCAATGCACAACAATATAATATATATGAAAAATGACATATGTTTATTGTTGAGATGTTGCGTAACAACATATTTATACCAAAGAATACAGTTTTGAAGAAAATTGAAGAAAATAGTGTTTGAAGACATACATTTTCTACTTAGGATGATTGTCACGTGGTCTCATCAATCCTGCAAGGGTTAAATGGCTTCATGTATAACAACAGGTACTAACTTCATTTTTTAAAATTTCTTGTTATAATGTATAGATTTTATTTCCAATTTATCATGTGTGCAACACTTAGATAGTATATTTGGTAGTTGTGTGTAAAAAAAATATACAGGGTGATGCCGAATTCCAACACATAATAATATTAAATTATTGTTTGCTCATCAAAAAATAAAGATAATGCACCAATTAGCGTGTGCGCTGTATGTAGTTCTGAATGGCACATGTTCTTACTCCTCGGTTGTCATTGGTCAGCCATATTGTTATGAGGGAATGAGACTTATTATGGGATAAAATTTGTTATTATCTGTAAAAAGAGTTAAACAGTACCAAATGTTATATATACAAGGTAACTTTTCTTCTACGGTAGGGAACTCTGCTTTCACTCACATCATAAACTGAGCAACGCTCGTCAATTTGAGCCTTATTTCGTTAAAATATGTTCAGAAGTTTCGGAGATATATCCCTTAGTATATAGTAGTTAGGAGCAATGCACAACAATATAATATATATGAAAAAATGATATATGTTATATTGTTGAGATGTTGCCTAACAACATATTTATACCAAAGTGTACAGTTTTGAAGAAAATTGAAGAAAATAGTGTTTGAAGACATACGTTTTCTACTTAGGATGAGTGTCACGTGGTCTCATCAATGCTGCAAGGGTTAAATGGCTTCATGTATAACAACAGGTACTAAGTTCATGTTTAAAACTTCTTGTTGTAATATATAGATTTTCTTTCCCCTTTATCAGGTGTGCAACACTTAGATAGTATATTTGGTAGTTGTGTGGAAAAAAGTATACAGGGTGATGCAGAATTCCAACACTTAATAGTATAAAATTTATATTTGTTTGAGACTTATTATGGGATAAAATCTGTTATATTCTGTAAAAAGAGTTAAACAGTACCAAATGTTATATATACAAGGTAACTTTTCTTGTTCGGTAGGGGACTCTGCTTGCACTCGCATCATAAACTGGGCAATGTTCTTCAAATTTGAGCTTTATTTCGATAAAATATATTCAGAAGTTTCGGAGATATAGCCCTTAGTATGTAGTAGTTAGAAGCAATGCACAACAATATAATATATATGAAAAATGATATATGTTATATTGTTGAGATGTTGCCTAACAACATATTTATACCAAAGAATACAGTTTTGAAGAAAATTGAAGAAAATAGTGTTTGAAGACATACATTTTCTACTTAGGATGAGTGTCACGTGGTCTCATCAATCCTGCAAGGGTTAAATGGCTTCATGTATAACAACAGGTACTAACTTCATTTTTTAAAATTTCTTGTTGTAATGTATAGATTTTATTTCCCCTTTATCATGTGTGCAACACTTAGATAGTATATTTGGTAGTTGTGTGTAACAAAAATATACAGGGTGATGCGGAATTCCAACCCTTAATAATATTAAATTATTGTTTGCTCATCAAAAAATAAAGAAATTGCACCAAATAGCGTGTGCGCTGTATGAAGTTCTGAATGGCACATGTTCTTACTCCTCGGTTGTCATTGGTCAGCCATATTGTTATGAGGGAATGAGACTTATTATGGGATAAAATCTCTTATATTCTGTAAAAAGAGTTAAACAGTACTTAATGTTATATATACAAGGTAACTTTTCTTCTACGGTAGGGAACTCTGCTTTCACTCACACCATAAACTGGGCAACGCTCGTCAATTTGAGCTTTATTTCGTTAAAATATGTTCAGAAGTTTCGGAGATATAGCCCTTAGTATATAGTAGTTAGGAGCAATGCACAACAATATAATATATATGAAAAAATGATATATGTTATATTGTTGAGATGTTGCCTAACAACATATTTATACCAAAGTGTACAGTTTTGAAGAAAATTGAAGAAAATAGTGTTTGAAGACATACGTTTTCTACTTAGGATGAGTGTCACGTGGTCTCATCAATCCTGCAAGGGGTAATGGCTTCATGTATAACAACAGGTACTAAGTTCATTTTTTAAAACTTCTTGTTGTAATGTATAGATTTTCTTTTTCTTTATCAGGTGTGCAACACTTAGGTAGTATTTTTGGTAGTTGTGTGGAAAAAAATATACAGGGTGATGCAGAATTCCAACACTTAATAGTATAAAATTTATGTTTGTTCATCAAGAAATGAAGAAAATGCACCAATTAGCGTGTGCGGTGTATGTAGTTCTTAATGGCACATGTTCTTACTCCTTGGTTGTCATTGGTCAGCCATACTGTTATGAGTGAATGAGACTTATTATGGGATAAAATCTGTTATATTCTGTAAAAAGAGTTAAACAGTACCAAATATTATATATACAAGGTAACCTTTCTTCTACGGTAGGGAACTCTGCTTTCACTCACATCATAAACTGGGCAACGCTCGTCAATTTGAGCTTTATTTCGTTAAAATATGTTCAGAAGTTTCGGAGATATAGCAATTAGTATATAGTAGTTAGAAGCAATGCACAACAATATAATATATATGAAAAATGATATATGTTATATTGTTGAGATGTTGCCTAACAACATATTTATACCAAAGAATACAGTTTTGAAGAAAATTGAAGAAAATAGTGTTTGAAGACATACATTTTCTACTTAGGATGAGTGTCACGTGGTCTCATCAATCCTGCAAGGGTTAAATGGCTTCATGTATAACAACAGGTACTAACTTCATTTTTTAAAATTTCTTGTTGTAATGTATAGATTTTATTTCCCCTTTATCATGTGTGCAACACTTAGATAGTATATTTGGTAGTTGTGTGGAAAAAAGTATTTAGGGTGATGCAGAATTCCAACACTTAATAGTATAAAATTTATATTTGTTCATCAAGAAATGAAGAAAATGCACCAATTAGCGTGTGCGCTGTATGTAGTTCTGAATGGCACATGTTCTTTCTCCTCGGTTGTCATTGGTCAGCCATACTGTTATGAGGGAATGAGACTTATTATGGGATAAAATCTGTTATATTCTGTAAAAAGAGTTAAACAGTACCAAATGTTATATATACAAGGTAACTTTTCTTCTTCGGTAGGGGACTCTGCTTGCACTCGCATCATAAACTGGGCAATGTTCTTCAATTTGAGCTTTATTTCGATAAAATATGTTCAGAAGTTTCGGAGATATAGCCCTTAGTATATAGTAGTTAGAAGCAATCCACAACAATATAATATATATGAAAAATGATATATGTTATATTTTTGAGATGTTGCCTAACAACATATTTATACCAAAGAATACAGTTTTGAAGAAAATTGAAGAAAATAGTGTTTGAAGACATACATTTTCTACTTAGGATGAGTGTCACGTGGTCTCATCAATCCTGCAAGGGTTAAATGGCTTCATGTATAACAACAGGTACTAACTTCATTTTTTAAAATTTCTTGTTGTAATGTATAGATTTTATTTCCCCTTTATCATGTGTGCAACACTTAGATAGTATATTTGGTAGTTGTGTGGAAAAAAATATACAGGGTGATGCAGAATTCCAACACATAATAGTATAAAATTTATATTTGTTCATCAAGAAATGAAGAAAATGCACCAATTAGCGTGTGCGCTGTATGTAGTTCTGAATGGCACATGTTCTTACTCCTCGGTTGTCATTGGTCAGCCATACTGTTATGAGTGAATGAGACTTATTATGGGATAAAATCTCTTATATTCTGTAAAAAGAGTTAAACAGTACCAAATGTTATATATACAAGGTAACTTTTCTTCTTCGGTAGGGGACTCTGCTTGCACTCGCATCATAAACTGGGCAATGTTCTTCAATTTGAGCTTTATTTCGATAAAATATGTTCAGAAGTTTCGGAGATATAGCCCTTAGTATATAGTAGTTAGAAGCAATGCACAACAATATAATATATATGAAAAATGATATATGTTATATTTTTGAGATGTTGCCTAACAACATATTTATACCAAAGAATACAGTTTTGAAGAAAATTGAAGAAAATAGTGTTTGAAGACATACATTTTCTACTTAGGATGAGTGTCACGTGGTCTCATCAATCCTGCAAGGGTTAAATGGCTTCATGTATAACAACAGGTACTAAGTTCATGTTTAAAACTTCTTGTTGTAATATATAGATTTTCTTTCCCCTTTATCAGGTGTGCAACACTTAGATAGTATATTTGGTAGTTGTGTGGAAAAAAGTATACAGGGTGATGCAGAATTCCAACACTTAATAGTATAAAATTTATATTTGTTCATCAAGAAATGAAGAAAATGCACCAATTAGCGTGTGCGCTGTATGTAGTTCTGAATGGCAAATGTTCTTTCTCCTCGGTTGTCATTCGTCAGCCATACTGTTATGAGGGAATGAGACTTATTATGGGATAAAATCTGTTATATTCTGTAAAAAGAGTTAAACAGTACCAAATGTTATATATACAAGGTAACTTTTCTTGTTCGGTAGGGGACTCTGCTTGCACTCGCATCATAAACTGGGCAATGTTCTTCAAATTTGAGCTTTATTTCGATAAAATATATTCAGAAGTTTCGGAGATATAGCCCTTAGTATGTAGTAGTTAGAAGCAATGCACAACAATATAATATATATGAAAAATGATATATGTTATATTGTTGAGATGTTGCCTAACAACATATTTATACCAAAGAATACAGTTTTGAAGAAAATTGAAGAAAATAGTGTTTGAAGACATACATTTTCTACTTAGGATGAGTGTCACGTGGTCTCATCAATCCTGCAAGGGTTAAATGGCTTCATGTATAACAACAGGTACTAACTTCATTTTTTAAAATTTCTTGTTGTAATGTATAGATTTTGTTTCCCCTTTATCATGTGTGCAACACTTAGATAGTATATTTGGTAGTTGTGTGTAACAAAAATATACAGGGTGATGCGGAATTCCAACCCTTAATAATATTAAATTATTGTTTGCTCATCAAAAAATAAAGAAATTGCACCAAATAGCGTGTGCGCTGTATGAAGTTCTGAATGGCACATGTTCTTACTCCTCGGTTGTCATTGGTCAGCCATATTGTTATGAGGGAATGAGACTTATTATGGGATAAAATCTCTTATATTCTGTAAAAAGAGTTAAACAGTACTTAATGTTATATATACAAGGTAACTTTTCTTCTACGGTAGGGAACTCTGCTTTCACTCACACCATAAACTGGGCAACGCTCGTCAATTTGAGCTTTATTTCGTTAAAATATGTTCAGAAGTTTCGGAGATATAGCCCTTAGTATATAGTAGTTAGGAGCAATGCACAACAATATAATATATATGAAAAAATGATATATGTTATATTGTTGAGATGTTGCCTAACAACATATTTATACCAAAGTGTACAGTTTTGAAGAAAATTGAAGAAAATAGTGTTTGAAGACATACGTTTTCTACTTAGGATGAGTGTCACGTGGTCTCATCAATCCTGCAAGGGGTAATGGCTTCATGTATAACAACAGGTACTAAGTTCATTTTTTAAAACTTCTTGTTGTAATGTATAGATTTTCTTTTTCTTTATCAGGTGTGCAACACTTAGGTAGTATTTTTGGTAGTTGTGTGGAAAAAAATATACAGGGTGATGCAGAATTCCAACACTTAATAGTATAAAATTTATGTTTGTTCATCAAGAAATGAAGAAAATGCACCAATTAGCGTGTGCGGTGTATGTAGTTCTTAATGGCACATGTTCTTACTCCTTGGTTGTCATTGGTCAGCCATACTGTTATGAGTGAATGAGACTTATTATGGGATAAAATCTGTTATATTCTGTAAAAAGAGTTAAACAGTACCAAATATTATATATACAAGGTAACCTTTCTTCTACGGTAGGGAACTCTGCTTTCACTCACATCATAAACTGGGCAACGCTCGTCAATTTGAGCTTTATTTCGTTAAAATATGTTCAGAAGTTTCGGAGATATAGCAATTAGTATATAGTAGTTAGAAGCAATGCACAACAATATAATATATATGAAAAATGATATATGTTATATTGTTGAGATGTTGCCTAACAACATATTTATACCAAAGAATACAGTTTTGAAGAAAATTGAAGAAAATAGTGTTTGAAGACATACATTTTCTACTTAGGATGAGTGTCACGTGGTCTCATCAATCCTGCAAGGGTTAAATGGCTTCATGTATAACAACAGGTACTAACTTCATTTTTTAAAATTTCTTGTTGTAATGTATAGATTTTATTTCCCCTTTATCATGTGTGCAACACTTAGATAGTATATTTGGTAGTTGTGTGGAAAAAAGTATTTAGGGTGATGCAGAATTCCAACACTTAATAGTATAAAATTTATATTTGTTCATCAAGAAATGAAGAAAATGCACCAATTAGCGTGTGCGCTGTATGTAGTTCTGAATGGCACATGTTCTTTCTCCTCGGTTGTCATTGGTCAGCCATACTGTTATGAGGGAATGAGACTTATTATGGGATAAAATCTGTTATATTCTGTAAAAAGAGTTAAACAGTACCAAATGTTATATATACAAGGTAACTTTTCTTCTTCGGTAGGGGACTCTGCTTGCACTCGCATCATAAACTGGGCAATGTTCTTCAATTTGAGCTTTATTTCGATAAAATATGTTCAGAAGTTTCGGAGATATAGCCCTTAGTATATAGTAGTTAGAAGCAATCCACAACAATATAATATATATGAAAAATGATATATGTTATATTTTTGAGATGTTGCCTAACAACATATTTATACCAAAGAATACAGTTTTGAAGAAAATTGAAGAAAATAGTGTTTGAAGACATACATTTTCTACTTAGGATGAGTGTCACGTGGTCTCATCAATCCTGCAAGGGTTAAATGGCTTCATGTATAACAACAGGTACTAACTTCATTTTTTAAAATTTCTTGTTGTAATGTATAGATTTTATTTCCCCTTTATCATGTGTGCAACACTTAGATAGTATATTTGGTAGTTGTGTGGAAAAAAATATACAGGGTGATGCAGAATTCCAACACATAATAGTATAAAATTTATATTTGTTCATCAAGAAATGAAGAAAATGCACCAATTAGCGTGTGCGCTGTATGTAGTTCTGAATGGCACATGTTCTTACTCCTCGGTTGTCATTGGTCAGCCATACTGTTATGAGTGAATGAGACTTATTATGGGATAAAATCTCTTATATTCTGTAAAAAGAGTTAAACAGTACCAAATGTTATATATACAAGGTAACTTTTCTTCTTCGGTAGGGGACTCTGCTTGCACTCGCATCATAAACTGGGCAATGTTCTTCAATTTGAGCTTTATTTCGATAAAATATGTTCAGAAGTTTCGGAGATATAGCCCTTAGTATATAGTAGTTAGAAGCAATGCACAACAATATAATATATATGAAAAATGATATATGTTATATTTTTGAGATGTTGCCTAACAACATATTTATACCAAAGAATACAGTTTTGAAGAAAATTGAAGAAAATAGTGTTTGAAGACATACATTTTCTACTTAGGATGAGTGTCACGTGGTCTCATCAATCCTGCAAGGGTTAAATGGCTTCATGTATAACAACAGGTACTAACTTCATTTTTTAAAATTTCTTGTTGTAATGTATAGATTTTATTTCCCCTTTATCATGTGTGCAACACTTAGATAGTATATTTGGTAGTTGTGTGGAAAAAAATATACAGGGTGATGCAGAATTCCAACACATAATAGTATAAAATTTATATTTGTTCATCAAGAAATGAAGAAAATGCACCAATTAGCGTGTGCGCTGTATGTAGTTCTGAATGGCACATGTTCTTACTCCTCGGTTGTCATTGGTCAGCCATACTGTTATGAGTGAATGAGACTTATTATGGGATAAAATCTCTTATATTCTGTAAAAAGAGTTAAACAGTACCAAATGTTATATATACAAGGTAACTTTTCTTCTTCGGTAGGGGACTCTGCTTGCACTCGCATCATAAACTGGGCTATGTTCTTCAATTTGAGCTTTATTTCGATAAAATATGTTCAGAAGTTTCGGAGATATAGCCCTTAGTATATAGTAGTTAGAAGCAATGCACAACAATATAATATATATGAAAAATGACATATGTTTATTGTTGAGATGTTGCGTAACAACATATTTATACCAAAGAATACAGTTTTGAAGAAAATTGAAGAAAATAGTGTTTGAAGACATACATTTTCTACTTAGGATGATTGTCACGTGGTCTCATCAATCCTGCAAGGGTTAAATGGCTTCATGTATAACAACAGGTACTAACTTCATTTTTTAAAATTTCTTGTTATAATGTATAGATTTTATTTCCCCTTTATCATGTGTGCAACACTTAGATAGTATATTTGGTAGTTGTGTGTAAAAAAAATATACAGGGTGATGCAGAATTCCAACCCTTAATAATATTAAATTATTATTTGCTCATCAAAAAATAAAGATAATGCACCAATTAGCGTGTGCGCTGTATGTAGTTCTGAATGGCACATGTTCTTACTCCTCGGTTGTCATTGGTCAGCCATATTGTTATGAGGGAATGAGACTTATTATGGGATAAAATTTGTTATTTTCTGTAAAAAGAGTTAAACAGTACCAAATGTTATATATACAAGGTAACTTTTCTTCTACGGTAGGGAACTCTGCTTTCACTCACATCATAAACTGAGCAACGCTCGTCAATTTGAGCCTTATTTCGTTAAAATATGTTCAGAAGTTTCGGAGATATATCCCTTAGTATATAGTAGTTAGGAGCAATGCACAACAATATAATATATATGAAAAAATGATATATGTTATGTTGTTGAGATGTTGCCTAACAACATATTTATACCAAAGTGTACAGTTTTGAAGAAAATTGAAGAAAATAGTGTTTGAAGACATACGTTTTCTACTTAGGATGAGTGTCACGTGGTCTCATCAATCCTGCAAGGGTTAAATGGCTTCATGTATAACAACAGGTACTAAGTTCATGTTTAAAACTTCTTGTTGTAATATATAGATTTTCTTTCCCCTTTATCAGGTGTGCAACACTTAGATAGTATATTTGGTAGTTGTGTGGAAAAAAGTATACAGGGTGATGCAGAATTCCAACATTTAATAGTATAAAATTTATATTTGTTCATCAAGAAATGAAGAAAATGCACCAATTAGCGTGTGCGCTGTATGTAGTTCTGAATGGCACATGTTCTTTCTCGTCGGTTGTCATTGGTCAGCCATACTGTTATGAGGGAATGAGACTTATTATGGGATAAAATCTGTTATATTCTGTAAAAAGAGTTAAACAGTACCAAATGTTATATATACAAGGTAACTTTTCTTCTTCGGTAGGGGACTCTGTTTGCACTCGCATCATAAACTGGGCAATGTTCTTCAATTTGAGCTTTATTTCGATAAAATATGTTCAGAAGTTTCGGAGATATAGCCCTTAGTATATAGTAGTTAGAAGCAATGCACAACAATATAATATATATGAAAAATGACATATGTTTATTGTTGAGATGTTGCGTAACAACATATTTATACCAAAGAATACAGTTTTGAAGAAAATTGAAGAAAATAGTGTTTGAAGACATACATTTTCTACTTAGGATGATTGTCACGTGGTCTCATCAATCCTGCAAGGGTTAAATGGCTTCATGTATAACAACAGGTACTAACTTCATTTTTTAAAATTTCTTGTTATAATGTATAGATTTTATTTCCAATTTATCATGTGTGCAACACTTAGATAGTATATTTGGTAGTTGTGTGTAAAAAAAATATACAGGGTGATGCCGAATTCCAACACATAATAATATTAAATTATTGTTTGCTCATCAAAAAATAAAGATAATGCACCAATTAGCGTGTGCGCTGTATGTAGTTCTGAATGGCACATGTTCTTACTCCTCGGTTGTCATTGGTCAGCCATATTGTTATGAGGGAATGAGACTTATTATGGGATAAAATTTGTTATTATCTGTAAAAAGAGTTAAACAGTACCAAATGTTATATATACAAGGTAACTTTTCTTCTACGGTAGGGAACTCTGCTTTCACTCACATCATAAACTGAGCAACGCTCGTCAATTTGAGCCTTATTTCGTTAAAATATGTTCAGAAGTTTCGGAGATATATCCCTTAGTATATAGTAGTTAGGAGCAATGCACAACAATATAATATATATGAAAAAATGATATATGTTATATTGTTGAGATGTTGCCTAACAACATATTTATACCAAAGTGTACAGTTTTGAAGAAAATTGAAGAAAATAGTGTTTGAAGACATACGTTTTCTACTTAGGATGAGTGTCACGTGGTCTCATCAATCCTGCAAGGGTTAAATGGCTTCATGTATAACAACAGGTACTAAGTTCATGTTTAAAACTTCTTGTTGTAATATATAGATTTTCTTTCCCCTTTATCAGGTGTGCAACACTTAGATAGTATATTTGGTAGTTGTGTGGAAAAAAGTATACAGGGTGATGCAGAATTCCAACACTTAATAGTATAAAATTTATATTTGTTCATCAAGAAATGAAGAAAATGCACCAATTAGCGTGTGCGCTGTATGTAGTTCTGAATGGCAAATGTTCTTTCTCCTCGGTTGTCATTCGTCAGCCATACTGTTATGAGGGAATGAGACTTATTATGGGATAAAATCTGTTATATTCTGTAAAAAGAGTTAAACAGTACCAAATGTTATATATACAAGGTAACTTTTCTTGTTCGGTAGGGGACTCTGCTTGCACTCGCATCATAAACTGGGCAATGTTCTTCAAATTTGAGCTTTATTTCGATAAAATATATTCAGAAGTTTCGGAGATATAGCCCTTAGTATGTAGTAGTTAGAAGCAATGCACAACAATATAATATATATGAAAAATGATATATGTTATATTGTTGAGATGTTGCCTAACAACATATTTATACCAAAGAATACAGTTTTGAAGAAAATTGAAGAAAATAGTGTTTGAAGACATACATTTTCTACTTAGGATGAGTGTCACGTGGTCTCATCAATCCTGCAAGGGTTAAATGGCTTCATGTATAACAACAGGTACTAACTTCATTTTTTAAAATTTCTTGTTGTAATGTATAGATTTTATTTCCCCTTTATCATGTGTGCAACACTTAGATAGTATATTTGGTAGTTGTGTGTAACAAAAATATACAGGGTGATGCGGAATTCCAACCCTTAATAATATTAAATTATTGTTTGCTCATCAAAAAATAAAGAAATTGCACCAAATAGCGTGTGCGCTGTATGAAGTTCTGAATGGCACATGTTCTTACTCCTCGGTTGTCATTGGTCAGCCATATTGTTATGAGGGAATGAGACTTATTATGGGATAAAATCTCTTATATTCTGTAAAAAGAGTTAAACAGTACTTAATGTTATATATACAAGGTAACTTTTCTTCTACGGTAGGGAACTCTGCTTTCACTCACACCATAAACTGGGCAACGCTCGTCAATTTGAGCTTTATTTCGTTAAAATATGTTCAGAAGTTTCGGAGATATAGCCCTTAGTATATAGTAGTTAGGAGCAATGCACAACAATATAATATATATGAAAAAATGATATATGTTATATTGTTGAGATGTTGCCTAACAACATATTTATACCAAAGTGTACAGTTTTGAAGAAAATTGAAGAAAATAGTGTTTGAAGACATACGTTTTCTACTTAGGATGAGTGTCACGTGGTCTCATCAATCCTGCAAGGGGTAATGGCTTCATGTATAACAACAGGTACTAAGTTCATTTTTTAAAACTTCTTGTTGTAATGTATAGATTTTCTTTTTCTTTATCAGGTGTGCAACACTTAGGTAGTATTTTTGGTAGTTGTGTGGAAAAAAATATACAGGGTGATGCAGAATTCCAACACTTAATAGTATAAAATTTATGTTTGTTCATCAAGAAATGAAGAAAATGCACCAATTAGCGTGTGCGGTGTATGTAGTTCTTAATGGCACATGTTCTTACTCCTTGGTTGTCATTGGTCAGCCATACTGTTATGAGTGAATGAGACTTATTATGGGATAAAATCTGTTATATTCTGTAAAAAGAGTTAAACAGTACCAAATATTATATATACAAGGTAACCTTTCTTCTACGGTAGGGAACTCTGCTTTCACTCACATCATAAACTGGGCAACGCTCGTCAATTTGAGCTTTATTTCGTTAAAATATGTTCAGAAGTTTCGGAGATATAGCAATTAGTATATAGTAGTTAGAAGCAATGCACAACAATATAATATATATGAAAAATGATATATGTTATATTGTTGAGATGTTGCCTAACAACATATTTATACCAAAGAATACAGTTTTGAAGAAAATTGAAGAAAATAGTGTTTGAAGACATACATTTTCTACTTAGGATGAGTGTCACGTGGTCTCATCAATCCTGCAAGGGTTAAATGGCTTCATGTATAACAACAGGTACTAACTTCATTTTTTAAAATTTCTTGTTGTAATGTATAGATTTTATTTCCCCTTTATCATGTGTGCAACACTTAGATAGTATATTTGGTAGTTGTGTGGAAAAAAGTATTTAGGGTGATGCAGAATTCCAACACTTAATAGTATAAAATTTATATTTGTTCATCAAGAAATGAAGAAAATGCACCAATTAGCGTGTGCGCTGTATGTAGTTCTGAATGGCACATGTTCTTTCTCCTCGGTTGTCATTGGTCAGCCATACTGTTATGAGGGAATGAGACTTATTATGGGATAAAATTTGTTATTTTCTGTAAAAAGAGTTAAACAGTACCAAATGTTATATATACAAGGTAACTTTTCTTCTACGGTAGGGAACTCTGCTTTCACTCACATCATAAACTGAGCAACGCTCGTCAATTTGAGCCTTATTTCGTTAAAATATGTTCAGAAGTTTCGGAGATATATCCCTTAGTATATAGTAGTTAGGAGCAATGCACAACAATATAATATATATGAAAAAATGATATATGTTATATTGTTGAGATGTTGCCTAACAACATATTTATACCAAAGTGTACAGTTTTGAAGAAAATTGAAGAAAATAGTGTTTGAAGACATACGTTTTCTACTTAGGATGAGTGTCACGTGGTCTCATCAATCCTGCAAGGGTTAAATGGCTTCATGTATAACAACAGGTACTAAGTTCATGTTTAAAACTTCTTGTTGTAATATATAGATTTTCTTTCCCCTTTATCAGGTGTGCAACACTTAGATAGTATATTTGGTAGTTGTGTGGAAAAAAGTATACAGGGTGATGCAGAATTCCAACACTTAATAGTATAAAATTTATATTTGTTCATCAAGAAATGAAGAAAATGCACCAATTAGCGTGTGCGCTGTATGTAGTTCTGAATGGCAAATGTTCTTTCTCCTCGGTTGTCATTCGTCAGCCATACTGTTATGAGGGAATGAGACTTATTATGGGATAAAATCTGTTATATTCTGTAAAAAGAGTTAAACAGTACCAAATGTTATATATACAAGGTAACTTTTCTTGTTCGGTAGGGGACTCTGCTTGCACTCGCATCATAAACTGGCCAATGTTCTTCAAATTTGAGCTTTATTTCGATAAAATATATTCAGAAGTTTCGGAGATATAGCCCTTAGTATGTAGTAGTTAGAAGCAATGCACAACAATATAATATATATGAAAAATGATATATGTTATATTGTTGAGATGTTGCCTAACAACATATTTATACCAAAGAATACAGTTTTGAAGAAAATTGAAGAAAATAGTGTTTGAAGACATACATTTTCTACTTAGGATGAGTGTCACGTGGTCTCATCAATCCTGCAAGGGTTAAATGGCTTGATGTATAACAACAGGTACTAACTTCATTTTTTAAAATTTCTTGTTGTAATGTATAGATTTTATTTCCCCTTTATCATGTGTGCAACACTTAGATAGTATATTTGGTAGTTGTGTGTAACAAAAATATACAGGGTGATGCGGAATTCCAACCCTTAATAATATTAAATTATTGTTTGCTCATCAAAAAATAAAGAAATTGCACCAAATAGCGTGTGCGCTGTATGAAGTTCTGAATGGCACATGTTCTTACTCCTCGGTTGTCATTGGTCAGCCATATTGTTATGAGGGAATGAGACTTATTATGGGATAAAATCTCTTATATTCTGTAAAAAGAGTTAAACAGTACTTAATGTTATATATACAAGGTAACTTTTCTTCTACGGTAGGGAACTCTGCTTTCACTCACACCATAAACTGGGCAACGCTCGTCAATTTGAGCTTTATTTCGTTAAAATATGTTCAGAAGTTTCGGAGATATAGCCCTTAGTATATAGTAGTTAGGAGCAATGCACAACAATATAATATATATGAAAAAATGATATATGTTATATTGTTGAGATGTTGCCTAACAACATATTTATACCAAAGTGTACAGTTTTGAAGAAAATTGAAGAAAATAGTGTTTGAAGACATACGTTTTCTACTTAGGATGAGTGTCACGTGGTCTCATCAATCCTGCAAGGTGTAATGGCTTCATGTATAACAACAGGTACTAAGTTCATTTTTTAAAACTTCTTGTTGTAATGTATAGATTTTCTTTTTCTTTATCAGGTGTGCAACACTTAGGTAGTATTTTTGGTAGTTGTGTGGAAAAAAATATACAGGGTGATGCAGAATTCCAACACTTAATAGTATAAAATTTATGTTTGTTCATCAAGAAATGAAGAAAATGCACCAATTAGCGTGTGCGGTGTATGTAGTTCTTAATGGCACATGTTCTTACTCCTTGGTTGTCATTGGTCAGCCATACTGTTATGAGTGAATGAGACTTATTATGGGATAAAATCTGTTATATTCTGTAAAAAGAGTTAAACAGTACCAAATATTATATATACAAGGTAACCTTTCTTCTACGGTAGGGAACTCTGCTTTCACTCACATCATAAACTGGGCAACGCTCGTCAATTTGAGCTTTATTTCGTTAAAATATGTTCAGAAGTTTCGGAGATATAGCAATTAGTATATAGTAGTTAGAAGCAATGCACAACAATATAATATATATGAAAAATGATATATGTTATATTGTTGAGATGTTGCCTAACAACATATTTATACCAAAGAATACAGTTTTGAAGAAAATTGAAGAAAATAGTGTTTGAAGACATACATTTTCTACTTAGGATGAGTGTCACGTGGTCTCATCAATCCTGCAAGGGTTAAATGGCTTCATGTATAACAACAGGTACTAACTTCATTTTTTAAAATTTCTTGTTGTAATGTATAGATTTTATTTCCCCTTTATCATGTGTGCAACACTTAGATAGTATATTTGGTAGTTGTGTGGAAAAAAGTATTTAGGGTGATGCAGAATTCCAACACTTAATAGTATAAAATTTATATTTGTTCATCAAGAAATGAAGAAAATGCACCAATTAGCGTGTGCGCTGTATGTAGTTCTGAATGGCACATGTTCTTTCTCCTCGGTTGTCATTGGTCAGCCATACTGTTATGAGGGAATGAGACTTATTATGGGATAAAATCTGTTATATTCTGTAAAAAGAGTTAAACAGTACCAAATGTTATATATACAAGGTAACTTTTCTTCTTCGGTAGGGGACTCTGCTTGCACTCGCATCATAAACTGGGCAATGTTTTTCAATTTGAGCTTTATTTCGATAAAATATGTTCAGAAGTTTCGGAGATATAGCCCTTAGTATATAGTAGTTAGAAGCAATCCACAACAATATAATATATATGAAAAATGATATATGTTATATTTTTGAGATGTTGCCTAACAACATATTTATACCAAAGAATACAGTTTTGAAGAAAATTGAAGAAAATAGTGTTTGAAGACATACATTTTCTACTTAGGATGAGTGTCACGTGGTCTCATCAATCCTGCAAGGGTTAAATGGCTTCATGTATAACAACAGGTACTAACTTCATTTTTTAAAATTTCTTGTTGTAATGTATAGATTTTATTTCCCCTTTATCATGTGTGCAACACTTAGATAGTATATTTGGTAGTTGTGTGGAAAAAAATATACAGGGTGATGCAGAATTCCAACACATAATAGTATAAAATTTATATTTGTTCATCAAGAAATGAAGAAAATGCACCAATTAGCGTGTGCGCTGTATGTAGTTCTGAATGGCACATGTTCTTACTCCTCGGTTGTCATTGGTCAGCCATACTGTTATGAGTGAATGAGACTTATTATGGGATAAAATCTCTTATATTCTGTAAAAAGAGTTAAACAGTACCAAATGTTATATATACAAGGTAACTTTTCTTCTTCGGTAGGGGACTCTGCTTGCACTCGCATCATAAACTGGGCAATGTTCTTCAATTTGAGCTTTATTTCGATAAAATATGTTCAGAAGTTTCGGAGATATAGCTCTTAGTATATAGTAGTTAGAAGCAATGCACAACAATATAATATATATGAAAAATGACATATGTTTATTGTTGAGATGTTGCGTAACAACATATTTATACCAAAGAATACAGTTTTGAAGAAAATTGAAGAAAATAGTGTTTGAAGACATACATTTTCTACTTAGGATGATTGTCACGTGGTCTCATCAATCCTGCAAGGGTTAAATGGCTTCATGTATAACAACAGGTACTAACTTCATTTTTTAAAATTTCTTGTTATAATGTATAGATTTTATTTCCCCTTTATCATGTGTGCAACACTTAGATAGTATATTTGGTAGTTGTGTGTAAAAAAAATATACAGGGTGATGCAGAATTCCAACCCTTAATAATATTAAATTATTATTTGCTCATCAAAAAATAAAGATAATACACCAATTAGCGTGTGGGCTGTATGTAGTTCTGAATGGCACATGTTCTTACTCCTCGGTTGTCATTGGTCAGCCATATTGTTATGAGGGAATGAGACTTATTATGGGATAAAATTTGTTATTTTCTGTAAAAAGAGTTAAACAGTACCAAATGTTATATATACAAGGTAACTTTTCTTCTACGGTAGGGAACTCTGCTTTCACTCACATCATAAACTGAGCAACGCTCGTCAATTTGAGCCTTATTTCGTTAAAATATGTTCAGAAGTTTCGGAGATATATCCCTTAGTATATAGTAGTTAGGAGCAATGCACAACAATATAATATATATGAAAAAATGATATATGTTATATTGTTGAGATGTTGCCTAACAACATATTTATACCAAAGTGTACAGTTTTGAAGAAAATTGAAGAAAATAGTGTTTGAAGACATACGTTTTCTACTTAGGATGAGTGTCACGTGGTCTCATCAATCCTGCAAGGGTTAAATGGCTTCATGTATAACAACAGGTACTAAGTTCATGTTTAAAACTTCTTGTTGTAATATATAGATTTTCTTTCCCCTTTATCAGGTGTGCAACACTTAGATAGTATATTTGGTAGTTGTGTGGAAAAAAGTATACAGGGTGATGCAGAATTCCAACACTTAATAGTATAAAATTTATATTTGTTCATCAAGAAATGAAGAAAATGCACCAATTAGCGTGTGCGCTGTATGTAGTTCTGAATGGCAAATGTTCTTTCTCCTCGGTTGTCATTCGTCAGCCATACTGTTATGAGGGAATGAGACTTATTATGGGATAAAATCTGTTATATTCTGTAAAAAGAGTTAAACAGTACCAAATGTTATATATACAAGGTAACTTTTCTTGTTCGGTAGGGGACTCTGCTTGCACTCGCATCATAAACTGGGCAATGTTCTTCAAATTTGAGCTTTATTTCGATAAAATATATTCAGAAGTTTCGGAGATATAGCCCTTAGTATGTAGTAGTTAGAAGCAATGCACAACAATATAATATATATGAAAAATGATATATGTTATATTGTTGAGATGTTGCCTAACAACATATTTATACCAAAGAATACAGTTTTGAAGAAAATTGAAGAAAATAGTGTTTGAAGACATACATTTTCTACTTAGGATGAGTGTCACGTGGTCTCATCAATCCTGCAAGGGTTAAATGGCTTCATGTATAACAACAGGTACTAACTTCATTTTTTAAAATTTCTTGTTGTAATGTATAGATTTTATTTCCCCTTTATCATGTGTGCAACACTTAGATAGTATATTTGGTAGTTGTGTGTAACAAAAATATACAGGGTGATGCGGAATTCCAACCCTTAATAATATTAAATTATTGTTTGCTCATCAAAAAATAAAGAAATTGCACCAAATAGCGTGTGCGCTGTATGAAGTTCTGAATGGCACATGTTCTTACTCCTCGGTTGTCATTGGTCAGCCATATTGTTATGAGGGAATGAGACTTATTATGGGATAAAATCTCTTATATTCTGTAAAAAGAGTTAAACAGTACTTAATGTTATATATACAAGGTAACTTTTCTTCTACGGTAGGGAACTCTGCTTTCACTCACACCATAAACTGGGCAACGCTCGTCAATTTGAGCTTTATTTCGTTAAAATATGTTCAGAAGTTTCGGAGATATAGCCCTTAGTATATAGTAGTTAGGAGCAATGCACAACAATATAATATATATGAAAAAATGATATATGTTATATTGTTGAGATGTTGCCTAACAACATATTTATACCAAAGTGTACAGTTTTGAAGAAAATTGAAGAAAATAGTGTTTGAAGACATACGTTTTCTACTTAGGATGAGTGTCACGTGGTCTCATCAATCCTGCAAGGGGTAATGGCTTCATGTATAACAACAGGTACTAAGTTCATTTTTTAAAACTTCTTGTTGTAATGTATAGATTTTCTTTTTCTTTATCAGGTGTGCAACACTTAGGTAGTATTTTTGGTAGTTGTGTGGAAAAAAATATACAGGGTGATGCAGAATTCCAACACTTAATAGTATAAAATTTATGTTTGTTCATCAAGAAATGAAGAAAATGCACCAATTAGCGTGTGCGGTGTATGTAGTTCTTAATGGCACATGTTCTTACTCCTTGGTTGTCATTGGTCAGCCATACTGTTATGAGTGAATGAGACTTATTATGGGATAAAATCTGTTATATTCTGTAAAAAGAGTTAAACAGTACCAAATATTATATATACAAGGTAACCTTTCTTCTACGGTAGGGAACTCTGCTTTCACTCACATCATAAACTGGGCAACGCTCGTCAATTTGAGCTTTATTTCGTTAAAATATGTTCAGAAGTTTCGGAGATATAGCAATTAGTATATAGTAGTTAGAAGCAATGCACAACAATATAATATATATGAAAAATGATATATGTTATATTGTTGAGATGTTGCCTAACAACATATTTATACCAAAGAATACAGTTTTGAAGAAAATTGAAGAAAATAGTGTTTGAAGACATACATTTTCTACTTAGGATGAGTGTCACGTGGTCTCATCAATCCTGCAAGGGTTAAATGGCTTCATGTATAACAACAGGTACTAACTTCATTTTTTAAAATTTCTTGTTGTAATGTATAGATTTTATTTCCCCTTTATCATGTGTGCAACACTTAGATAGTATATTTGGTAGTTGTGTGGAAAAAAGTATTTAGGGTGATGCAGAATTCCAACACTTAATAGTATAAAATTTATATTTGTTCATCAAGAAATGAAGAAAATGCACCAATTAGCGTGTGCGCTGTATGTAGTTCTGAATGGCACATGTTCTTTCTCCTCGGTTGTCATTGGTCAGCCATACTGTTATGAGTGAATGAGACTTATTATGGGATAAAATCTCTTATATTCTGTAAAAAGAGTTAAACAGTACCAAATGTTATATATACAAGGTAACTTTTCTTCTTCGGTAGGGGACTCTGCTTGCACTCGCATCATAAACTGGGCAATGTTCTTCAATTTGAGCTTTATTTCGATAAAATATGTTCAGAAGTTTCGGAGATATAGCCCTTAGTATATAGTAGTTAGAAGCAATGCACAACAATATAATATATATGAAAAATGACATATGTTTATTGTTGAGATGTTGCGTAACAACATATTTATACCAAAGAATACAGTTTTGAAGAAAATTGAAGAAAATAGTGTTTGAAGACATACATTTTCTACTTAGGATGATTGTCACGTGGTCTCATCAATCCTGCAAGGGTTAAATGGCTTCATGTATAACAACAGGTACTAACTTCATTTTTTAAAATTTCTTGTTATAATGTATAGATTTTATTTCCCCTTTATCATGTGTGCAACACTTAGATAGTATATTTGGTAGTTGTGTGTAAAAAAAATATACAGGGTGATGCAGAATTCCAACCCTTAATAATATTAAATTATTATTTGCTCATCAAAAAATAAAGATAATGCACCAATTAGCGTGTGCGCTGTATGTAGTTCTGAATGGCACATGTTCTTACTCCTCGGTTGTCATTGGTCAGCCATATTGTTATGAGGGAATGAGACTTATTATGGGATAAAATTTGTTATTTTCTGTAAAAAGAGTTATACAGTACCAAATGTTATATATACAAGGTAACTTTTCTTCTACGGTAGGGAACTCTGCTTTCACTCACATCATAAACTGAGCAACGCTCGTCAATTTGAGCCTTATTTCGTTAAAATATGTTCAGAAGTTTCGGAGATATATCCCTTAGTATATAGTAGTTAGGAGCAATGCACAACAATATAATATATATGAAAAAATGATATATGTTATATTGTTGAGATGTTGCCTAACAACATATTTATACCAAAGTGTACAGTTTTGAAGAAAATTGAAGAAAATAGTGTTTGAAGACATACGTTTTCTACTTAGGATGAGTGTCACGTGGTCTCATCAATCCTGCAAGGGTTAAATGGCTTCATGTATAACAACAGGTACTAAGTTCATGTTTAAAACTTCTTGTTGTAATATATAGATTTTCTTTCCCCTTTATCAGGTGTGCAACACTTAGATAGTATATTTGGTAGTTGTGTGGAAAAAAGTATACAGGGTGATGCAGAATTCCAATACTTAATAGTATAAAATTTATATTTGTTCATCAAGAAATGAAGAAAATGCACCAATTAGCGTGTGCTCTGTATGTAGTTCTGAATGGCAAATGTTCTTTCTCCTCGGTTGTCATTCGTCAGCCATACTGTTATGAGGGAATGAGACTTATTATGGGATAAAATCTGTTATATTCTGTAAAAAGAGTTAAACAGTACCAAATGTTATATATACAAGGTAACTTTTCTTGTTCGGTAGGGGACTCTGCTTGCACTCGCATCATAAACTGGGCAATGTTCTTCAAATTTGAGCTTTATTTCGATAAAATATATTCAGAAGTTTCGGAGATATAGCCCTTAGTATGTAGTAGTTAGAAGCAATGCACAACAATATAATATATATGAAAAATGATATATGTTATATTGTTGAGATGTTGCCTAACAACATATTATTACCAAAGAATACAGTTTTGAAGA
This sequence comes from Thermobia domestica, assembly GCF_964235325.1. Classification (NCBI taxonomy): domain Eukaryota; kingdom Metazoa; phylum Arthropoda; class Insecta; order Zygentoma; family Lepismatidae; genus Thermobia; species Thermobia domestica. The sequence goes on from NC_137455.1 coordinate 263,474,949, forward strand.
AAATTGAAGAAAATAGTGTTTGAAGACATACATTTTCTACTTAGGATGAGTGTCACGTGGTCTCATCAATCCTGCAAGGGTTAAATGGCTTCATGTATAACAACAGGTACTAACTTCATTTTTTAAAATTTCTTGTTGTAATGTATAGATTTTATTTCCACTTTATCATGTGTGCAACACTTAGATAGTATATTTGGTAGTTGTGTGTAACAAAAATATACAGGGTGATGCGGAATTCCAACCCTTAATAATATTAAATTATTGTTTGCTCATCAAAAAAGAAAGAAATTGCACCAAATAGCGTGTGCGCTGTATGAAGTTCTGAATGGCACATGTTCTTACTCCTCGGTTGTCATTGGTCAGCCATATTGTTATGAGGGAATGAGACTTATTATGGGATAAAATCTCTTATATTCTGTAAAAAGAGTTAAACAGTTCTTAATGTTATATATACAAGGTAACTTTTCTTCTACGGTAGGGAACTCTGCTTTCACTCACACCATAAAATGGGCAACGCTCGTCAATTTGAGCTTTATTTCGTTAAAATATGTTCAGAAGTTTCGGAGATATAGCCCTTAGTATATAGTAGTTAGGAGCAATGCACAACAATATAATATATATGAAAAAATGATATATGTTATATTGTTGAGATGTTGCCTAACAACATATTTATACCAAAGTGTACAGTTTTGAAGAAAATTGAAGAAAATAGTGTTTGAAGACATACGTTTTCTACTTAGGATGAGTGTCACGTGGTCTCATCAATCCTGCAAGGGGTAATGGCTTCATGTATAACAACAGGTACTAAGTTCATTTTTTAAAACTTCTTGTTGTAATGTATAGATTTTCTTTTTCTTTATCAGGTGTGCAACACTTAGGTAGTATTTTTGGTAGTTGTGTGGAAAAAAATATACAGGGTGATGCAGAATTCCAACACTTAATAGTATAAAATTTATGTTTGTTCATCAAGAAATGAAGAAAATGCACCAATTAGCGTGTGCGGTGTATGTAGTTCTTAATGGCACATGTTCTTACTCCTTGGTTGTCATTGGTCAGCCATACTGTTATGAGTGAATGAGACTTATTATGGGATAAAATCTGTTATATTCTGTAAAAAGAGTTAAACAGTACCAAATATTATATATACAAGGTAACCTTTCTTCTACGGTAGGGAACTCTGCTTTCACTCACATCATAAACTGGGCAACGCTCGTCAATTTGAGCTTTATTTCGTTAAAATATGTTCAGAAGTTTCCGAGATATAGCAATTAGTATATAGTAGTTAGAAGCAATGCACAACAATATAATATATATGAAAAATGATATATGTTATATTGTTGAGATGTTGCCTAACAACATATTTATACCAAAGAATACAGTTTTGAAGAAAATTGAAGAAAATAGTGTTTGAAGACATACATTTTCTACTTAGGATGATTGTCACGTGGTCTCATCAATCCTGCAAGGGTTAAATGGCTTCATGTATAACAACAGGTACTAACTTCATTTTTTAAAATTTCTTGTTATAATGTATAGATTTTATTTCCCCTTTATCATGTGTGCAACACTTAGATAGTATATTTGGTAGTTGTGTGTAAAAAAAATATACAGGGTGATGCAGAATTCCAACCCTTAATAATATTAAATTATTATTTGCTCATCAAAAAATAAAGATAATGCACCAATTAGCGTGTGCGCTGTATGTAGTTCTGAATGGCACATGTTCTTACTCCTCGGTTGTCATTGGTCAGCCATATTGTTATGAGGGAATGAGACTTATTATGGGATAAAATTTGTTATTTTCTGTAAAAAGAGTTATACAGTACCAAATGTTATATATACAAGGTAACTTTTCTTCTACGGTAGGGAACTCTGCTTTCACTCACATCATAAACTGAGCAACGCTCGTCAATTTGAGCCTTATTTCGTTAAAATATGTTCAGAAGTTTCGGAGATATATCCCTTAGTATATAGTAGTTAGGAGCAATGCACAACAATATAATATATATGAAAAAATGATATATGTTATATTGTTGAGATGTTGCCTAACAACATATTTATACCAAAGTGTACAGTTTTGAAGAAAATTGAAGAAAATAGTGTTTGAAGACATACGTTTTCTACTTAGGATGAGTGTCACGTGGTCTCATCAATCCTGCAAGGGTTAAATGGCTTCATGTATAACAACAGGTACTAAGTTCATGTTTAAAACTTCTTGTTGTAATATATAGATTTTCTTTCCCCTTTATCAGGTGTGCAACACTTAGATAGTATATTTGGTAGTTGTGTGGAAAAAAGTATACAGGGTGATGCAGAATTCCAATACTTAATAGTATAAAATTTATATTTGTTCATCAAGAAATGAAGAAAATGCACCAATTAGCGTGTGCTCTGTATGTAGTTCTGAATGGCAAATGTTCTTTCTCCTCGGTTGTCATTCGTCAGCCATACTGTTATGAGGGAATGAGACTTATTATGGGATAAAATCTGTTATATTCTGTAAAAAGAGTTAAACAGTACCAAATGTTATATATACAAGGTAACTTTTCTTGTTCGGTAGGGGACTCTGCTTGCACTCGCATCATAAACTGGGCAATGTTCTTCAAATTTGAGCTTTATTTCGATAAAATATATTCAGAAGTTTCGGAGATATAGCCCTTAGTATGTAGTAGTTAGAAGCAATGCACAACAATATAATATATATGAAAAATGATATATGTTATATTGTTGAGATGTTGCCTAACAACATATTATTACCAAAGAATACAGTTTTGAAGAAAATTGAAGAAAATAGTGTTTGAAGACATACATTTTCTACTTAGGATGAGTGTCACGTGGTCTCATCAATCCTGCAAGGGTTAAATGGCTTCATGTATAACAACAGGTACTAACTTCATTTTTTAAAATTTCTTGTTGTAATGTATAGATTTTATTTCCCCTTTATCATGTGTGCAACACTTAGATAGTATATTTGGTAGTTGTGTGTAACAAAAATATACAGGGTGATGCGGAATTCCAACCCTTAATAATATTAAATTATTGTTTGCTCATCAAAAAAGAAAGAAATTGCACCAAATAGCGTGTGCGCTGTATGAAGTTCTGAATGGCACATGTTCTTACTCCTCGGTTGTCATTGGTCAGCCATATTGTTATGAGGGAATGAGACTTATTATGGGATAAAATCTCTTATATTCTGTAAAAAGAGTTAAACAGTTCTTAATGTTATATATACAAGGTAACTTTTCTTCTACGGTAGGGAACTCTGCTTTCACTCACACCATAAACTGGGCAACGCTCGTCAATTTGAGCTTTATTTCGTTAAAATATGTTCAGAAGTTTCGGAGATATAGCCCTTAGTATATAGTAGTTAGGAGCAATGCACAACAATATAATATATATGAAAAAATGATATATGTTATATTGTTGAGATGTTGCCTAACAACATATTTATACCAAAGTGTACAGTTTTGAAGAAAATTGAAGAAAATAGTGTTTGAAGACATACGTTTTCTACTTAGGATGAGTGTCACGTGGTCTCATCAATCCTGCAAGGGGTAATGGCTTCATGTATAACAACAGGTACTAAGTTCATTTTTTAAAACTTCTTGTTGTAATGTATAGATTTTCTTTTTCTTTATCAGGTGTGCAACACTTAGGTAGTATTTTTGGTAGTTGTGTGGAAAAAAATATACAGGGTGATGCAGAATTCCAACACTTAATAGTATAAAATTTATATTTGTTCATCAAGAAATGAAGAAAATGCACCAATTAGCGTGTGCGCTGTATGTAGTTCTTAATGGCACATGTTCTTACTCCTTGGTTGTCATTGGTCAGCCATACTGTTATGAGTGAATGAGACTTATTATGGGATAAAATCTGTTATATTCTGTAAAAAGAGTTAAACAGTACCAAATATTATATATACAAGGTAACCTTTCTTCTACGGTAGGGAACTCTGCTTTCACTCACATCATAAACTGGGCAACGCTCGTCAATTTGAGCTTTATTTCGTTAAAATATGTTCAGAAGTTTCGGAGATATAGCAATTAGTATATAGTAGTTAGAAGCAATGCACAACAATATAATATATATGAAAAATGATATATGTTATATTGTTGAGATGTTGCCTAACAACATATTTATACCAAAGAATACAGTTTTGAAGAAAATTGAAGAAAATAGTGTTTGAAGACATACATTTTCTACTTAGGATGAGTGTCACGTGGTCTCATCAATCCTGCAAGGGTTAAATGGCTTCATGTATAACAACAGGTACTAACTTCATTTTTTAAAATTTCTTGTTGTAATGTATAGATTTTATTTCCCCTTTATCATGTGTGCAACACTTAGATAGTATATTTGGTAGTTGTGTGGAAAAAAGTATTTAGGGTGATGCAGAATTCCAACACTTAATAGTATAAAATTTATATTTGTTCATCAAGAAATGAAGAAAATGCACCAATTAGCGTGTGCGCTGTATGTAGTTCTGAATGGCACATGTTCTTTCTCCTCGGTTGTCATTGGTCAGCCATACTGTTATGAGGGAATGAGACTTATTATGGGATAAAATCTGTTATATTCTGTAAAAAGAGTTAAACAGTACCAAATGTTATATATACAAGGTAACTTTTCTTCTTCGGTAGGGGACTCTGCTTGCACTCGCATCATAAACTGGGCAATGTTCTTCAATTTGAGCTTTATTTCGATAAAATATGTTCAGAAGTTTCGGAGATATAGCCCTTAGTATATAGTAGTTAGAAGCAATCCACAACAATATAATATATATGAAAAATGATATATGTTATATTTTTGAGATGTTGCCTAACAACATATTTATACCAAAGAATACAGTTTTGAAGAAAATTGAAGAAAATAGTGTTTGAAGACATACATTTTCTACTTAGGATGAGTGTCACGTGGTCTCATCAATCCTGCAAGGGTTAAATGGCTTCATGTATAACAACAGGTACTAACTTCATTTTTTAAAATTTCTTGTTGTAATGTATAGATTTTATTTCCCCTTTATCATGTGTGCAACACTTAGATAGTATATTTGGTAGTTGTGTGGAAAAAAATATACAGGGTGATGCAGAATTCCAACACATAATAGTATAAAATTTATATTTGTTCATCAAGAAATGAAGAAAATGCACCAATTAGCGTGTGCGCTGTATGTAGTTCTGAATGGCACATGTTCTTACTCCTCGGTTGTCATTGGTCAGCCATACTGTTATGAGTGAATGAGACTTATTATGGGATAAAATCTCTTATATTCTGTAAAAAGAGTTAAACAGTACCAAATGTTATATATACAAGGTAACTTTTCTTCTTCGGTAGGGGACTCTGCTTGCACTCGCATCATAAACTGGGCAATGTTCTTCAATTTGAGCTTTATTTCGATAAAATATGTTCAGAAGTTTCGGAGATATAGCCCTTAGTATATAGTAGTTAGAAGCAATGCACAACAATATAATATATATGAAAAATGACATATGTTTATTGTTGAGATGTTGCGTAACAACATATTTATACCAAAGAATACAGTTTTGAAGAAAATTGAAGAAAATAGTGTTTGAAGACATACATTTTCTACTTAGGATGATTGTCACGTGGTCTCATCAATCCTGCAAGGGTTAAATGGCTTCATGTATAACAACAGGTACTAACTTCATTTTTTAAAATTTCTTGTTATAATGTATAGATTTTATTTCCCCTTTATCATGTGTGCAACACTTAGATAGTATATTTGGTAGTTGTGTGTAAAAAAAATATACAGGGTGATGCAGAATTCCAACCCTTAATAATATTAAATTATTATTTGCTCATCAAAAAATAAAGATAATGCACCAATTAGCGTGTGCGCTGTATGTAGTTCTGAATGGCACATGTTCTTACTCCTCGGTTGTCATTGGTCAGCCATATTGTTATGAGGGAATGAGACTTATTATGGGATAAAATTTGTTATTTTCTGTAAAAAGAGTTATACAGTACCAAATGTTATATATACAAGGTAACTTTTCTTCTACGGTAGGGAACTCTGCTTTCACTCACATCATAAACTGAGCAACGCTCGTCAATTTGAGCCTTATTTCGTTAAAATATGTTCAGAAGTTTCGGAGATATATCCCTTAGTATATAGTAGTTAGGAGCAATGCACAACAATATAATATATATGAAAAAATGATATATGTTATATTGTTGAGATGTTGCCTAACAACATATTTATACCAAAGTGTACAGTTTTGAAGAAAATTGAAGAAAATAGTGTTTGAAGACATACGTTTTCTACTTAGGATGAGTGTCACGTGGTCTCATCAATCCTGCAAGGGTTAAATGGCTTCATGTATAACAACAGGTACTAAGTTCATGTTTAAAACTTCTTGTTGTAATATATAGATTTTCTTTCCCCTTTATCAGGTGTGCAACACTTAGATAGTATATTTGGTAGTTGTGTGGAAAAAAGTATACAGGGTGATGCAGAATTCCAATACTTAATAGTATAAAATTTATATTTGTTCATCAAGAAATGAAGAAAATGCACCAATTAGCGTGTGCTCTGTATGTAGTTCTGAATGGCAAATGTTCTTTCTCCTCGGTTGTCATTCGTCAGCCATACTGTTATGAGGGAATGAGACTTATTATGGGATAAAATCTGTTATATTCTGTAAAAAGAGTTAAACAGTACCAAATGTTATATATACAAGGTAACTTTTCTTGTTCGGTAGGGGACTCTGCTTGCACTCGCATCATAAACTGGGCAATGTTCTTCAAATTTGAGCTTTATTTCGATAAAATATATTCAGAAGTTTCGGAGATATAGCCCTTAGTATGTAGTAGTTAGAAGCAATGCACAACAATATAATATATATGAAAAATGATATATGTTATATTGTTGAGATGTTGCCTAACAACATATTATTACCAAAGAATACAGTTTTGAAGAAAATTGAAGAAAATAGTGTTTGAAGACATACATTTTCTACTTAGGATGAGTGTCACGTGGTCTCATCAATCCTGCAAGGGTTAAATGGCTTCATGTATAACAACAGGTACTAACTTCATTTTTTAAAATTTCTTGTTGTAATGTATAGATTTTATTTCCCCTTTATCATGTGTGCAACACTTAGATAGTATATTTGGTAGTTGTGTGTAACAAAAATATACAGGGTGATGCGGAATTCCAACCCTTAATAATATTAAATTATTGTTTGCTCATCAAAAAAGAAAGAAATTGCACCAAATAGCGTGTGCGCTGTATGAAGTTCTGAATGGCACATGTTCTTACTCCTCGGTTGTCATTGGTCAGCCATATTGTTATGAGGGAATGAGACTTATTATGGGATAAAATCTCTTATATTCTGTAAAAAGAGTTAAACAGTTCTTAATGTTATATATACAAGGTAACTTTTCTTCTACGGTAGGGAACTCTGCTTTCACTCACACCATAAACTGGGCAACGCTCGTCAATTTGAGCTTTATTTCGTTAAAATATGTTCAGAAGTTTCGGAGATATAGCCCTTAGTATATAGTAGTTAGGAGCAATGCACAACAATATAATATATATGAAAAAATGATATATGTTATATTGTTGAGATGTTGCCTAACAACATATTTATACCAAAGTGTACAGTTTTGAAGAAAATTGAAGAAAATAGTGTTTGAAGACATACGTTTTCTACTTAGGATGAGTGTCACGTGGTCTCATCAATCCTGCAAGGGGTAATGGCTTCATGTATAACAACAGGTACTAAGTTCATTTTTTAAAACTTCTTGTTGTAATGTATAGATTTTCTTTTTCTTTATCAGGTGTGCAACACTTAGGTAGTATTTTTGGTAGTTGTGTGGAAAAAAATATACAGGGTGATGCAGAATTCCAACACTTAATAGTATAAAATTTATGTTTGTTCATCAAGAAATGAAGAAAATGCACCAATTAGCGTGTGCGGTGTATGTAGTTCTTAATGGCACATGTTCTTACTCCTTGGTTGTCATTGGTCAGCCATACTGTTATGAGTGAATGAGACTTATTATGGGATAAAATCTGTTATATTCTGTAAAAAGAGTTAAACAGTACCAAATATTATATATACAAGGTAACCTTTCTTCTACGGTAGGGAACTCTGCTTTCACTCACATCATAAACTGGGCAACGCTCGTCAATTTGAGCTTTATTTCGTTAAAATTGTTCAGAAGTTTCGGAGATATAGCAATTAGTATATAGTAGTTAGAAGCAATGCACAACAATATAATATATATGAAAAATGATATATGTTATATTGTTGAGATGTTGCCTAACAACATATTTATACCAAAGAATACAGTTTTGAAGAAAATTGAAGAAAATAGTGTTTGAAGACATACATTTTCTACTTAGGATGAGTGTCACGTGGTCTCATCAATCCTGCAAGGGTTAAATGGCTTCATGTATAACAACAGGTACTAACTTCATTTTTTAAAATTTCTTGTTGTAATGTATAGATTTTATTTCCCCTTTATCATGTGTGCAACACTTAGATAGTATATTTGGTAGTTGTGTGGAAAAAAGTATTTAGGGTGATGCAGAATTCCAACACTTAATAGTATAAAATTTATATTTGTTCATCAAGAAATGAAGAAAATGCACCAATTAGCGTGTGCGCTGTATGTAGTTCTGAATGGCACATGTTCTTTCTCCTCGGTTGTCATTGGTCAGCCATACTGTTATGAGGGAATGAGACTTATTATGGGATAAAATCTGTTATATTCTGTAAAAAGAGTTAAACAGTACCAAATGTTATATATACAAGGTAACTTTTCTTCTTCGGTAGGGGACTCTGCTTGCACTCGCATCATAAACTGGGCAATGTTCTTCAATTTGAGCTTTATTTCGATAAAATATGTTCAGAAGTTTCGGAGATATAGCCCTTAGTATATAGTAGTTAGAAGCAATGCACAACAATATAATATATATGAAAAATGATATATGTTATATTTTTGAGATGTTGCCTAACAACATATTTATACCAAAGAATACAGTTTTGAAGAAAATTGAAGAAAATAGTGTTTGAAGACATACATTTTCTACTTAGGATGAGTGTCACGTGGTCTCATCAATCCTGCAAGGGTTAAATGGCTTCATGTATAACAACAGGTACTAACTTCATTTTTTAAAATTTCTTGTTGTAATGTATAGATTTTATTTCCCCTTTATCATGTGTGCAACACTTAGATAGTATATTTGGTAGTTGTGTGGAAAAAAATATACAGGGTGATGCAGAATTCCAACACATAATAGTATAAAATTTATATTTGTTCATCAAGAAATGAAGAAAATGCACCAATTAGCGTGTGCGCTGTATGTAGTTCTGAATGGCACATGTTCTTACTCCTCGGTTGTCATTGGTCAGCCATACTGTTATGAGTGAATGAGACTTATTATGGGATAAAATCTCTTATATTCTGTAAAAAGAGTTAAACAGTACCAAATGTTATATATACAAGGTAACTTTTCTTCTTCGGTAGGGGACTCTGCTTGCACTCGCATCATAAACTGGGCAATGTTCTTCAATTTGAGCTTTATTTCGATAAAATATGTTCAGAAGTTTCGGAGATATAGCCCTTAGTATATAGTAGTTAGAAGCAATGCACAACAATATAATATATATGAAAAATGACATATGTTTATTGTTGAGATGTTGCGTAACAACATATTTATACCAAAGAATACAGTTTTGAAGAAAATTGAAGAAAATAGTGTTTGAAGACATACATTTTCTACTTAGGATGATTGTCACGTGGTCTCATCAATCCTGCAAGGGTTAAATGGCTTCATGTATAACAACAGGTACTAACTTCATTTTTTAAAATTTCTTGTTATAATGTATAGATTTTATTTCCCCTTTATCATGTGTGCAACACTTAGATAGTATATTTGGTAGTTGTGTGTAAAAAAAATATACAGGGTGATGCAGAATTCCAACCCTTAATAATATTAAATTATTATTTGCTCATCAAAAAATAAAGATAATGCACCAATTAGCGTGTGCGCTGTATGTAGTTCTGAATGGCACATGTTCTTACTCCTCGGTTGTCATTGGTCAGCCATATTGTTATGAGGGAATGAGACTTATTATGGGATAAAATTTGTTATTTTCTGTAAAAAGAGTTATACAGTACCAAATGTTATATATACAAGGTAACTTTTCTTCTACGGTAGGGAACTCTGCTTTCACTCACATCATAAACTGAGCAACGCTCGTCAATTTGAGCCTTATTTCGTTAAAATATGTTCAGAAGTTTCGGAGATATATCCCTTAGTATATAGTAGTTAGGAGCAATGCACAACAATATAATATATATGAAAAAATGATATATGTTATATTGTTGAGATGTTGCCTAACAACATATTTATACCAAAGTGTACAGTTTTGAAGAAAATTGAAGAAAATAGTGTTTGAAGACATACGTTTTCTACTTAGGATGAGTGTCACGTGGTCTCATCAATCCTGCAAGGGTTAAATGGCTTCATGTATAACAACAGGTACTAAGTTCATGTTTAAAACTTCTTGTTGTAATATATAGATTTTCTTTCCCCTTTATCAGGTGTGCAACACTTAGATAGTATATTTGGTAGTTGTGTGGAAAAAAGTATACAGGGTGATGCAGAATTCCAACACTTAATAGTATAAAATTTATATTTGTTCATCAAGAAATGAAGAAAATGCACCAATTAGCGTGTGCTCTGTATGTAGTTCTGAATGGCAAATGTTCTTTCTCCTCGGTTGTCATTCGTCAGCCATACTGTTATGAGGGAATGAGACTTATTATGGGATAAAATCTGTTATATTCTGTAAAAAGAGTTAAACAGTACCAAATGTTATATATACAAGGTAACTTTTCTTGTTCGGTAGGGGACTCTGCTTGCACTCGCATCATAAACTGGGCAATGTTCTTCAAATTTGAGCTTTATTTCGATAAAATATATTCAGAAGTTTCGGAGATATAGCCCTTAGTATGTAGTAGTTAGAAGCAATGCACAACAATATAATATATATGAAAAATGATATATGTTATATTGTTGAGATGTTGCCTAACAACATATTATTACCAAAGAATACAGTTTTGAAGAAAATTGAAGAAAATAGTGTTTGAAGACATACATTTTCTACTTAGGATGAGTGTCACGTGGTCTCATCAATCCTGCAAGGGTTAAATGGCTTCATGTATAACAACAGGTACTAACTTCATTTTTTAAAATTTCTTGTTGTAATGTATAGATTTTATTTCCCCTTTATCATGTGTGCAACACTTAGATAGTATATTTGGTAGTTGTGTGTAACAAAAATATACAGGGTGATGCGGAATTCCAACCCTTAATAATATTAAATTATTGTTTGCTCATCAAAAAAGAAAGAAATTGCACCAAATAGCGTGTGCGCTGTATGAAGTTCTGAATGGCACATGTTCTTACTCCTCGGTTGTCATTGGTCAGCCATATTGTTAAGAGGGAATGAGACTTATTATGGGATAAAATCTCTTATATTCTGTAAAAAGAGTTAAACAGTTCTTAATGTTATAATTACAAGGTAACTTTTCTTCTACGGTAGGGAACTCTGCTTTCACTCACACCATAAACTGGGCAACGCTCGTCAATTTGAGCTTTATTTCGTTAAAATATGTTCAGAAGTTTCGGAGATATAGCCCTTAGTATATAGTAGTTAGGAGCAATGCACAACAATATAATATATATGAAAAAATGATATATGTTATATTGTTGAGATGTTGCCTAACAACATATTTATACCAAAGTGTACAGTTTTGAAGAAAATTGAAGAAAATAGTGTTTGAAGACATACGTTTTCTACTTAGGATGAGTGTCACGTGGTCTCATCAATCCTGCAAGGGTTAAATGGCTTCATGTATAACAACAGGTACTAAGTTCATTTTTTAAAACTTCTTGTTGTAATGTATAGATTTTCTTTTTCTTTATCAGGTGTGCAACACTTAGGTAGTATTTTTGGTAGTTGTGTGGAAAAAAATATACAGGGTGATGCAGAATTCCAACACTTAATAGTATAAAATTTATGTTTGTTCATCAAGAAATGAAGAAAATGCACCAATTAGCGTGTGCGGTGTATGTAGTTCTTAATGGCACATGTTCTTACTCCTCGGTTGTCATTGGTCAGCCATACTGTTATGAGTGAATGAGACTTATTATGGGATAAAATCTGTTATATTCTGTAAAAAGAGTTAAACAGTACCAAATATTATATATACAAGGTAACCTTTCTTCTACGGTAGGGAACTCTGCTTTCACTCACATCATAAACTGGGCAACGCTTGTCAATTTGAGCTTTATTTCGTTAAAATATGTTCAGAAGTTTCGGAGATATAGCAATTAGTATATAGTAGTTAGAAGCAATGCACAACAATATAATATATATGAAAAATGATATATGTTATATTGTTGAGATGTTGCCTAACAACATATTTATACCAAAGAATACAGTTTTGAAGAAAATTGAAGAAAATAGTGTTTGAAGACATACATTTTCTACTTAGGATGAGTGTCACGTGGTCTCATCAATCCTGCAAGGGTTAAATGGCTTCATGTATAACAACAGGTACTAACTTCATTTTTTAAAATTTCTTGTTGTAATGTATAGATTTTATTTCCCCTTTATCATGTGTGCAACACTTAGATAGTATATTTGGTAGTTGTGTGGAAAAAAGTATTTAGGGTGATGCAGAATTCCAACACTTAATAGTATAAAATTTATATTTGTTCATCAAGAAATGAAGAAAATGCACCATTTTGCGTGTGCGCTGTATGTAGTTCTGAATGGCACATGTTCTTTCTCCTCGGTTGTCATTGGTCAGCCATACTGTTATGAGGGAATGAGACTTATTATGGGATAAAATCTGTTATATTCTGTAAAAAGAGTTAAACAGTACCAAATGTTATATATACAAGGTAACTTTTCTTCTACGGTAGGGAACTCTGCTTTCACTCACATCATAAACTGGGCAACGCTCGTCAATTTGAGCCTTATTTCGTTAAAATATGTTCAGAAGTTTCGGAGATATATCCCTTAGTATATAGCAGTGTTGGGCAAAATCAATTGAAATCAATTGCAATTGATCAATCAATTGAAAGTAATTGCTCTGAAAATCAATTGCAATTGATTTCAATTGCAATTGATTTCAATTTGTAATTGACAATTAATTTCAGTTGCAATTGAATTCAATCATAAAATTTGCAATTAAATTTTCGTCAATTGTTAATTGTTAATTGGTCACCAGGCAATTGAAACTTTTAATTGTTAATTGTCAATTGCAAAGGGTGCAATTAAAACATTCAATTGTTAATTGCAATTGACAATTGAAACTTGTAATTGTTAATTGTAATTGTTAATTGCAATTGAAATCAGCAATTAAAACTGAAGATAAAAAGAAGTGTGTATATTGTATTGTCCACTTGTTACTATTTTACATATTTCAAATAAGGTACTTATAAGAAATGCTGGATACCTACCATCGTTTTCCCCCCCTGGGAAGAAAGCCGTGAAACTAAGTATTTTTTAAATATATTATGTTTATGGTTCTATCCCCCTCGAAAGAACTCTATATGCCCGTCATGCCTACAAGAGGAATGAGCACGAGCGAGTTCGAGCGAGTTTTCTTGAAAACTCGACTCGACTCGAAGCAGACATCTTTGAGTTCGACTCGAGATCTCGGCTCGAAAACTTTTCCCCAACTCGACTCGAATTCGGATCGACTTTCCAGTCGAGTCGAGCCAATTCGAGCTAAATCCTTTGTGTAGTTCCAAGTACTACTATCTTCAAGTATCCTACATAGACAATATAATTATCAATGATACTACTACTACTACTATAACTAATTATTATTATAACACCGTGTACGTACATGTAAAAATATGGAATATAGGCGGTTTGTATCGGAATACTAAAAATCTCGTTTGTATCGGAATACCGGAACTGTCGATCTCGGTAGTCAAGAAATCTTCAGGAGGCAAGGACATCGGTCACGAGGTTCTTGGTTTGAGTTCAGGAGGAGCAAGTATTCGGGCTCGAGCCAAAAATTGTTAGAAGTTATGGGACTACAGCCAAACATGTTTAAAACTGCTCGCCCCAGGTTTAGGGTTGTCAACGACTCAAGCGGCTCGCTCACAGCTCATTCACTTATCGAGCCGAACCGAGAAGTGAGCCGAGCCAACAGCTCATCCAACTGAGCCAGCTCGAGCCGAAGGCTCACACGAGCCGAACCGAACCGAGCTGATTGCTTACCCCAACCGAGCCGGTTCGAGCCATTGGCTTAGTTAAGCTAACTCGAACCCAGCCTATGGACTCGTTTCAACGGAGCTGGTTCGAGCCATTGGCTTCAATCGAACCAAGTCGATAACTCGTCTTTACCGAGCCGATTCAAGCCATTGGCTCAATTGAGCCCAAGGGGCCGCGGTGGCTCAGTGGTAGAGCGTTCACCTCTGGTGCTTGGGGTCCGGGTTCGATCCCAGCCCCCGCCAAGTGAACTTTGTGGTGGACAAACACCGTGTGCGTGGGTTTTCTCGGGATTCTCCCGTTTCCTCCCACTTTCTTCCTTCCACCATTTCATTCATTTCTCATAATCACCGTCTAACCGGCCTAACCGTGGGATGTAAAACTTAAAGATTTCATTTTTTTTTCAATTGAGCCCAGTCGATGGGTAATCCCAACCAAGCCAGCTCAAGCTGTACGCTCAGTTGAACCGAGCCGGGCCGGTTGACATCATCACTATTCCGGTTGGGCTTCTACTTTGGCTAAAAAATTGGACCGTGCAGTTCTCAGCCTTGATGGTAAGAACTACAAAAAAATATATGAAATCTTTAGTTTTACGTCCCACGATTATGCCGGTTAGGCTAAAGGAGACGGTTATGATGGGAAATGAATGAAATGAAGAAAGTGGGAGGAAACGGCAGAACCCCGAGAAAATCCACGAGCACGGTGTTTGTCCACCACAAAGTCCAAACTGCGCGAGCTGGGATCGAACCAGGGACCTCAAGCACCGGAGGTGAACGCTCTACCACTGACCCACCGCGCCCCCTGGTAAGAACTACAGTATATACTTATATTGGTGCTCACGGCGTCATTAACTTGTTCCACCACCAACGAATTTCGAGGTACTTTGTTTTGCATCTTTTGTGCGTGTTTTCTGTCGCTTTGTGCGCCTATTCCCACATTTTGTGCATCACCGGAAGTGGGTCAAAATGGGCCTACAAATATGGCGGAACAAATTATTGCTCTTCCGCCACCAATGAATTTCAAGTCGTTTCCTTCACATCGTTTTGTGCCGTTTTGTGCGTCATGGGAAGTGGGTTAAAATGAGTCCCCAAGGTGGGACGAAAATGACCAAGAGTTCCGCCACTATTAAATCTCGAGGTCGTTAATTTCACATCGCGTACCCTTTTGTGCGTCTATTTCGACGTTTTGTGCGTCACTGGAAGACGGTCAAAATGGGTTTCAAAGGTGGGACGAAATTGACCCACTGCTCCGCCACTACCGAATTTTGAGGTTCTTCCTTTCGCATCGACTACTCGACTACTGATTTTTCGTGCTGTTTCGTGCCCCCATTTCCACGTTTTGTGCGTAACCAGAAGTGGGTCAAAATGGGCTTCCAAGATGGGACGAAAATGACCCACTGTTCCGCCACTATCGAATTTCGAGGTCGTTAATTTCACATCGCGTACTCTTTTGTGCGCGTATTTCGACGTTTTGTGCGCCACTGGAAGACGGTCAAAATGGGCCTCGAATGTGGGACCAAAATGACCCACTGCTCCGCCACTACCGAATCTCGAGGTCCTTCCTTTTGCATCGACTACTCGACTACTGAATTTTCGTGCTGTTTCGTGCCCCCATTTCCACGTTTTGTGCGTCACCAGAAGTGGGTCAAAATGGGCTTCCAAGATGGGACGAAAATGACCCACTGTTCCGCCACTATCGAATTTTGAGGTCGTTAATTTCACATCGCGTACCCTTTTGTGCGCGTATTTCGACGTTTTGTGCGCCACTGGAAGACGGTCAAAATGGGCCTCGAATGTGGGACGAAAATGACCCACTGCTCCGCCACTACCGAATTTCGAGGTCCTTCCTTTTGCATCGACTACTCGACTACTGAATTTTCGTGCTGTTTCGTGCCCCTATTTCCACGTTTTGTTCGTCACCAGAAGTGTGTCAAGATGAGCCTCCAAGGTGTGACGAAAATGACCCACTGTTCCGACACTATCGAATTTCTAGATCGTTACTTTCGCATCGTTTAGTGCCCCTTTTTTTAAGTTTTCTGCGCCTATTTCTCGTCTTGTGCATCACCCGAGGTGAGTTAAACGGGGCTTTAAAGTGGGAGTTAAATGGCTCACTGTTGCTCCACTATCGAATTTCGGGGTTGGTTCTTTCGCATCGTTTAGTGTGTATTTTGTACCGTTCTGTTCGCCTACTTCCACGTTTTGAGCATCACCAGAAATGCGTCAAAATGGTCCATCAATATGTGAGGAAATAGAGCCATTGTTCCGCCACTATCGAATTTGGAGGTCGTTTCTTTCGCATCGTATAGTGCCTGCTTTGTACTGTTTTGTGCTCCTATTTCCACTTTAGTGCGACAACGAAAATGGGTCAAAAGGGCCTACAAGTATAGCGGAATAACATAATGCTGTTCCGTCACCATCGAATGTCGAGGTCGTTTTCTTCACATTTTTTATGCATGATTTGTGTTGCTTTGTGCATCAGTGGGAGAGGGTCAAAATGGACCTTGAAAGGGAAATGAATATGTCTTTTTCTGCCATATTTGTAGGTAGTCTTTGACCCACTTTCGTTGGCCTACAAAACGTGAAAATATGCGCAGAAACGATAAAAACATGCACTAAACAATGCGAAAAAGCGACCTTGAAATTCGATACTGGTGGGAGAGTGGGTCATTTTTCTTCCCACTTTGAGTTGAGTTGAGTTGATTTTGAGTTTATCGTCCCGTTCAGCAGCGAGGCTATATGAGACGTGGACCTACTGATTAACGTGGAATCCGAACCACATGAGCTCCCGCCGGGAATTGAACCCGGGCCCCCGCTTCCCACTTTGAATGCCCATTTTGATCCACTACCATTGATTCACAAAACGTGGAAATAGGCTTACAAAACGGTCGAAAACACGCACAAGATGATGTGAAGGAAACGACCTCGAAATCGTTCCTGACGGAACAGCATTAACTTGTTCCGCCATATTTGTAGGATAACATTGACCCATTTCCGGTGACGCAGAAAACGAGGAAATAGGCGCACAAAACGACACAAAAAAATCCATGCAATTAAGCTAAATTTCCTTTAAGTTTGTAAGCTTAATTATATGGAAAATTTTATACATTTTTCCTTTACGTTGGTCTACTTTACGTTGATTTGGGACTTTTAAATTTTATTCAGTTTTCCACTGAAAAGTATCTATAATTCAACAAGGAAATAATTATTAATTATAATTATTATCTATATAATTGAATTCATTGTAATTTGTTCCATAACAAACACTTTACCATTTCGTACTAGCTGTTATGCCCGTTCTTCGCATGGATCAGATAAAATATCAATGTAAACGAACTGAACAACGGAAGAACAATTAAAAAACATTTCTAAAATTGGATATATTTTGTGTGAATATATATCCAACAACGTACATGTGTTTTCATTGGAAAGGCCGATGGGGACTGAAATTGAACGTATACACTATCGGGGGTGTCACTATACGTCTGAGCAACCCCAATAAATATGGATTCGATACAAATTCTACTACTTCTACGTGTCCCGGTGAACCACCCCTCAGACCCCCTTGGTTCGTATTGTGAAAAAATCTCCTCTGGCCCCCACGAACCCCCAACCAATACCGCGAAAACTATGAATGTGACACTAACATCTGCCATTTTCTACTACTTTTTACATATGCCGGTTAAAGTCCCTATAATACTCTGGTTCCAATTTTGAAAAAAAAAACAATGTTTCTGGCCCACAGCCGATGGGGGCTGTATTTGGAAGTCAACGCATGTGGAAGTATCACCATTCATCTCAGCGACAGCGAAAACTATGGATTTGACACTAATATTGGTCACTTTCCATTATTTTTACATGTCTCGCAATTCTCCACCCCCGGTGACTCCCGGCCCGCATACAATGGTGGCTAAATTTGAAAATCATCGCTAATGAAAGTGAAAAAAATGAAATCTTTGATTTTTACGTCCCACGGTTATGCCGGTTAGGCTAAAGGAGACGGTGATGATGAATAATGAATGAATTGGTGGAATGAAGAAAGTGGGAGGAAACGGGAGGACCCCGAGAAAACCCACGCACTCGGTGCGCTAATGAAAGTATCACCATTGATCTCAGCCACCGCGAAAACTACGGATTTGACATCGGTCATTGTGGATTATTTTTACATGTCTCGTGATCCCCTTTATAATGCCCCCTTTCTTAGCTGATGGGGGCTAAATATGAAAGTAAACGCGGTCTTGAGTTTCACCATTGAGCTCAGCTATCCCGAAAACTATGGATTTGACATTAATATCGGTCATTTTCGATTATTTTTACATGTCTCGGAATTCCCCCCTCTGGTGACCCAAGGCCCGCATACAACGGAGGATGAATTTGAAAGTCATCGCTAATGGTAGTGTCGCCATTGATATCAGCAACCGCGAAAACCATGGATTTGACACTAATATCGGTCATTTTGGATTACTTTACGTTTCGGTATCCCCCTTCCCCCGTTGACCCACGGCCCGCAGCCGAATACGGTGAATTTGGAAGTTAATGCGATCGGAGTTTCACCATTGATCTCAGCGACCGTGAAAACTATGAAATCGACACTGATATCGTTCTACTTTTACATGTCCCGGTAAACGCCCCCCTGAGACCCCCTGGTTCGAATTTTGTTGAAAACGCTTTGCCTTGGTGTGGGACCTTGACCAAGGTATCTTTGACCAAAATTTGGTAACTCTCGGTCGAGTTTTCTGGTCCCCAGGCCGGTCCCGGTAAACGTCCCCTGGAGACCCCCTAGTAAGGAATTTTAAAAAAATTCTTGTCTTGTTCTTGTCTTGCCTAGACCAAGCTACCCGTGACCAAATTTTGAAAAGTTTCGGTCCACTCGTCTCGTCCACAGGCCGCACAAAGATAGACAGACAGACACCGAACAAACTCTATTTTATTTATGTTAGAAAGGTCAGATCCGCCGTTATTGTATTAATGCGGTGCTTGAGCGATTGATCGTAGAAATTCAAACTCCGATGAGTGATAATTTTATAGGCTTGTTTTATTACAAGTTTAAACTCTTTAGTCACTAGAGAAGAGGGCTTGAATCATGGGTCAGAGTTGATGACAATGGGTTTTGGTGGGTCTGTGGATCACAGTGGGTAAGAGTGGTTTATGATGGGTGGTGGGTTAGAGTGGGTCACGGTGGGTCGTGGGTCACGACGGGTGGTGAGTCAATTGGTCGTGGCTAAAGTTTTCATTGCCCCACGCCCTCTCTGAACTACAGTGTTGAAAATTAATCAGTGAAAATCAATTGCAATTGATCAATCAATTGAAAGTAATTGCTGTGGAAATCAATTGCAATTGAATCAATTGCCAATTAATTTCAATTGCAATTGAATTACAGAATTCAATTGCAATTACTTTCCACTGCAATTACTTTCAATCAATTGATCAATTGCAATTGATTCTTCTTTTTCAATGGCCAACTGCAATTAACAATTAACCATTACTTATTTCAATTGTTAATTGCAATTAACAATTAAATTTACAGATTAATTGTTAATTGTTAATTCAATTGAAATTTGCCCAACACTGGTATATAGTAGTTAGGAGCAATGCACAACAATATAATATATATGAAAAAATGATATATGTTATATTGTTGAGATGTTGCCTAACAACATATTTATACCAAAGTGTACAGTTTTGAAGAAAATTGAAGAAAATAGTGTTTGAAGACATACGTTTTCTACTTAGGATGAGTGTCACGTGGTCTCATCAATCCTGCAAGGGTTAAATGGCTTCATGTATAACAACAGGTACTAAGTTCATGTTTAAAACTTCTTGTTGTAATATATAGATTTTCTTTCCCCTTTATCAGGTGTGCAACACTTAGATAGTATATTTGGTAGTTGTGTGGAAAAAAGTATACAGGGTGATGCAGAATTCCAACACTTAATAGTATAAAATTTATATTTGTTCATCAAGAAATGAAGAAAATGCACCAATTAGCGTGTGCGCTGTATGTAGTTCTGAATGGCAAATGTTCTTTCTCCTCGGTTGTCATTCGTCAGCCATACTGTTATGAGGGAATGAGACTTATTATGGGATAAAATCTGTTATATTCTGTAAAAAGAGTTAAACAGTACCAAATGTTATATATACAAGGTAACTTTTCTTGTTCGGTAGGGGACTCTGCTTGCACTCGCATCATAAACTGGGCAATGTTCTTCAAATTTGAGCTTTATTTCGATAAAATATATTCAGAAGTTTCGGAGATATAGCCCTTAGTATGTAGTAGTTAGAAGCAATGCACAACAATATAATATATATGAAAAATGATATATGTTATATTGTTGAGATGTTGCCTAACAACATATTTATACCAAAGAATACAGTTTTGAAGAAAATTGAAGAAAATAGTGTTTGAAGACATACATTTTCTACTTAGGATGAGTGTCACGTGGTCTCATCAATCCTGCAAGGGTTAAATGGCTTCATGTATAACAACAGGTACTAACTTCATTTTTTAAAATTTCTTGTTGTAATGTATAGATTTTATTTCCCCTTTATCATGTGTGCAACACTTAGATAGTATATTTCGTAGTTGTGTGTAACAAAAATATACAGGGTGATGCGGAATTCCAACCCTTAATAATATTAAATTATTGTTTGCTCATCAAAAAATAAAGAAATTGCACCAAATAGCGTGTGCGCTGTATGAAGTTCTGAATGGCACATGTTCTTACTCCTCGGTTGTCATTGGTCAGCCATATTGTTATGAGGGAATGAGACTTATTATGGGATAAAATCTCTTATATTCTGTAAAAAGAGTTAAACAGTACTTAATGTTATATATACAAGGTAACTTTTCTTCTACGGTAGGGAACTCTGCTTTCACTCACACCATAAACTGGGCAACGCTCGTCAATTTGAGCTTTATTTCGTTAAAATATGTTCAGAAGTTTCGGAGATATAGCCCTTAGTATATAGTAGTTAGGAGCAATGCACAACAATATAATATATATGAAAAAATGATATATGTTATATTGTTGAGATGTTGCCTAACAACATATTTATACCAAAGTGTACAGTTTTGAAGAAAATTGAAGAAAATAGTGTTTGAAGACATACGTTTTCTACTTAGGATGAGTGTCACGTGGTCTCATCAATCCTGCAAGGGGTAATGGCTTCATGTATAACAACAGGTACTAAGTTCATTTTTTAAAACTTCTTGTTGTAATGTATAGATTTTCTTTTTCTTTATCAGGTGTGCAACACTTAGGTAGTATTTTTGGTAGTTGTGTGGAAAAAAATATACAGGGTGATGCAGAATTCCAACACTTAATAGTATAAAATTTATGTTTGTTCATCAAGAAATGAAGAAAATGCACCAATTAGCGTGTGCGGTGTATGTAGTTCTTAATGGCACATGTTCTTACTCCTTGGTTGTCATTGGTCAGCCATACTGTTATGAGTGAATGAGACTTATTATGGGATAAAATCTGTTATATTCTGTAAAAAGAGTTAAACAGTACCAAATATTATATATACAAGGTAACCTTTCTTCTACGGTAGGGAACTCTGCTTTCACTCACATCATAAACTGGGCAACGCTCGTATATTTTAAGCTTTATTTCGTTAAAATATGTTCAGAAGTTTCGGAGATATAGCAATTAGTATATAGTAGTTAGAAGCAATGCACAACAATATAATATATATGAAAAATGATATATGTTATATTGTTGAGATGTTGCCTAACAACATATTTATACCAAAGAATACAGTTTTGAAGAAAATTGAAGAAAATAGTGTTTGAAGACATACATTTTCTACTTAGGATGAGTGTCACGTGGTCTCATCAATCCTGCAAGGGTTAAATGGCTTCATGTATAACAACAGGTACTAACTTCATTTTTTAAAATTTCTTGTTGTAATGTATAGATTTTATTTCCCCTTTATCATGTGTGCAACACTTAGATAGTATATTTGGTAGTTGTGTGGAAAAAAGTATTTAGGGTGATGCAGAATTCCAACACTTAATAGTATAAAATTTATATTTGTTCATCAAGAAATGAAGAAAATGCACCAATTAGCGTGTGCGCTGTATGTAGTTCTGAATGGCACATGTTCTTTCTCCTCGGTTGTCATTGGTCAGCCATACTGTTATGAGGGAATGAGACTTATTATGGGATAAAATCTGTTATATTCTGTAAAAAGAGTTAAACAGTACCAAATGTTATATATACAAGGTAACTTTTCTTCTTCGGTAGGGGACTCTGCTTGCACTCGCATCATAAACTGGGCAATGTTCTTCAATTTGAGCTTTATTTCGATAAAATATGTTCAGAAGTTTCGGAGATATAGCCCTTAGTATATAGTAGTTAGAAGCAATCCACAACAATATAATATATATGAAAAATGATATATGTTATATTTTTGAGATGTTGCCTAACAACATATTTATACCAAAGAATACAGTTTTGAAGAAAATTGAAGAAAATAGTGTTTGAAGACATACATTTTCTACTTAGGATGAGTGTCACGTGGTCTCATCAATCCTGCAAGGGTTAAATGGCTTCATGTATAACAACAGGTACTAACTTCATTTTTTAAAATTTCTTGTTGTAATGTATAGATTTTATTTCCCCTTTATCATGTGTGCAACACTTAGATAGTATATTTGGTAGTTGTGTGGAAAAAAATATACAGGGTGATGCAGAATTCCAACACATAATAGTATAAAATTTATTTTTGTTCATCAAGAAATGAAGAAAATGCACCAATTAGCGTGTGCGCTGTATGTAGTTCTGAATGGCACATGTTCTTACTCCTCGGTTGTCATTGGTCAGCCATACTGTTATGAGTGAATGAGACTTATTATGGGATAAAATCTCTTATATTCTGTAAAAAGAGTTAAACAGTACCAAATGTTATATATACAAGGTAACTTTTCTTCTACGGTAGGGAACTCTGCTTTCACTCACATCATAAACTGGGCAACGCTCGTCAATTTGAGCCTTATTTCGTTAAAATATGTTCAGAAGTTTCGGAGATATATCCCTTAGTATATAGTAGTTAGGAGCAATGCACAACAATATAATATATATGAAAAAATGATATATGTTATATTGTTGAGATGTTGCCTAACAACATATTTATACCAAAGTGTACAGTTTTGAAGAAAATTGAAGAAAATAGTGTTTGAAGACATACGTTTTCTACTTAGGATGAGTGTCACGTGGTCTCATCAATCCTGCAAGGGTTAAATGGCTTCATGTATAACAACAGGTACTAAGTTCATGTTTAAAACTTCTTGTTGTAATATATAGATTTTCTTTCCCCTTTATCAGGTGTGCAACACTTAGATAGTATATTTGGTAGTTGTGTGGAAAAAAGTATACAGGGTGATGCAGAATTCCAACACTTAATAGTATAAAATTTATATTTGTTCATCAAGAAATGAAGAAAATGCACCAATTAGCGTGTGCGCTGTATGTAGTTCTGAATGGCACATGTTCTTACTCCTCGGTTGTCATTGGTCAGCCATACTGTTATGAGTGAATGAGACTTATTATGGGATAAAATCTCTTATATTCTGTAAAAAGAGTTAAACAGTACCAAATGTTATATATACAAGGTAACTTTTCTTCTTCGGTAGGGGACTCTGCTTGCACTCGCATCATAAACTGGGCAATGTTCTTCAATTTGAGCTTTATTTCGATAAAATATGTTCAGAAGTTTCGGAGATATAGCCCTTAGTATATAGTAGTTAGAAGCAATGCACAACAATATAATATATATGAAAAATGACATATGTTTATTGTTGAGATGTTGCGTAACAACATATTTATACCAAAGAATACAGTTTTGAAGAAAATTGAAGAAAATAGTGTTTGAAGACATACATTTTCTACTTAGGATGATTGTCACGTGGTCTCATCAATCCTGCAAGGGTTAAATGGCTTCATGTATAACAACAGGTACTAACTTCATTTTTTAAAATTTCTTGTTATAATGTATAGATTTTATTTCCCCTTTATCATGTGTGCAACACTTAGATAGTATATTTGGTAGTTGTGTGTAAAAAAAATATACAGGGTGATGCAGAATTCCAACCCTTAATAATATTAAATTATTATTTGCTCATCAAAAAATAAAGATAATGCACCAATTAGCGTGTGCGCTGTATGTAGTTCTGAATGGCACATGTTCTTACTCCTCGGTTGTCATTGGTCAGCCATATTGTTATGAGGGAATGAGACTTATTATGGGATAAAATTTGTTATTTTCTGTAAAAAGAGTTATACAGTACCAAATGTTATATATACAAGGTAACTTTTCTTCTACGGTAGGGAACTCTGCTTTCACTCACATCATAAACTGAGCAACGCTCGTCAATTTGAGCCTTATTTCGTTAAAATATGTTCAGAAGTTTCGGAGATATATCCCTTAGTATATAGTAGTTAGGAGCAATGCACAACAATATAATATATATGAAAAAATGATATATGTTATATTGTTGAGATGTTGCCTAACAACATATTTATACCAAAGTGTACAGTTTTGAAGAAAATTGAAGAAAATAGTGTTTGAAGACATACGTTTTCTACTTAGGATGAGTGTCACGTGGTCTCA
Source organism: Thermobia domestica (assembly GCF_964235325.1). Taxonomy (NCBI): domain Eukaryota; kingdom Metazoa; phylum Arthropoda; class Insecta; order Zygentoma; family Lepismatidae; genus Thermobia; species Thermobia domestica. The sequence goes on from NC_137455.1 coordinate 263,499,835, forward strand.
TCAATCCTGCAAGGGTTAAATGGCTTCATGTATAACAACAGGTACTAAGTTCATGTTTAAAACTTCTTGTTGTAATATATAGATTTTCTTTCCCCTTTATCAGGTGTGCAACACTTAGATAGTATATTTGGTAGTTGTGTGGAAAAAAGTATACAGGGTGATGCAGAATTCCAATACTTAATAGTATAAAATTTATATTTGTTCATCAAGAAATGAAGAAAATGCACCAATTAGCGTGTGCTCTGTATGTAGTTCTGAATGGCAAATGTTCTTTCTCCTCGGTTGTCATTCGTCAGCCATACTGTTATGAGGGAATGAGACTTATTATGGGATAAAATCTGTTATATTCTGTAAAAAGAGTTAAACAGTACCAAATGTTATATATACAAGGTAACTTTTCTTGTTCGGTAGGGGACTCTGCTTGCACTCGCATCATAAACTGGGCAATGTTCTTCAAATTTGAGCTTTATTTCGATAAAATATATTCAGAAGTTTCGGAGATATAGCCCTTAGTATGTAGTAGTTAGAAGCAATGCACAACAATATAATATATATGAAAAATGATATATGTTATATTGTTGAGATGTTGCCTAACAACATATTATTACCAAAGAATACAGTTTTGAAGAAAATTGAAGAAAATAGTGTTTGAAGACATACATTTTCTACTTAGGATGAGTGTCACGTGGTCTCATCAATCCTGCAAGGGTTAAATGGCTTCATGTATAACAACAGGTACTAACTTCATTTTTTAAAATTTCTTGTTGTAATGTATAGATTTTATTTCCCCTTTATCATGTGTGCAACACTTAGATAGTATATTTGGTAGTTGTGTGTAACAAAAATATACAGGGTGATGCGGAATTCCAACCCTTAATAATATTAAATTATTGTTTGCTCATCAAAAAAGAAAGAAATTGCACCAAATAGCGTGTGCGCTGTATGAAGTTCTGAATGGCACATGTTCTTACTCCTCGGTTGTCATTGGTCAGCCATATTGTTATGAGGGAATGAGACTTATTATGGGATAAAATCTCTTATATTCTGTAAAAAGAGTTAAACAGTTCTTAATGTTATATATACAAGGTAACTTTTCTTCTACGGTAGGGAACTCTGCTTTCACTCACACCATAAACTGGGCAACGCTCGTCAATTTGAGCTTTATTTCGTTAAAATATGTTCAGAAGTTTCGGAGATATAGCCCTTAGTATATAGTAGTTAGGAGCAATGCACAACAATATAATATATATGAAAAAATGATATATGTTATATTGTTGAGATGTTGCCTAACAACATATTTATACCAAAGTGTACAGTTTTGAAGAAAATTGAAGAAAATAGTGTTTGAAGACATACGTTTTCTACTTAGGATGAGTGTCACGTGGTCTCATCAATCCTGCAAGGGGTAATGGCTTCATGTATAACAACAGGTACTAAGTTCATTTTTTAAAACTTCTTGTTGTAATGTATAGATTTTCTTTTTCTTTATCAGGTGTGCAACACTTAGGTAGTATTTTTGGTAGTTGTGTGGAAAAAAATATACAGGGTGATGCAGAATTCCAACACTTAATAGTATAAAATTTATGTTTGTTCATCAAGAAATGAAGAAAATGCACCAATTAGCGTGTGCGGTGTATGTAGTTCTTAATGGCACATGTTCTTACTCCTTGGTTGTCATTGGTCAGCCATACTGTTATGAGTGAATGAGACTTATTATGGGATAAAATCTGTTATATTCTGTAAAAAGAGTTAAACAGTACCAAATATTATATATACAAGGTAACCTTTCTTCTACGGTAGGGAACTCTGCTTTCACTCACATCATAAACTGGGCAACGCTCGTCAATTTGAGCTTTATTTCGTTAAAATATGTTCAGAAGTTTCGGAGATATAGCAATTAGTATATAGTAGTTAGAAGCAATGCACAACAATATAATATATATGAAAAATGATATATGTTATATTGTTGAGATGTTGCCTAACAACATATTTATACCAAAGAATACAGTTTTGAAGAAAATTGAAGAAAATAGTGTTTGAAGACATACATTTTCTACTTAGGATGAGTGTCACGTGGTCTCATCAATCCTGCAAGGGTTAAATGGCTTCATGTATAACAACAGGTACTAACTTCATTTTTTAAAATTTCTTGTTGTAATGTATAGATTTTATTTCCCCTTTATCATGTGTGCAACACTTAGATAGTATATTTGGTAGTTGTGTGGAAAAAAGTATTTAGGGTGATGCAGAATTCCAACACTTAATAGTATAAAATTTATATTTGTTCATCAAGAAATGAAGAAAATGCACCAATTAGCGTGTGCGCTGTATGTAGTTCTGAATGGCACATGTTCTTTCTCCTCGGTTGTCATTGGTCAGCCATACTGTTATGAGGGAATGAGACTTATTATGGGATAAAATCTGTTATATTCTGTAAAAAGAGTTAAACAGTACCAAATGTTATATATACAAGGTAACTTTTCTTCTTCGGTAGGGGACTCTGCTTGCACTCGCATCATAAACTGGGCAATGTTCTTCAATTTGAGCTTTATTTCGATAAAATATGTTCAGAAGTTTCGGAGATATAGCCCTTAGTATATAGTAGTTAGAAGCAATGCACAACAATATAATATATATGAAAAATGACATATGTTTATTGTTGAGATGTTGCGTAACAACATATTTATACCAAAGAATAGAGTTTTGAAGAAAATTGAAGAAAATAGTGTTTGAAGACATACATTTTCTACTTAGGATGATTGTCACGTGGTCTCATCAATCCTGAAGGGGTTAAATGGCTTCATGTATAACAACAGGTACTAACTTCATTTTTTAAAATTTCTTGTTATAATGTATAGATTTTATTTCCCCTTTATCATGTGTGCAACACTTAGATAGTATATTTGGTAGTTGTGTGTAAAAAAAATATACAGGGTGATGCAGAATTCCAACCCTTAATAATATTAAATTATTATTTGCTCATCAAAAAATAAAGATAATGCACCAATTAGCGTGTGCGCTGTATGTAGTTCTGAATGGCACATGTTCTTACTCCTCGGTTGTCATTGGTCAGCCATATTGTTATGAGGGAATGAGACTTATTATGGGATAAAATTTGTTATTTTCTGTAAAAAGAGTTATACAGTACCAAATGTTATATATACAAGGTAACTTTTCTTCTACGGTAGGGAACTCTGCTTTCACTCACATCATAAACTGAGCAACGCTCGTCAATTTGAGCCTTATTTCGTTAAAATATGTTCAGAAGTTTCGGAGATATATCCCTTAGTATATAGTAGTTAGGAGCAATGCACAACAATATAATATATATGAAAAAATGATATATGTTATATTGTTGAGATGTTGCCTAACAACATATTTATACCAAAGTGTACAGTTTTGAAGAAAATTGAAGAAAATAGTGTTTGAAGACATACGTTTTCTACTTAGGATGAGTGTCACGTGGTCTCATCAATCCTGCAAGGGTTAAATGGCTTCATGTATAACAACAGGTACTAAGTTCATGTTTAAAACTTCTTGTTGTAATATATAGATTTTCTTTCCCCTTTATCAGGTGTGCAACACTTAGATAGTATATTTGGTAGTTGTGTGGAAAAAAGTATACAGGGTGATGCAGAATTCCAACACTTAATAGTATAAAATTTATATTTGTTCATCAAGAAATGAAGAAAATGCACCAATTAGCGTGTGCTCTGTATGTAGTTCTGAATGGCAAATGTTCTTTCTCCTCGGTTGTCATTCGTCAGCCATACTGTTATGAGGGAATGAGACTTATTATGGGATAAAATCTGTTATATTCTGTAAAAAGAGTTAAACAGTACCAAATGTTATATATACAAGGTAACTTTTCTTGTTCGGTAGGGGACTCTGCTTGCACTCGCATCATAAACTGGGCAATGTTCTTCAAATTTGAGCTTTATTTCGATAAAATATATTCAGAAGTTTCGGAGATATAGCCCTTAGTATGTAGTAGTTAGAAGCAATGCACAACAATATAATATATATGAAAAATGATATATGTTATATTGTTGAGATGTTGCCTAACAACATATTATTACCAAAGAATACAGTTTTGAAGAAAATTGAAGAAAATAGTGTTTGAAGACATACATTTTCTACTTAGGATGAGTGTCACGTGGTCTCATCAATCCTGCAAGGGTTAAATGGCTTCATGTATAACAACAGGTACTAACTTCATTTTTTAAAATTTCTTGTTGTAATGTATAGATTTTATTTCCCCTTTATCATGTGTGCAACACTTAGATAGTATATTTGGTAGTTGTGTGTAACAAAAATATACAGGGTGATGCGGAATTCCAACCCTTAATAATATTAAATTATTGTTTGCTCATCAAAAAAGAAAGAAATTGCACCAAATAGCGTGTGCGCTGTATGAAGTTCTGAATGGCACATGTTCTTACTCCTCGGTTGTCATTGGTCAGCCATATTGTTATGAGGGAATGAGACTTATTATGGGATAAAATCTCTTATATTCTGTAAAAAGAGTTAAACAGTTCTTAATGTTATATATACAAGGTAACTTTTCTTCTACGGTAGGGAACTCTGCTTTCACTCACACCATAAACTGGGCAACGCTCGTCAATTTGAGCTTTATTTCGTTAAAATATGTTCAGAAGTTTCGGAGATATAGCCCTTAGTATATAGTAGTTAGGAGCAATGCACAACAATATAATATATATGAAAAAATGATATATGTTATATTGTTGAGATGTTGCCTAACAACATATTTATACCAAAGTGTACAGTTTTGAAGAAAATTGAAGAAAATAGTGTTTGAAGACATACGTTTTCTACTTAGGATGAGTGTCACGTGGTCTCATCAATCCTGCAAGGGTTAAATGGCTTCATGTATAACAACAGGTACTAAGTTCATTTTTTAAAACTTCTTGTTGTAATGTATAGATTTTCTTTTTCTTTATCAGGTGTGCAACACTTAGGTAGTATTTTTGGTAGTTGTGTGGAAAAAATATATACAGGGTGATGCAGAATTCCAACACTTAATAGTATAAAATTTATGTTTGTTCATCAAGAAATGAAGAAAATGCACCAATTAGCGTGTGCGGTGTATGTAGTTCTTAATGGCACATGTTCTTACTCCTTGGTTGTCATTGGTCAGCCATACTGTTATGAGTGAATGAGACTTATTATGGGATAAAATCTGTTATATTCTGTAAAAAGAGTTAAACAGTACCAAATATTATATATACAAGGTAACCTTTCTTCTACGGTAGGGAACTCTGCTTTCACTCACATCATAAACTGGGCAACGCTCGTCAATTTGAGCTTTATTTCGTTAAAATATGTTCAGAAGTTTCGCAGATATAGCAATTAGTATATAGTAGTTAGAAGCAATGCACAACAATATAATATATATGAAAAATGATATATGTTATATTGTTGAGATGTTGCCTAACAACATATTTATACCAAAGAATACAGTTTTGAAGAAAATTGAAGAAAATAGTGTTTGAAGACATACATTTTCTACTTAGGATGAGTGTCACGTGGTCTCATCAATCCTGCAAGGGTTAAATGGCTTCATGTATAACAACAGGTACTAACTTCATTTTTTAAAATTTCTTGTTGTAATGTATAGATTTTATTTCCCCTTTATCATGTGTGCAACACTTAGATAGTATATTTGGTAGTTGTGTGGAAAAAAGTATTTAGGGTGATGCAGAATTCCAACACTTAATAGTATAAAATTTATATTTGTTCATCAAGAAATGAAGAAAATGCACCATTTTGCGTGTGCGCTGTATGTAGTTCTGAATGGCACATGTTCTTTCTCCTCGGTTGTCATTGGTCAGCCATACTGTTATGAGGGAATGAGACTTATTATGGGATAAAATCTGTTATATTCTGTAAAAAGAGTTAAACAGTACCAAATGTTATATATACAAGGTAACTTTTCTTCTTCGGTAGGGGACTCTGCTTGCACTCGCATCATAAACTGGGCAATGTTCTTCAATTTGAGCTTTATTTCGATAAAATATGTTCAGAAGTTTCGGAGATATAGCCCTTAGTATATAGTAGTTAGAAGCAATGCACAACAATATAATATATATGAAAAATGATATATGTTATATTGTTGAGATGTTGCCTAACAACATATTTATACCAAAGAATACAGTTTTGAAGAAAATTGAAGAAAATAGTGTTTGAAGACATACATTTTCTACTTAGGATGAGTGTCACGTGGTCTCATCAATCCTGCAAGGGTTAAATGGCTTCATGTATAACAACAGGTACTAACTTCATTTTTTAAAATTTCTTGTTGTAATGTATAGATTTTATTTCCCCTTTATCATGTGTGCAACACTTAGATAGTATATTTGGTAGTTGTGTGGAAAAAAATATACAGGGTGATGCAGAATTCCAACACATAATAGTATAAAATTTATTTTTGTTCATCAAGAAATGAAGAAAATGCACCAATTAGCGTGTGCGCTGTATGTAGTTCTGAATGGCACATGTTCTTACTCCTCGGTTGTCATTGGTCAGCCATACTGTTATGAGTGAATGAGACTTATTATGGGATAAAATCTCTTATATTCTGTAAAAAGAGTTAAACAGTACCAAATGTTATATATACAAGGTAACTTTTCTTCTACGGTAGGGAACTCTGCTTTCACTCACATCATAAACTGGGCAACGCTCGTCAATTTGAGCCTTATTTCGTTAAAATATGTTCAGAAGTTTCGGAGATATATCCCTTAGTATATAGTAGTTAGGAGCAATGCACAACAATATAATATATATGAAAAAATGATATATGTTATATTGTTGAGATGTTGCCTAACAACATATTTATACCAAAGTGTACAGTTTTGAAGAAAATTGAAGAAAATAGTGTTTGAAGACATACGTTTTCTACTTAGGATGAGTGTCACGTGGTCTCATCAATCCTGCAAGGGTTAAATGGCTTCATGTATAACAACAGGTACTAAGTTCATGTTTAAAACTTCTTGTTGTAATATATAGATTTTCTTTCCCCTTTATCAGGTGTGCAACAGTTAGATAGTATATTTGGTAGTTGTGTGGAAAAAAGTATACAGGGTGATGCAGAATTCCAACACTTAATAGTATAAAATTTATATTTGTTCATCAAGAAATGAAGAAAATGCACCAATTAGCGTGTGCACTGTATGTAGTTCTGAATGGCACATGTTCTTTCTCCTCGGTTGTCATTGGTCAGCCATACTGTTATGAGGGAATGAGACTTATTATGGGATAAAATCTGTTATATTCTGTAAAAAGAGTTAAACAGTACCAAATGTTATATATACAAGGTAACTTTTCTTCTTCGGTAGGGGACTCTGCTTGCACTCGCATCATAAACTGGGCAATGTTCTTCAATTTGAGCTTTATTTCGATAAAATATGTTCAGAAGTTTCGGAGATATAGCCCTTAGTATATAGTAGTTAGAAGCAATGCACAACAATATAATATATATGAAAAATGATATATGTTATATTGTTGAGATGTTGCCTAACAACATATTTATACCAAAGAATACAGTTTTGAAGAAAATTGAAGAAAATAGTGTTTGAAGACATACATTTTCTACTTAGGATGAGTGTCACGTGGTCTCATCAATCCTGCAAGGGTTAAATGGCTTCATGTATAACAACAGGTACTAACTTCATTTTTTAAAATTTCTTGTTGTAATGTATAGATTTTATTTCCCCTTTATCATGTGTGCAACACTTAGATAGTATATTTGGTAGTTGTGTGGAAAAAAATATACAGAATGATGCAGAATTCCAACACATAATAGTATAAAATTTATATTTGTTCATCAAGAAATGAAGAAAATGCACCAATTAGCGTGTGCGCTGTATGTAGTTCTGAACGGCACATGTTCTTACTCCTCGGTTGTCATTGGTCAGCCATACTGTTATGAGTGAATGAGACTTATTATGGGATAAAATCTCTTATATTCTGTAAAAAGAGTTAAACAGTACCAAATGTTATATATACAAGGTAACTTTTCTTCTACGGTAGGGAACTCTGCTTTCACTCACATCATAAACTGGGCCACGCTCGTCAATTTGAGCCTTATTTCGTTAAAATATGTTCAGAAGTTTCGGAGATATATCCCTTAGTATATAGTAGTTAGGAGCAATGCACAACAATATAATATATATGAAAAAATGATATATGTTATATTGTTGAGATGTTGCCTAACAACATATTTATACCAAAGTGTACAGTTTTGAAGAAAATTGAAGAAAATAGTGTTTGAAGACATACGTTTTCTACTTAGGATGAGTGTCACGTGGTCTCATCAATCCTGCAAGGGTTAAATGGCTTCATGTATAACAACAGGTACTAAGTTCATGTTTAAAACTTCTTGTTGTAATATATAGATTTTCTTTCCCCTTTATCAGGTGTGCAACAGTTAGATAGTATATTTGGTAGTTGTGTGGAAAAAAGTATACAGGGTGATGCAGAATTCCAACACTTAATAGTATAAAATTTATATTTGTTCATCAAGAAATGAAGAAAATGCACCAATTAGCGTGTGCACTGTATGTAGTTCTGAATGGCACATGTTCTTTCTCCTCGGTTGTCATTGGCCAGCCATACTGTTATGAGGGAATGAGACTTATTATGGGATAAAATCTGTTATATTCTGTAAAAAGAGTTAAACAGTACCAAATGTTATATATACAAGGTAACTTTTCTTCTTCGGTAGGGGACTCTGTTTGCACTCGCATCATAAACTGGCAATGTTCTTCAATTTGAGCTTTATTTCGATAAAATATGTTCAGAAGTTTCGGAGATATAGCCCTTAGTATATAGTAGTTAGAAGCAATGCACAACAATATAATATATATGAAAAATGACATATGTTTATTGTTGAGATGTTGCGTAACAACATATTTATACCAAAGAATACAGTTTTGAAGAAAATTGAAGAAAATAGTGTTTGAAGACATACATTTTCTACTTAGGATGATTGTCACGTGGTCTCATCAATCCTGCAAGGGTTAAATGGCTTCATGTATAACAACAGGTACTAACTTCATTTTTTAAAATTTCTTGTTATAATGTATAGATTTTATTTCCCCTTTATCATGTGTGCAACACTTAGATAGTATATTTGGTAGTTGTGTGTAAAAAAAATATACAGGGTGATGCAGAATTCCAACCCTTAATAATATTAAATTATTATTTGCTCATCAAAAAATAAAGATAATGCACCAATTAGCGTGTGCGCTGTATGTAGTTCTGAATGGCACATGTTCTTACTCCTCGGTTGTCATTGGTCAGCCATATTGTTATGAGGGAATGAGACTTATTATGGGATAAAATTTGTTATTTTCTGTAAAAAGAGTTAAACAGTACCAAATGTTATATATACAAGGTAACTTTTCTTCTACGGTAGGGAACTCTGCTTTCACTCACATCATAAACTGAGCAACGCTCGTCAATTTGAGCCTTATTTCGTTAAAATATGTTCAGAAGTTTCGGAGATATATCCCTTAGTATATAGTAGTTAGGAGCAATGCACAACAATATAATATATATGAAAAAATGATATATGTTATATTGTTGAGATGTTGCCTAACAACATATTTATACCAAAGTGTACAGTTTTGAAGAAAATTGAAGAAAATAGTGTTTGAAGACATACGTTTTCTACTTAGGATGAGTGTCACGTGGTCTCATCAATCCTGCAAGGGTTAAATGGCTTCATGTATAACAACAGGTACTAAGTTCATGTTTAAAACTTCTTGTTGTAATATATAGATTTTCTTTCCCCTTTATCAGGTGTGCAACACTTAGATAGTATATTTGGTAGTTGTGTGGAAAAAAGTATACAGGGTGATGCAGAATTCCAACACTTAATAGTATAAAATTTATATTTGTTCATCAAGAAATGAAGAAAATGCACCAATTAGCGTGTGCGCTGTATGTAGTTCTGAATGGCACATGTTCTTTCTCCTCGGTTGTCATTGGTCAGCCATACTGTTATGAGGGAATGAGACTTATTATGGGATAAAATCTGTTATATTCTGTAAAAAGAGTTAAACAGTACCAAATGTTATATATACAAGGTAACTTTTCTTCTTCGGTAGGGGACTCTGTTTGCACTCGCATCATAAACTGGGCAATGTTCTTCAATTTGAGCTTTATTTCGATAAAATATGTTCAGAAGTTTCGGAGATATAGCCCTTAGTATATAGTAGTTAGAAGCAATGCACAACAATATAATATATATGAAAAATGACATATGTTTATTGTTGAGATATTGCCTAACAACATATTTATACCAAAGAATACAGTTTTGAAGAAAATTGAAGAAAATAGTGTTTGAAGACATACGTTTTCTACTTAGGATGAGTGTCACGTGGTCTCATCAATCCTGCAAGGGTTAAATGGCTTCATGTATAACAACAGGTACTAAGTTCATTTTTTAAAACTTCTTGTTGTAATGTATAGATTTTCTTTTTCTTTATCAGGTGTGCAACACTTAGGTAGTATTTTTGGTAGTTGTGTGGAAAAAAATATACAGGGTGATGCAGAATTCCAACACTTAATAGTATAAAATTTATGTTTGTTCATCAAGAAATGAAGAAAATGCACCAATTAGCGTGTGCGGTGTATGTAGTTCTTAATGGCACATGTTCTTACTCCTTGGTTGTCATTGGTCAGCCATACTGTTATGAGTGAATGAGACTTATTATGGGATAAAATCTGTTATATTCTGTAAAAAGAGTTAAACAGTACCAAATATTATATATACAAGGTAACCTTTCTTCTACGGTAGGGAACTCTGCTTTCACTCACATCATAAACTGGGCAACGCTCGTCAATTTGAGCTTTATTTCGTTAAAATATGTTCAGAAGTTTCGGTGATATAGCAATTAGTATATAGTAGTTAGAAGCAATGCACAACAATATAATATATATGAAAAATGATATATGTTATATTGTTGAGATGTTGCCTAACAACATATTTATACCAAAGAATACAGTTTTGAAGAAAATTGAAGAAAATAGTGTTTGAAGACATACATTTTCTACTTAGGATGAGTGTCACGTGGTCTCATCAATCCTGCAAGGGTTAAATGGCTTCATGTATAACAACAGGTACTAACTTCATTTTTTAAAATTTCTTGTTGTAATGTATAGATTTTATTTCCCCTTTATCATGTGTGCAACACTTAGATAGTATATTTGGTAGTTGTGTGGAAAAAAGTATTTAGGGTGATGCAGAATTCCAACACTTAATAGTATAAAATTTATATTTGTTCATCAAGAAATGAAGAAAATGCACCAATTAGCGTGTGCGCTGTATGTAGTTCTGAATGGCACATGTTCTTTCTCCTCGGTTGTCATTGGTCAGCCATACTGTTATGAGGGAATGAGACTTATTATGGGATAAAATCTGTTATATTCTGTAAAAAGAGTTAAACAGTACCAAATGTTATATATACAAGGTAACTTTTCTTCTTCGGTAGGGGACTCTGCTTGCACTCGCATCATAAACTGGGCAATGTTCTTCAATTTGAGCTTTATTTCGATAAAATATGTTCAGAAGTTTCGGAGATATAGCCCTTAGTATATAGTAGTTAGAAGCAATGCACAACAATATAATATATATGAAAAATGATATATGTTATATTGTTGAGATGTTGCCTAACAACATATTTATACCAAAGAATACAGTTTTGAAGAAAATTGAAGAAAATAGTGTTTGAAGACATACATTTTCTACTTAGGATGAGTGTCACGTGGTCTCATCAATCCTGCAAGGGTTAACACTAGAAGCACGGAAATTTTGAACCCCCTAGAAGCACGAAGCAGTCAAATTGACTGCTTTCCGTTTCTGACTAAAATATAGAGTAATGGTGACACATTATGAACGCTTTTAATGACAGTCGTAATGAGTCACGATCACAAGTAAGCCTAGGAAGTATATTATTTATTTTATTATTTTTACTTATAAGCATTCAGTGCATTAATATGATATATTAAAAATATTTATGAATAAAATATATTCGATATCAGGATTTTTAAAATAATGAAAAAAATAATCAAAGATTACTCTCAATTCTTAGATATTAAATGTTTATTGTAAAATAACACCTAATATGATATCTTTCTAAATATCTTCTTAGGAGGATATCATTACAAAGTCACCTACATTCGGCTCAGATTACTCGCTTTCAGATATATGCAGTACACATTACACAAACATAGTTTCGACATTTGAAGCATCTCATCAGTTTTGCTGTTTTATACAATTGTACTTGACATTGCCACGTGTGTGTGGAAGGAACTTCATCGTTTTCAGATACACTGTAATTGTCATCAGCGATATTGACCATCAACTCCTCGGCCAAATGTTGGAGATATTGTCCCTACTGATTTTATTTCCTGTATATGATCCAGGAATTAAAATATGGCAAATCAACCATGTGTGAGAAAACGTACTTTCGCCACCGTCTACACGCACATTTCACAGTGTGTTTCTTCTCTATTTGATCCACGATGATTACACCAAACTGTGTCTGATTGTAATATGTTATCGTTTCGGGTCTTTCCTTGCTGTCACAGAAATTGACAGACTTATGCATGGAAATCAACACAGAAACGCTTTTGTTCCGCTTACCTTTGTACACAGTTAATGTACTGCCACTCTGATCGCAGCAAACATCACAGTGAAGGAGGTTTTTTTTTTTGGCGGGGGGAGCACGTAGTGATGGTGCTTTAGGAAACTCTCTTCAGTTTTGCTTTATTGTCTCCACTAAACTAGTAGAGCTGAACTTTTAGCACTAAGAGATTCAGCAAGTTTCCGTGTGAAGAAGTTTTCACATGTCACAATTTTCCTTCATTTTAGTAAAAGGATTTATCAAACTAGGTCCTATAAATTCACCTTACTCTATTCCAAATCCTTGCCTAGAAATGAAAAAACCATTGATGTCAGCAAGAAACCAGATCTTGATGCCAAATTTATAGGATTTATTTGGCATAAATTGCAGAATTCGACATGTGACTTTCGTAGAATAAATTTGCTTGTCAACAGTCACGTTGTCATGTGGTTTGTAACATTTTATGTAGTTCTCAAGAAAGGTATCCTACAGTTCGGATACGGTTGCAAATTTGTCCGTTTGAAGTCATGGAGATCTTGTCACTTTTTCATCAAAGATCAAGTACCGTCTTATTTCACAGAACCCATCTTTATTCATTGTTTTCTTATAAATTGGTGACCCGGTTGTTCTCTCGAAGAACGTAATGGGCATTGCTGACGCACCAGTAGTACTTCGGTAAATAAAAAGGCTCAAATAAGATTGTAGTTTTGAAAGAGCTAATGTCCATGTTGTTGACTTCAGTTGCCTATTTGCTTCAGGAATGTTGCACTTTAGGATATGATTCATCATTGAATCATCAAATAGTAAACGAAAGGCACTACTACATTCTTCTTCAGACACTCGTCGCTTGGCAAATTCTGTCAGTCCTGGAGCTTCGTGAACAATATTCTGCTTAGATATACGGCAAACGTCACCTTGCCTCAAATCCAATTTTGTCCACATTGTCCCATCTGGAGCAGGCACAATGGTTCGTCTGGAGGTATATTGGTTCGTTTAGTCAGGATTTCGTGATGGGGAGGGGGAGAGTTTGATATGAAATATTGTGGTTATCACACCAAGGGCTGGATCAATTTAAACTATTTTACTAGCAGAGTAGCAGCACATATTGGTTTGTTAAGACTTTAAAATTAGGACATGTTAGCAAGGGCGCCGATTTCTCTGTAAAATTTTTTTGGGGGGTCCATTCAGATGCAGAAGGCATATATGAGGATTTTAAGACAAATTGCATTCAAATTATGCCAACATATTGTATATTCATAAATACAACAAGGGGTCCCACATGACCTTTGAGGGGGCAAGCCCCCTGGGCCCCTCAGGATCGGCGCCCATGCATGTTAGTAAGTATTTTAGTAACAAACTATGAAGAAATCTCGAATGAAAGAATATTAATAAAAATATTTTTAAAAATTTAAGATCTAAGATCCTTCTTCTGTTCATCTAAATATAACAATTTTCCTTTCATTATGACCTGAACTATTAAAAAAAAAAAAAAAAAAAAAAGTACGCATCCAATAATGTCTTGTAAAATATTTTATATCTGCGTTTCTTTCTCTGTTGAATCAAATGTTAACAGGACTTGCTTTCCCGTAACTTTTTGTTTTGATTATTCCGTCAACTACTGTCTGTTCCAAATGACAAGTTAAAGGAGCAGTAGAAGACCGTTTCTGAAATAACATGTTTGATAGTACAGGGAAGCGATTATAAAAAAAAATATTTTATTTTCAGCTTTATTTTTATCTTTATATTTTATCTTTATTTTTAACACTGATTCTTCCTATTTCTTGTTTCTTTTTGTTTCATCCTTCCTTAATTTTTTATTTCTGGTCTCGAAGGGGGGGGTCCGGACCCCCCGGACCCACCCCTTGGCTACGTGCCTGTCTGGAGCAATAAACTGTCACCACTACTGGCGTTGCCTTACCATCACTGTCTTCCAATTCTTAATCACTTGAATATAAAATGTTCTCTTTAGGTTGAGAATCACTTCAGTCTCCATCTTCTTCATTCGAATCCTGCAAATTGTCATTATTTTCTTCAGACTTATTTTCTGAGAGATAATGTAAAAGTCGAAATATTTCTTGAGGTTTCATCGTAAACTATCACATGTACACAGTTCACCTCAACCAACTGCACGTACAAACCAAGATGCAGATATCGGGCACATGTACCTGAACTAATTTGTTTTCTTGACGATAAATCACTACGAGATATATTGTAAGGGAATAGAAAACTTCTATAAAGTTATTGTGGAAATAGATATCACAATAAAATAATAAGTTATCTTAATTTTTTCTGCTTCAAATTTCAATTAATAAAGGTTTCAATTTTTCTTTTCTTTAGAAACAAAAAGTGTTAAATCAGAAACAGTTACACTATATTTCCATATTCTTTATAAGGCAGTCAAAATGACTGCCTCGTGTTTCTAGGTATAACTGACACTAGCGCCCCCGTAGAAAGGGACATAAACTTACTATTAATATTATCAACAAGTGGGCACAAAAATACTAAAAGTCAATGAATTTCAGGGCCTTAGAGGAAACATTACAGAAGTGATACGAAATTATATTTCTCGAAGCAGTCAAAATGACTGCTTCGTGCTTCTAGTGTTAAATGGCTTCATGTATAACAACAGGTACTAACTTCATTTTTTAAAATTTCTTGTTGTAATGTATAGATTTTATTTCCCCTTTATCATGTGTGCAACACTTAGATAGTATATTTGGTAGTTGTGTGGAAAAAAATATACAGGGTGATGCAGAATTCCAACACATAATAGTATAAAATTTATATTTGTTCATCAAGAAATGAAGAAAATGCACCAATTAGCGTGTGCGCTGTATGTAGTTCTGAATGGCACATGTTCTTACTCCTCGGTTGTCATTGGTCAGCCATACTGTTATGAGTGAATGAGACTTATTATGGGATAAAATCTCTTATATTCTGTAAAAAGAGTTAAACAGTACCAAATGTTATATATACAAGGTAACTTTTCTTCTACGGTAGGGAACTCTGCTTTCACTCACATCATAAACTGGGCAACGCTCGTCAATTTGAGCCTTATTTCGTTAAAATATGTTCAGAAGTTTCGGAGATATATCCCTTAGTATATAGTAGTTAGGAGCAATGCACAACAATATAATATATATGAAAAAATGATATATGTTATATTGTTGAGATGTTGCCTAACAACATATTTATACCAAAGTGTACAGTTTTGAAGAAAATTGAAGAAAATAGTGTTTGAAGACATACGTTTTCTACTTAGGATGAGTGTCACGTGGTCTCATCAATCCTGCAAGGGTTAAATGGCTTCATGTATAACAACAGGTACTAAGTTCATGTTTAAAACTTCTTGTTGTAATATATAGATTTTCTTTCCCCTTTATCAGGTGTGCAACAGTTAGATAGTATATTTGGTAGTTGTGTGGAAAAAAGTATACAGGGTGATGCAGAATTCCAACACTTAATAGTATAAAATTTATATTTGTTCATCAAGAAATGAAGAAAATGCAACAATTAGCGTGTGCACTGTATGTAGTTCTGAATGGCACATGTTCTTTCTCCTCGGTTGTCATTGGTCAGCCATACTGTTATGAGGGAATGAGACTTATTATGGGATAAAATCTGTTATATTCTGTAAAAAGAGTTAAACAGTACCAAATGTTATATATACAAGGTAACTTTTCTTCTTCGGTAGGGGACTCTGCTTGCACTCGCATCATAAACTGGGCAATGTTCTTCAATTTGAGCTTTATTTCGATAAAATATGTTCAGAAGTTTCGGAGATATAGCCCTTAGTATATAGTAGTTAGAAGCAATGCACAACAATATAATATATATGAAAAATGATATATGTTATATTGTTGAGATGTTGCCTAACAACATATTTATACCAAAGAATACAGTTTTGAAGAAAATTGAAGAAAATAGTGTTTGAAGACATACATTTTCTACTTAGGATGAGTGTCACGTGGTCTCATCAATCCTGCAAGGGTTAAATGGCTTCATGTATAACAACAGGTACTAACTTCATTTTTTAAAATTTCTTGTTGTAATGTATAGATTTTATTTCCCCTTTATCATGTGTGCAACACTTAGATAGTATATGTGGTAGTTGTGTGGAAAAAATATACAGGGTGATGCAGAATTCCAACACATAATAGTATAAAATTTATATTTGTTCATCAAGAAATGAAGAAAATGCACCAATTAGCGTGTGCGCTGTATGTAGTTCTGAATGGCACATGTTCTTACTCCTCGGTTGTCATTGGTCAGCCATACTGTTATGAGTGAATGAGACTTATTATGGGATAAAATCTCTTATATTCTGTAAAAAGAGTTAAACAGTACAAAATGTTATATATACAAGGTAACTTTTCTTCTACGGTAGGGAACTCTGCTTTCACTCACATCATAAACTGGGCAACGCTCGTCAATTTGAGCCTTATTTCGTTAAAATATGTTCAGAAGTTTCGGAGATATATCCCTTAGTATATAGTAGTTAGGAGCAATGCACAACAATATAATATATATGAAAAAATGATATATGTTATATTGTTGAGATGTTGCCTAACAACATATTTATACCAAAGTGTACAGTTTTGAAGAAAATTGAAGAAAATAGTGTTTGAAGACATACGTTTTCTACTTAGGATGAGTGTCACGTGGTCTCATCAATCCTGCAAGGGTTAAATGGCTTCATGTATAACAACAGGTACTAAGTTCATGTTTAAAACTTCTTGTTGTAATATATAGATTTTCTTTTCCCTTTATCAGGTGTGCAACAGTTAGATAGTATATTTGGTAGTTGTGTGGAAAAAAGTATACAGGGTGATGCAGAATTCCAACACTTAATAGTATAAAATTTATATTTGTTCATCAAGAAATGAAGAAAATGCACCAATTAGCGTGTGCACTGAATGTAGTTCTGAATGGCACATGTTCTTTCTCCTCGGTTGTCATTGGTCAGCCATACTGTTATGAGGGAATGAGACTTATTATGGGATAAAATCTGTTATATTCTGTAAAAAGAGTTAAACAGTACCAAATGTTATATATACAAGGTAACTTTTCTTCTTCGGTAGGGGACTCTGCTTGCACTCGCATCATAAACTGGGCAATGTTCTTCAACTTGAGCTTTATTTCGATAAAATATGTTCAGAAGTTTCGTAGATATAGCCCTTAGTATATAGTAGTTAGAAGCAATGCACAACAATATAATATATATGAAAAATGATATATGTTATATTGTTGAGATGTTGCCTAACAACATATTTATACCAAAGAATACAGTTTTGAAGAAAATTGAAGAAAATAGTGTTTGAAGACATACATTTTCTACTTAGGATGAGTGTCACGTGGTCTCATCAATCCTGCAAGGGTTAAATGGCTTCATGTATAACAACAGGTACTAACTTCATTTTTTAAAATTTCTTGTTGTAATGTATAGATTTTATTTTACCTTTATCATGTGTGCAACACTTAGATAGTATATTTGGTAGTTGATTGGAAAAAAATATACAGGGTGATGCAGAATTCCAACACATAATAGTATAAAATTTATATTTGTTCATCAAGAAATGAAGAAAATGCACCAATTAGCGTGTGCGCTGTATGTAGTTCTGAATGGCACATGTTCTTACTCCTCGGTTGTCATTGGTCAGCCATACTGTTATGAGTGAATGAGACTTATTATGGGATAAAATCTCTTATATTCTGTAAAAAGAGTTAAACAGTACCAAATGTTATATATACAAGGTAACTTTTCTTCTACGGTAGGGAACTCTGCTTTCACTCACATCATAAACTGGGCAACGCTCGTCAATTTGAGCCTTATTTCGTTAAAATATGTTCAGAAGTTTCGGAGATATATCCCTTAGTATATAGCAGTTAGGAGCAATACACAACAATATAATATATATGAAAAAATGATATATGTTATATTGTTGAGATGTTGCCTAACAACATATTTATACCAAAGTGTACAGTTTTGAAGAAAATTGAAGAAAATAGTGTTTGAAGACATACGTTTTCTACTTAGGATGAGTGTCACGTGGTCTCATCAATCCTGCAAGGGTTAAATGGCTTCATGTATAACAACAGCTACTAAGTTCATGTTTAAAACATCTTGTTGTAATATATAGATTTTCTTTCCCCTTTATCAGGTGTGCAACAGTTAGATAGTATATTTGGTAGTTGTGTGGAAAAAAGTATACAGGGTGATGCAGAATTCCAACACTTAATAGTATAAAATTTATATTTGTTCATCAAGAAATGAAGAAAATGCACCAATTAGCGTGTGCACTGTATGTAGTTCTGAATGGCACATGTTCTTTCTCCTCGGTTGTCATTGGTCAGCCATACTGTTATGAGGGAATGAGACTTATTATGGGATAAAATCTGTTATATTCTGTAAAAAGAGTTAAACAGTACCAAATGTTATATATACAAGGTAACTTTTCTTCTTCGGTAGGGGACTCTGTTTGCACTCGCGTCATAAACTGGGCAATGTTCTTCAATTTGAGCTTTATTTCGATAAAATATGTTCAGAAGTTTCGGAGATATAGCCCTTAGTATATAGTAGTTAGAAGCAATGCACAACAATATAATATATATGAAAAATGACATATGTTTATTGTTGAGATTTTGCGTAACATCATATTTATACCAAAGAATACAGTTTTGAAGAAAATTGAAGAAAATAGTGTTTGAAGACATACATTTTCTACTTAGGATGATTGTCACGTGGTCTCATCAATCCTGCAAGGGTTAAATGGCTTCATGTATAACAACAGGTACTAACTTCATTTTTTAAAATTTCTTGTTATAATGTATAGATTTTATTTCCCCTTTATCATGTGTGCAACACTTAGATAGTATATTTGGTAGTTGTGTGTAAAAAAAATATACAGGGTGATGCAGAATCCTAACCCTTAATAATATTAAATTATTATTTGCTCATCAAAAAATAAAGATAATGCACCAATTAGCGTGTGCGCTGTATGTAGTTCTGAATGGCACATGTTCTTACTCCTCGGTTGTCATTGGTCAGCCATATTGTTATGAGGGAATGAGACTTATTATGGGATAAAATTTGTTATTTTCTGTAAAAAGAGTTAAACAGTACCAAATGTTATATATACAAGGTAACTTTTCTTCTACGGTAGGGAACTCTGCTTTCACTCACATCATAAACTGAGCAACGCTCGTCAATTTGAGCCTTATTTCGTTAAAATATGTTCAGAAGTTTCGGAGATATATCCCTTAGTATATAGTAGTTAGGAGCAATGCACAACAATATAATATATATGAAAAAATGATATATGTTATATTGTTGAGATGTTGCCTAACAACATATTTATACCAAAGTGTACAGTTTTGAAGAAAATTGAAGAAAATAGTGTTTGAAGACATACGTTTTCTACTTAGGATGAGTGTCACGCGGTCTCATCAATCCTGCAAGGGTTAAATGGCTTCATGTATAACAACAGGTACTAACTTCATTTTTTAAAATTTCTTGTTGTAATGTATAGATTTTATTTCCCCTTTATCATGTGTGCAACACTTAGATAGTATATTTGGTAGCTGTGTGTAAAAAAAATATACAGGGTGATGCAGAATTCCAATCCTTAATAATATTAAATTATTGTTTGCTCATCAAAAAATAAAGAAAATGCACCAAATAGCGTGTGCGCTGTATGAAGTTCTGAATGGCACTTGTTCTTACTCCTCGGTTGTCATTGGTCAGCCATATTGTTATGAGGGAATGAGACTTATTATGGGATAAAATCTCTTATATTCTGTAAAAAGAGGTAAACAGTACTTAATGTTATATATACAAGGTAACTTTTCTTCTACGGTAGGGAACTCTGCTTTCACTCACATCATAAACTGGGCAACGCTCGTCAATTTGAGCTTTATTTCGTTAAAATATGTTCAGAAGTTTCGGAGATATAGCCCTTAGTATATAGTAGTTAGGAGCAATGCACAACAATATAATATATATGAAAAAATGATATATGTTATATTGTTGAGATGTTGCCTAACAACATATTTATACCAAAGTGTACAGTTTTGAAGAAAATTGAAGAAAATAGTGTTTGAAGACATACGTTTTCTACTTAGGATGAGTGTCACGTGGTCTCATCAATCCTGCAAGGGTTAAATGGCTTCATGTATAACAACAGGTACTAAGTTCATTTTTTAAAACTTCTTGTTGTAATGTATAGATTTTCTTTTTCTTTATCAGGTGTGCAACACTTAGGTAGTATTTTTGGTAGTTGTGTGGAAAAAAATATACAGGGTGATGCAGAATTCCAACACTTAATAGTATAAAATTTATGTTTGTTCATCAAGAAATGAAGAAAATGCACCAATTAGCGTGTGCGGTGTATGTAGTTCTTAATGGCACATGTTCTTACTCCTTAGTTGTCATTGGTCAGCCATACTGTTATGAGTGAATGAGACTTATTATGGGATAAAATCTGTTATATTCTGTAAAAAGAGTTAAACAGTACCAAATATTATATATACAAGGTAACCTTTCTTCTACGGTAGGGAACTCTGCTTTCACTCACATCATAAACTGGGCAACGCTCGTCAATTTGAGCTTTATTTCGTTAAAATATGTTCAGAAGTTTCGGAGATATAGCAATTAGTATATAGTAGTTAGAAGCAATGCACAACAATATAATATATATGAAAAATGATATATGTTATATTGTTGAGATGTTGCCTAACAACATATTTATACCAAAGAATACAGTTTTGAAGAAAACTGAAAAAATAGTGTTTGAAGACATACATTTTCTACTTAGGATGAGTGTCACGTGGTCTCATCAATCCTGCAAGGGTTAAATGGCTTCATGTATAACAACAGGTACTAAGTTCATGTTTAAAACTTCTTGTTGTAATATATAGATTTTCTTTCCCCTTTATCAGGTGTGCAACACTTAGATAGTATATTTGGTAGTTGTGTGGAAAAAAGTATACAGGGTGATGCAGAATTCCAACACTTAATAGTATAAAATTTATATTTGTTCATCAAGAAATGAAGAAAATGCACCAATTAGCGTGTGCGCTGTATGTAGTTCTGAATGGCAAATGTTCTTTCTCCTCGGTTGTCATTCGTCAGCCATACTGTTATGAGGGAATGAGACTTATTATGGGATAAAATCTGTTATATTCTGTAAAAAGAGTTAAACAGTACCAAATGTTATATATACAAGGTAACTTTTCTTGTTCGGTAGGGGACTCTGCTTGCACTCGCATCATAAACTGGGCAATGTTCTTCAAATTTGAGCTTTATTTCGATAAAATATATTCAGAAGTTTCGGAGATATAGCCCTTAGTATGTAGTAGTTAGAAGCAATGCACAACAATATAATATATATGAAAAATGATATATGTTATATTGTTGAGATGTTGCCTAACAACATATTTATACCAAAGAATACAGTTTTGAAGAAAATTGAAGAAAATAGTGTTTGAAGACA
Organism: Thermobia domestica; assembly: GCF_964235325.1. Classification (NCBI taxonomy): domain Eukaryota; kingdom Metazoa; phylum Arthropoda; class Insecta; order Zygentoma; family Lepismatidae; genus Thermobia; species Thermobia domestica. Next base: position 263,521,976 of record NC_137455.1, read on the forward strand.
TACATTTTCTACTTAGGATGAGTGTCACGTGGTCTCATCAATCCTGCAAGGGTTAAATGGCTTCATGTATAACAACAGGTACTAACTTCATTTTTTAAAATTTCTTGTTGTAATGTATAGATTTTATTTCCCCTTTATCATGTGTGCAACACTTAGATAGTATATTTGGTAGTTGTGTGTAACAAAAATATACAGGGTGATGCAGAATTCCAACCCTTAATAATATTAAATTATTGTTTGCTCATCAAAAAAGAAAGAAATTGCACCAAATAGCGTGTGCGCTGTATGAAGTTCTGAATGGCACATGTTCTTACTCCTCGGTTGTCATTGGTCAGCCATATTGTTAAGAGGGAATGAGACTTATTATGGGATAAAATCTCTTATATTCTGTAAAAAGAGTTAAACAGTTCTTAATGTTATATATACAAGGTAACTTTTCTTCTACGGTAGGGAACTCTGCTTTCACTCACACCATAAACTGGGCAACGCTCGTCAATTTGAGCTTTATTTCGTTAAAATATGTTCAGAAGTTTCGGAGATATAGCCCTTAGTATATAGTAGTTAGGAGCAATGCACAACAATATAATATATATGAAAAAATGATATATGTTATATTGTTGAGATGTTGCCTAACAACATATTTATACCAAAGTGTACAGTTTTGAAGAAAATTGAAGAAAATAGTGTTTGAAGACATACGTTTTCTACTTAGGATGAGTGTCACGTGGTCTCATCAATCCTGCAAGGGTTAAATGGCTTCATGTATAACAACAGGTACTAAGTTCATTTTTTAAAACTTCTTGTTGTAATGTATAGATTTTCTTTTTCTTTATCAGGTGTGCAACACTTAGGTAGTATTTTTGGTAGTTGTGTGGAAAAAAATATACAGGGTGATGCAGAATTCCAACACTTAATAGTATAAAATTTATGTTTGTTCATCAAGAAATGAAGAAAATGCACCAATTAGCGTGTGCGGTGTATGTAGTTCTTAATGGCACATGTTCTTACTCCTTAGTTGTCATTGGTCAGCCATACTGTTATGAGTGAATGAGACTTATTATGGGATAAAATCTGTTATATTCTGTAAAAAGAGTTAAACAGTACCAAATATTATATATACAAGGTAACCTTTCTTCTACGGTAGGGAACTCTGCTTTCACTCACATCATAAACTGGGCAACGCTCGTCAATTTGAGCTTTATTTCGTTAAAATATGTTCAGAAGTTTCGGAGATATAGCAATTAGTATATAGTAGTTAGAAGCAATGCACAACAATATAATATATATGAAAAATGATATATGTTATATTGTTGAGATGTTGCCTAACAACATATTTATACCAAAGAATACAGTTTTGAAGAAAACTGAAAAAATAGTGTTTGAAGACATACATTTTCTACTTAGGATGAGTGTCACGTGGTCTCATCAATCCTGCAAGGGTTAAATGGCTTCATGTATAACAACAGGTACTAAGTTCATGTTTAAAACTTCTTGTTGTAATATATAGATTTTCTTTCCCCTTTATCAGGTGTGCAACACTTAGATAGTATATTTGGTAGTTGTGTGGAAAAAAGTATACAGGGTGATGCAGAATTCCAACACTTAATAGTATAAAATTTATATTTGTTCATCAAGAAATGAAGAAAATGCACCAATTAGCGTGTGCGCTGTATGTAGTTCTGAATGGCAAATGTTCTTTCTCCTCGGTTGTCATTCGTCAGCCATACTGTTATGAGGGAATGAGACTTATTATGGGATAAAATCTGTTATATTCTGTAAAAAGAGTTAAACAGTACCAAATGTTATATATACAAGGTAACTTTTCTTGTTCGGTAGGGGACTCTGCTTGCACTCGCATCATAAACTGGGCAATGTTCTTCAAATTTGAGCTTTATTTCGATAAAATATATTCAGAAGTTTCGGAGATATAGCCCTTAGTATGTAGTAGTTAGAAGCAATGCACAACAATATAATATATATGAAAAATGATATATGTTATATTGTTGAGATGTTGCCTAACAACATATTTATACCAAAGAATACAGTTTTGAAGAAAATTGAAGAAAATAGTGTTTGAAGACATACATTTTCTACTTAGGATGAGTGTCACGTGGTCTCATCAATCCTGCAAGGGTTAAATGGCTTCATGTATAACAACAGGTACTAACTTCATATTTTAAAATTTCTTGTTGTAATGTATAGATTTTATTTCCCCTTTATCATGTGTGCAACACTTAGATAGTATATTTGGTAGTTGTGTGTAACAAAAATATACAGGGTGATGCAGAATTCCAACCCTTAATAATATTAAATTATTGTTTGCTCATCAAAAAAGAAAGAAATTGCACCAAATAGCGTGTGCGCTGTATGAAGTTCTGAATGGCACATGTTCTTACTCCTCGGTTGTCATTGGTCAGCCATATTGTTAAGAGGGAATGAGACTTATTATGGGATAAAATCTCTTATATTCTGTAAAAAGAGTTAAACAGTTCTTAATGTTATATATACAAGGTAACTTTTCTTCTACGGTAGGGAACTCTGCTTTCACTCACACCATAAACTGGGCAACGCTCGTCAATTTGAGCTTTATTTCGTTAAAATATGTTCAGAAGTTTCGGAGATATAGCCCTTAGTATATAGTAGTTAGGAGCAATGCACAACAATATAATATATATGAAAAAATGATATATGTTATATTGTTGAGATGTTGCCTAACAACATATTTATACCAAAGTGTACAGTTTTGAAGAAAATTGAAGAAAATAGTGTTTGAAGACATACGTTTTCTACTTAGGATGAGTGTCACGTGGTCTCATCAATCCTGCAAGGGTTAAATGGCTTCATGTATAACAACAGGTACTAAGTTCATTTTTTAAAACTTCTTGTTGTAATGTATAGATTTTCTTTTTCTTTATCAGGTGTGCAACACTTAGGTAGTATTTTTGGTAGTTGTGTGGAAAAAAATATACAGGGTGATGCAGAATTCCAACACTTAATAGTATAAAATTTATGTTTGTTCATCAAGAAATGAAGAAAATGCACCAATTAGCGTGTGCGGTGTATGTAGTTCTTAATGGCACATGTTCTTACTCCTTGGTTGTCATTGGTCAGCCATACTGTTATGAGTGAATGAGACTTATTATGGGATAAAATCTGTTATATTCTGTAAAAAGAGTTAAACAGTACCAAATATTATATATACAAGGTAACCTTTCTTCTACGGTAGGGAACTCTGCTTTCACTCACATCATAAACTGGGCAACGCTCGTCAATTTGAGCTTTATTTCGTTAAAATATGTTCAGAAGTTTCGGAGATATAGCAATTAGTATATAGTAGTTAGAAGCAATGCACAACAATATAATATATATGAAAAATGATATATGTTATATTGTTGAGATGTTGCCTAACAACATATTTATACCAAAGAATACAGTTTTGAAGAAAATTGAAGAAAATAGTGTTTGAAGACATATATTTTCTACTTGGGATGAGTGTCACGTGGTCTCATCAATCCTGCAAGGGTTAAATGGCTTCATGTATAACAACAGGTACTAACTTCATTTTTTAAAATTTCTTGTTGTAATGTATAGATTTTATTTCCCCTTTATCATGTGTGCAACACTTAGATAGTATATTTGGTAGTTGTGTGGAAAAAAGTATTTAGGGTGATGCAGAATTCCAACACTTAATAGTATAAAATTTATATTTGTTCATCAAGAAATGAAGAAAATGCACCATTTTGCGTGTGCGCTGTATGTAGTTCTGAATGGCACATGTTCTTTCTCCTCGGTTGTCATTGGTCAGCCATACTGTTATGAGGGAATGAGACTTATTATGGGATAAAATCTGTTATATTCTGTAAAAAGAGTTAAACAGTACCAAATGTTATATATACAAGGTAACTTTTCTTCTACGGTAGGGAACTCTGCTTTCACTCACATCATAAACTGAGCAACGCTCGTCAATTTGAGCCTTATTTCGTTAAAATATGTTCAGAAGTTTCGGAGATATATCCCTTAGTATATAGTAGTTAGGAGCAATGCACAACAATATAATATATATGAAAAAATGATATATGTTATATTGTTGAGATGTTGCCTAACAACATATTTATACCAAAGTGTACAGTTTTGAAGAAAATTGAAGAAAATAGTGTTTGAAGACATACGTTTTCTACTTAGGATGAGTGTCACGTGGTCTCATCAATCCTGCAAGGGTTAAATGGCTTCATGTATAACAACAGGTACTAAGTTCATGTTTAAAACTTCTTGTTGTAATATATAGATTTTCTTTCCCCTTTATCAGGTGTGCAACACTTAGATAGTATATTTGGTAGTTGTGTGGAAAAAAGTATACAGGGTGATGCAGAATTCCAACACTTAATAGTATAAAATTTATATTTGTTCATCAAGAAATGAAGAAAATGCACCAATTAGCGTGTGCGCTGTATGTAGTTCTGAATGGCAAATGTTCTTTCTCCTCGGTTGTCATTCGTCAGCCATACTGTTATGAGGGAATGAGACTTATTATGGGATAAAATCTGTTATATTCTGTAAAAAGAGTTAAACAGTACCAAATGTTATATATACAAGGTAACTTTTCTTGTTCGGTAGGGGACTCTGCTTGCACTCGCATCATAAACTGGGCAATGTTCTTCAAATTTGAGCTTTATTTCGATAAAATATATTCAGAAGTTTCGGAGATATAGCCCTTAGTATGTAGTAGTTAGAAGCAATGCACAACAATATAATATATATGAAAAATGATATATGTTATATTGTTGAGATGTTGCCTAACAACATATTTATACCAAAGAATACAGTTTTGAAGAAAATTGAAGAAAATAGTGTTTGAAGACATACATTTTCTACTTAGGATGAGTGTCACGTGGTCTCATCAATCCTGCAAGGGTTAAATGGCTTCATGTATAACAACAGGTACTAACTTCATTTTTTAAAATTTCTTGTTGTAATGTATAGATTTTATTTCCCCTTTATCATGTGTGCAACACTTAGATAGTATATTTCGTAGTTGTGTGTAACAAAAATATACAGGGTGATGCGGAATTCCAACCCTTAATAATATTAAATTATTGTTTGCTCATCAAAAAATAAAGAAATTGCACCAAATAGCGTGTGCGCTGTATGAAGTTCTGAATGGCACATGTTCTTTCTCCTCGGTTGTCATTGGTCAGCCATATTGTTATGAGGGAATGAGACTTATTATGGGATAAAATCTCTTATATTCTGTAAAAAGAGTTAAACAGTACTTAATGTTATATATACAAGGTAACTTTTCTTCTACGGTAGGGAACTCTGCTTTCACTCACACCATAAACTGGGCAACGCTCGTCAATTTGAGCTTTATTTCGTTAAAATATGTTCAGAAGTTTCGGAGATATAGCCCTTAGTATATAGTAGTTAGGAGCAATGCACAACAATATAATATATATGAAAAAATGATATATGTTATATTGTTGAGATGTTGCCTAACAACATATTTATACCAAAGTGTACAGTTTTGAAGAAAATTGAAGAAAATAGTGTTTGAAGACATACGTTTTCTACTTAGGATGAGTGTCACGTGGTCTCATCAATCCTGCAAGGGGTAATGGCTTCATGTATAACAACAGGTACTAAGTTCATTTTTTAAAACTTCTTGTTGTAATGTATAGATTTTCTTTTTCTTTATCAGGTGTGCAACACTTAGGTAGTATTTTTGGTAGTTGTGTGGAAAAAAATATACAGGGTGATGCAGAATTCCAACACTTAATAGTATAAAATTTATGTTTGTTCATCAAGAAATGAAGAAAATGCACCAATTAGCGTGTGCGGTGTATGTAGTTCTTAATGGCACATGTTCTTACTCCTTGGTTGTCATTGGTCAGCCATACTGTTATGAGTGAATGAGACTTATTATGGGATAAAATCTCTTATATTCTGTAAAAAGAGTTAAACAGTACCAAATATTATATATACAAGGTAACCTTTCTTCTACGGTAGGGAACTCTGCTTTCACTCACATCATAAACTGGGCAACGCTCGTCAATTTGAGCTTTATTTCGTTAAAATATGTTCAGAAGTTTCGGAGATATAGCAATTAGTATATAGTAGTTAGAAGCAATGCACAACAATATAATATATATGAAAAATGATATATGTTATATTGTTGAGATGTTGCCTAACAACATATTTATACCAAAGAATACAGTTTTGAAGAAAATTGAAGAAAATAGTGTTTGAAGACATACATTTTCTACTTAGGATGAGTGTCACGTGGTCTCATCAATCCTGCAAGGGTTAAATGGCTTCATGTATAACAACAGGTACTAACTTCATTTTTTAAAATTTCTTGTTGTAATGTATAGATTTTATTTCCCCTTTATCATGTGTGCAACACTTAGATAGTATATTTGGTAGTTGTGTGGAAAAAAGTATTTAGGGTGATGCAGAATTCCAACACTTAATAGTATAAAATTTATATTTGTTCATCAAGAAATGAAGAAAATGCACCAATTAGCGTGTGCGCTGTATGTAGTTCTGAATGGCACATGTTCTTTCTCCTCGGTTGTCATTGGTCAGCCATACTGTTATGAGGGAATGAGACTTATTATGGGATAAAATCTGTTATATTCTGTAAAAAGAGTTAAACAGTACCAAATGTTATGTATACAAGGTAACTTTTCTTCTTCGGTAGGGGACTCTGCTTGCACTCGCATCATAAACTGGGCAATGTTCTTCAATTTGAGCTTTATTTCGATAAAATATGTTCAGAAGTTTCGGAGATATAGCCCTTAGTATATAGTAGTTAGAAGCAATCCACAACAATATAATATATATGAAAAATGATATATGTTATATTTTTGAGATGTTGCCTAACAACATATTTATACCAAAGAATACAGTTTTGAAGAAAATTGAAGAAAATAGTGTTTGAAGACATACATTTTCTACTTAGGATGAGTGTCACGTGGTCTCATCAATCCTGCAAGGGTTAAATGGCTTCATGTATAACAACAGGTACTAACTTCATTTTTTAAAATTTCTTGTTGTAATGTATAGATTTTATTTCCCCTTTATCATGTGTGCAACACTTAGATAGTATATTTGGTAGTTGTGTGGAAAAAAATATACAGGGTGATGCAGAATTCCAACACATAATAGTATAAAATTTATTTTTGTTCATCAAGAAATGAAGAAAATGCACCAATTAGCGTGTGCGCTGTATGTAGTTCTGAATGGCACATGTTCTTACTCCTCGGTTGTCATTGGTCAGCCATACTGTTATGAGTGAATGAGACTTATTATGGGATAAAATCTCTTATATTCTGTAAAAAGAGTTAAACAGTACCAAATGTTATATATACAAGGTAACTTTTCTTCTACGGTAGGGAACTCTGCTTTCACTCACATCATAAACTGGGCAACGCTCGTCAATTTGAGCCTTATTTCGTTAAAATATGTTCAGAAGTTTCGGAGATATATCCCTTAGTATATAGTAGTTAGGAGCAATGCACAACAATATAATATATATGAAAAAATGATATATGTTATATTGTTGAGATGTTGCCTAACAACATATTTATACCAAAGTGTACAGTTTTGAAGAAAATTGAAGAAAATAGTGTTTGAAGACATACGTTTTCTACTTAGGATGAGTGTCACGTGGTCTCATCAATCCTGCAAGGGTTAAATGGCTTCATGTATAACAACAGGTACTAAGTTCATGTTTAAAACTTCTTGTTGTAATATATAGATTTTCTTTCCCCTTTATCAGGTGTGCAACACTTAGATAGTATATTTGGTAGTTGTGTGGAAAAAAGTATACAGGGTGATGCAGAATTCCAACACTTAATAGTATAAAATTTATATTTGTTCATCAAGAAATGAAGAAAATGCACCAATTAGCGTGTGCGCTGTATGTAGTTCTGAATGGCAAATGTTCTTTCTCCTCGGTTGTCATTCGTCAGCCATACTGTTATGAGGGAATGAGACTTATTATGGGATAAAATCTGTTATATTCTGTAAAAAGAGTTAAACAGTACCAAATGTTATATATACAAGGTAACTTTTCTTGTTCGGTAGGGGACTCTGCTTGCACTCGCATCATAAACTGGGCAATGTTCTTCAAATTTGAGCTTTATTTCGATAAAATATATTCAGAAGTTTCGGAGATATAGCCCTTAGTATGTAGTAGTTAGAAGCAATGCACAACAATATAATATATATGAAAAATGATATATGTTATATTGTTGAGATGTTGCCTAACAACATATTTATACCAAAGAATACAGTTTTGAAGAAAATTGAAGAAAATAGTGTTTGAAGACATACATTTTCTACTTAGGATGAGTGTCACGTGGTCTCATCAATCCTGCAAGGGTTAAATGGCTTCATGTATAACAACAGGTACTAACTTCATTTTTTAAAATTTCTTGTTGTAATGTATAGATTTTATTTCCCCTTTATCATGTGTGCAACACTTAGATAGTATATTTCGTAGTTGTGTGTAACAAAAATATACAGGGTGATGCGGAATTCCAACCCTTAATAATATTAAATTATTGTTTGCTCATCAAAAAATAAAGAAATTGCACCAAATAGCGTGTGCGCTGTATGAAGTTCTGAATGGCACATGTTCTTTCTCCTCGGTTGTCATTGGTCAGCCATATTGTTATGAGGGAATGAGACTTATTATGGGATAAAATCTCTTATATTCTGTAAAAAGAGTTAAACAGTACTTAATGTTATATATACAAGGTAACTTTTCTTCTACGGTAGGGAACTCTGCTTTCACTCACACCATAAACTGGGCAACGCTCGTCAATTTGAGCTTTATTTCGTTAAAATATGTTCAGAAGTTTCGGAGATATAGCCCTTAGTATATAGTAGTTAGGAGCAATGCACAACAATATAATATATATGAAAAAATGATATATGTTATATTGTTGAGATGTTGCCTAACAACATATTTATACCAAAGTGTACAGTTTTGAAGAAAATTGAAGAAAATAGTGTTTGAAGACATACGTTTTCTACTTAGGATGAGTGTCACGTGGTCTCATCAATCCTGCAAGGGGTAATGGCTTCATGTATAACAACAGGTACTAAGTTCATTTTTTAAAACTTCTTGTTGTAATGTATAGATTTTCTTTTTCTTTATCAGGTGTGCAACACTTAGGTAGTATTTTTGGTAGTTGTGTGGAAAAAAATATACAGGGTGATGCAGAATTCCAACACTTAATAGTATAAAATTTATGTTTGTTCATCAAGAAATGAAGAAAATGCACCAATTAGCGTGTGCGGTGTATGTAGTTCTTAATGGCACATGTTCTTACTCCTTGGTTGTCATTGGTCAGCCATACTGTTATGAGTGAATGAGACTTATTATGGGATAAAATCTGTTATATTCTGTAAAAAGAGTTAAACAGTACCAAATATTATATATACAAGGTAACCTTTCTTCTACGGTAGGGAACTCTGCTTTCACTCACATCATAAACTGGGCAACGCTCGTCAATTTGAGCTTTATTTCGTTAAAATATGTTCAGAAGTTTCGGAGATATAGCAATTAGTATATAGTAGTTAGAAGCAATGCACAACAATATAATATATATGAAAAATGATATATGTTATATTGTTGAGATGTTGCCTAACAACATATTTATACCAAAGAATACAGTTTTGAAGAAAATTGAAGAAAATAGTGTTTGAAGACATACATTTTCTACTTAGGATGAGTGTCACGTGGTCTCATCAATCCTGCAAGGGTTAAATGGCTTCATGTATAACAACAGGTACTAACTTCATTTTTTAAAATTTCTTGTTGTAATGTATAGATTTTATTTCCCCTTTATCATGTGTGCAACACTTAGATAGTATATTTGGTAGTTGTGTGGAAAAAAGTATTTAGGGTGATGCAGAATTCCAACACTTAATAGTATAAAATTTATATTTGTTCATCAAGAAATGAAGAAAATGCACCAATTAGCGTGTGCGCTGTATGTAGTTCTGAATGGCACATGTTCTTTCTCCTCGGTTGTCATTGGTCAGCCATACTGTTATGAGGGAATGAGACTTATTATGGGATAAAATCTGTTATATTCTGTAAAAAGAGTTAAACAGTACCAAATGTTATGTATACAAGGTAACTTTTCTTCTTCGGTAGGGGACTCTGCTTGCACTCGCATCATAAACTGGGCAATGTTCTTCAATTTGAGCTTTATTTCGATAAAATATGTTCAGAAGTTTCGGAGATATAGCCCTTAGTATATAGTAGTTAGAAGCAATCCACAACAATATAATATATATGAAAAATGATATATGTTATATTTTTGAGATGTTGCCTAACAACATATTTATACCAAAGAATACAGTTTTGAAGAAAATTGAAGAAAATAGTGTTTGAAGACATACATTTTCTACTTAGGATGAGTGTCACGTGGTCTCATCAATCCTGCAAGGGTTAAATGGCTTCATGTATAACAACAGGTACTAACTTCATTTTTTAAAATTTCTTGTTGTAATGTATAGATTTTATTTCCCCTTTATCATGTGTGCAACACTTAGATAGTATATTTGGTAGTTGTGTGGAAAAAAATATACAGGGTGATGCAGAATTCCAACACATAATAGTATAAAATTTATTTTTGTTCATCAAGAAATGAAGAAAATGCACCAATTAGCGTGTGCGCTGTATGTAGTTCTGAATGGCACATGTTCTTACTCCTCGGTTGTCATTGGTCAGCCATACTGTTATGAGTGAATGAGACTTATTATGGGATAAAATCTCTTATATTCTGTAAAAAGAGTTAAACAGTACCAAATGTTATATATACAAGGTAACTTTTCTTCTACGGTAGGGAACTCTGCTTTCACTCACATCATAAACTGGGCAACGCTCGTCAATTTGAGCCTTATTTCGTTAAAATATGTTCAGAAGTTTCGGAGATATATCCCTTAGTATATAGTAGTTAGGAGCAATGCACAACAATATAATATATATGAAAAAATGATATATGTTATATTGTTGAGATGTTGCCTAACAACATATTTATACCAAAGTGTACAGTTTTGAAGAAAATTGAAGAAAATAGTGTTTGAAGACATACGTTTTCTACTTAGGATGAGTGTCACGTGGTCTCATCAATCCTGCAAGGGTTAAATGGCTTCATGTATAACAACAGGTACTAAGTTCATGTTTAAAACTTCTTGTTGTAATATATAGATTTTCTTTCCCCTTTATCAGGTGTGCAACACTTAGATAGTATATTTGGTAGTTGTGTGGAAAAAAGTATACAGGGTGATGCAGAATTCCAACACTTAATAGTATAAAATTTATATTTGTTCATCAAGAAATGAAGAAAATGCACCAATTAGCGTGTGCGCTGTATGTAGTTCTGAATGGCACATGTTCTTACTCCTCGGTTGTCATTGGTCAGCCATACTGTTATGAGTGAATGAGACTTATTATGGGATAAAATCTCTTATATTCTGTAAAAAGAGTTAAACAGTACCAAATGTTATATATACAAGGTAACTTTTCTTCTTCGGTAGGGGACTCTGCTTGCACTCGCATCATAAACTGGGCAATGTTCTTCAATTTGAGCTTTATTTCGATAAAATATGTTCAGAAGTTTCGGAGATATAGCCCTTAGTATATAGTAGTTAGAAGCAATGCACAACAATATAATATATATGAAAAATGACATATGTTTATTGTTGAGATGTTGCGTAACAACATATTTATACCAAAGAATACAGTTTTGAAGAAAATTGAAGAAAATAGTGTTTGAAGACATACATTTTCTACTTAGGATGATTGTCACGTGGTCTCATCAATCCTGCAAGGGTTAAATGGCTTCATGTATAACAACAGGTACTAACTTCATTTTTTAAAATTTCTTGTTATAATGTATAGATTTTATTTCCCCTTTATCATGTGTGCAACACTTAGATAGTATATTTGGTAGTTGTGTGTAAAAAAAATATACAGGGTGATGCAGAATTCCAACCCTTAATAATATTAAATTATTATTTGCTCATCAAAAAATAAAGATAATGCACCAATTAGCGTGTGCGCTGTATGTAGTTCTGAATGGCACATGTTCTTACTCCTCGGTTGTCATTGGTCAGCCATATTGTTATGAGGGAATGAGACTTATTATGGGATAAAATTTGTTATTTTCTGTAAAAAGAGTTATACAGTACCAAATGTTATATATACAAGGTAACTTTTCTTCTACGGTAGGGAACTCTGCTTTCACTCACATCATAAACTGAGCAACGCTCGTCAATTTGAGCCTTATTTCGTTAAAATATGTTCAGAAGTTTCGGAGATATATCCCTTAGTATATAGTAGTTAGGAGCAATGCACAACAATATAATATATATGAAAAAATGATATATGTTATATTGTTGAGATGTTGCCTAACAACATATTTATACCAAAGTGTACAGTTTTGAAGAAAATTGAAGAAAATAGTGTTTGAAGACATACGTTTTCTACTTAGGATGAGTGTCACGTGGTCTCATCAATCCTGCAAGGGTTAAATGGCTTCATGTATAACAACAGGTACTAAGTTCATGTTTAAAACTTCTTGTTGTAATATATAGATTTTCTTTCCCCTTTATCAGGTGTGCAACACTTAGATAGTATATTTGGTAGTTGTGTGGAAAAAAGTATACAGGGTGATGCAGAATTCCAATACTTAATAGTATAAAATTTATATTTGTTCATCAAGAAATGAAGAAAATGCACCAATTAGCGTGTGCTCTGTATGTAGTTCTGAATGGCAAATGTTCTTTCTCCTCGGTTGTCATTCGTCAGCCATACTGTTATGAGGGAATGAGACTTATTATGGGATAAAATCTGTTATATTCTGTAAAAAGAGTTAAACAGTACCAAATGTTATATATACAAGGTAACTTTTCTTGTTCGGTAGGGGACTCTGCTTGCACTCGCATCATAAACTGGGCAATGTTCTTCAAATTTGAGCTTTATTTCGATAAAATATATTCAGAAGTTTCGGAGATATAGCCCTTAGTATGTAGTAGTTAGAAGCAATGCACAACAATATAATATATATGAAAAATGATATATGTTATATTGTTGAGATGTTGCCTAACAACATATTATTACCAAAGAATACAGTTTTGAAGAAAATTGAAGAAAATAGTGTTTGAAGACATACATTTTCTACTTAGGATGAGTGTCACGTGGTCTCATCAATCCTGCAAGGGTTAAATGGCTTCATGTATAACAACAGGTACTAACTTCATTTTTTAAAATTTCTTGTTGTAATGTATAGATTTTATTTCCCCTTTATCATGTGTGCAACACTTAGATAGTATATTTGGTAGTTGTGTGTAACAAAAATATACAGGGTGATGCGGAATTCCAACCCTTAATAATATTAAATTATTGTTTGCTCATCAAAAAAGAAAGAAATTGCACCAAATAGCGTGTGCGCTGTATGAAGTTCTGAATGGCACATGTTCTTACTCCTCGGTTGTCATTGGTCAGCCATATTGTTATGAGGGAATGAGACTTATTATGGGATAAAATCTCTTATATTCTGTAAAAAGAGTTAAACAGTTCTTAATGTTATATATACAAGGTAACTTTTCTTCTACGGTAGGGAACTCTGCTTTCACTCACACCATAAACTGGGCAACGCTCGTCAATTTGAGCTTTATTTCGTTAAAATATGTTCAGAAGTTTCGGAGATATAGCCCTTAGTATATAGTAGTTAGGAGCAATGCACAACAATATAATATATATGAAAAAATGATATATGTTATATTGTTGAGATGTTGCCTAACAACATATTTATACCAAAGTGTACAGTTTTGAAGAAAATTGAAGAAAATAGTGTTTGAAGACATACGTTTTCTACTTAGGATGAGTGTCACGTGGTCTCATCAATCCTGCAAGGGGTAATGGCTTCATGTATAACAACAGGTACTAAGTTCATTTTTTAAAACTTCTTGTTGTAATGTATAGATTTTCTTTTTCTTTATCAGGTGTGCAACACTTAGGTAGTATTTTTGGTAGTTGTGTGGAAAAAAATATACAGGGTGATGCAGAATTCCAACACTTAATAGTATAAAATTTATGTTTGTTCATCAAGAAATGAAGAAAATGCACCAATTAGCGTGTGCGGTGTATGTAGTTCTTAATGGCACATGTTCTTACTCCTTGGTTGTCATTGGTCAGCCATACTGTTATGAGTGAATGAGACTTATTATGGGATAAAATCTGTTATATTCTGTAAAAAGAGTTAAACAGTACCAAATATTATATATACAAGGTAACCTTTCTTCTACGGTAGGGAACTCTGCTTTCACTCACATCATAAACTGGGCAACGCTCGTCAATTTGAGCTTTATTTCGTTAAAATATGTTCAGAAGTTTCGGAGATATAGCAATTAGTATATAGTAGTTAGAAGCAATGCACAACAATATAATATATATGAAAAATGATATATGTTATATTGTTGAGATGTTGCCTAACAACATATTTATACCAAAGAATACAGTTTTGAAGAAAATTGAAGAAAATAGTGTTTGAAGACATACATTTTCTACTTAGGATGAGTGTCACGTGGTCTCATCAATCCTGCAAGGGTTAAATGGCTTCATGTATAACAACAGGTACTAACTTCATTTTTTAAAATTTCTTGTTGTAATGTATAGATTTTATTTCCCCTTTATCATGTGTGCAACACTTAGATAGTATATTTGGTAGTTGTGTGGAAAAAAGTATTTAGGGTGATGCAGAATTCCAACACTTAATAGTATAAAATTTATATTTGTTCATCAAGAAATGAAGAAAATGCACCAATTAGCGTATGCGCTGTATGTAGTTCTGAATGGCACATGTTCTTTCTCCTCGGTTGTCATTGGTCAGCCATACTGTTATGAGGGAATGAGACTTATTATGGGATAAAATCTGTTATATTCTGTAAAAAGAGTTAAACAGTACCAAATGTTATATATACAAGGTAACTTTTCTTCTTCGGTAGGGGACTCTGCTTGCACTCGCATCATAAACTGGGCAATGTTCTTCAATTTGAGCTTTATTTCGATAAAATATGTTCAGAAGTTTCGGAGATATAGCCCTTAGTATATAGTAGTTAGAAGCAATGCACAACAATATAATATATATGAAAAATGACATATGTTTATTGTTGAGATGTTGCGTAACAACATATTTATACCAAAGAATACAGTTTTGAAGAAAATTGAAGAAAATAGTGTTTGAAGACATACATTTTCTACTTAGGATGATTGTCACGTGGTCTCATCAATCCTGCAAGGGTTAAATGGCTTCATGTATAACAACAGGTACTAACTTCATTTTTTAAAATTTCTTGTTATAATGTATAGATTTTATTTCCCCTTTATCATGTGTGCAACACTTAGATAGTATATTTGGTAGTTGTGTGTAAAAAAAATATACAGGGTGATGCAGAATTCCAACCCTTAATAATATTAAATTATTATTTGCTCATCAAAAAATAAAGATAATGCACCAATTAGCGTGTGCGCTGTATGTAGTTCTGAATGGCACATGTTCTTACTCCTCGGTTGTCATTGGTCAGCCATATTGTTATGAGGGAATGAGACTTATTATGGGATAAAATTTGTTATTTTCTGTAAAAAGAGTTATACAGTACCAAATGTTATATATACAAGGTAACTTTTCTTCTACGGTAGGGAACTCTGCTTTCACTCACATCATAAACTGAGCAACGCTCGTCAATTTGAGCCTTATTTCGTTAAAATATGTTCAGAAGTTTCGGAGATATATCCCTTAGTATATAGTAGTTAGGAGCAATGCACAACAATATAATATATATGAAAAAATGATATATGTTATATTGTTGAGATGTTGCCTAACAACATATTTATACCAAAGTGTACAGTTTTGAAGAAAATTGAAGAAAATAGTGTTTGAAGACATACGTTTTCTACTTAGGATGAGTGTCACGTGGTCTCATCAATCCTGCAAGGGTTAAATGGCTTCATGTATAACAACAGGTACTAAGTTCATGTTTAAAACTTCTTGTTGTAATATATAGATTTTCTTTCCCCTTTATCAGGTGTGCAACACTTAGATAGTATATTTGGTAGTTGTGTGGAAAAAAGTATACAGGGTGATGCAGAATTCCAACACTTAATAGTATAAAATTTATATTTGTTCATCAAGAAATGAAGAAAATGCACCAATTAGCGTGTGCTCTGTATGTAGTTCTGAATGGCAAATGTTCTTTCTCCTCGGTTGTCATTCGTCAGCCATACTGTTATGAGGGAATGAGACTTATTATGGGATAAAATCTGTTATATTCTGTAAAAAGAGTTAAACAGTACCAAATGTTATATATACAAGGTAACTTTTCTTGTTCGGTAGGGGACTCTGCTTGCACTCGCATCATAAACTGGGCAATGTTCTTCAAATTTGAGCTTTATTTCGATAAAATATATTCAGAAGTTTCGGAGATATAGCCCTTAGTATGTAGTAGTTAGAAGCAATGCACAACAATATAATATATATGAAAAATGATATATGTTATATTGTTGAGATGTTGCCTAACAACATATTATTACCAAAGAATACAGTTTTGAAGAAAATTGAAGAAAATAGTGTTTGAAGACATACATTTTCTACTTAGGATGAGTGTCACGTGGTCTCATCAATCCTGCAAGGGTTAAATGGCTTCATGTATAACAACAGGTACTAACTTCATTTTTTAAAATTTCTTGTTGTAATGTATAGATTTTATTTCCCCTTTATCATGTGTGCAACACTTAGATAGTATATTTGGTAGTTGTGTGTAACAAAAATATACAGGGTGATGCGGAATTCCAACCCTTAATAATATTAAATTATTGTTTGCTCATCAAAAAAGAAAGAAATTGCACCAAATAGCGTGTGCGCTGTATGAAGTTCTGAATGGCACATGTTCTTACTCCTCGGTTGTCATTGGTCAGCCATATTGTTATGAGGGAATGAGACTTATTATGGGATAAAATCTCTTATATTCTGTAAAAAGAGTTAAACAGTTCTTAATGTTATATATACAAGGTAACTTTTCTTCTACGGTAGGGAACTCTGCTTTCACTCACACCATAAACTGGGCAACGGTCGTCAATTTGAGCTTTATTTCGTTAAAATATGTTCAGAAGTTTCGGAGATATAGCCCTTAGTATATAGTAGTTAGGAGCAATGCACAACAATATAATATATATGAAAAAATGATATATGTTATATTGTTGAGATGTTGCCTAACAACATATTTATACCAAAGTGTACAGTTTTGAAGAAAATTGAAGAAAATAGTGTTTGAAGACATACGTTTTCTACTTAGGATGAGTGTCACGTGGTCTCATCAATCCTGCAAGGGTTAAATGGCTTCATGTATAACAACAGGTACTAAGTTCATTTTTTAAAACTTCTTGTTGTAATGTATAGATTTTCTTTTTCTTTATCAGGTGTGCAACACTTAGGTAGTATTTTTGGTAGTTGTGTGGAAAAAATATACAGGGTGATGCAGAATTCCAACACTTAATAGTATAAAATTTATGTTTGTTCATCAAGAAATGAAGAAAATGCACCAATTAGCGTGTGCGGTGTATGTAGTTCTTAATGGCACATGTTCTTACTCCTTGGTTGTCATTGGTCAGCCATACTGTTATGAGTGAATGAGACTTATTATGGGATAAAATCTGTTATATTCTGTAAAAAGAGTTAAACAGTACCAAATATTATATATACAAGGTAACCTTTCTTCTACGGTAGGGAACTCTGCTTTCACTCACATCATAAACTGGGCAACGCTCGTCAATTTGAGCTTTATTTCGTTAAAATATGTTCAGAAGTTTCGGAGATATAGCAATTAGTATATAGTAGTTAGAAGCAATGCACAACAATATAATATATATGAAAAATGATATATGTTATATTGTTGAGATGTTGCCTAACAACATATTTATACCAAAGAATACAGTTTTGAAGAAAATTGAAGAAAATAGTGTTTGAAGACATACATTTTCTACTTAGGATGAGTGTCACGTGGTCTCATCAATCCTGCAAGGGTTAAATGGCTTCATGTATAACAACAGGTACTAACTTCATTTTTTAAAATTTCTTGTTGTAATGTATAGATTTTATTTCCCCTTTATCATGTGTGCAACACTTAGATAGTATATTTGGTAGTTGTGTGGAAAAAAGTATTTAGGGTGATGCAGAATTCCAACACTTAATAGTATAAAATTTATATTTGTTCATCAAGAAATGAAGAAAATGCACCATTTTGCGTGTGCGCTGTATGTAGTTCTGAATGGCACATGTTCTTTCTCCTCGGTTGTCATTGGTCAGCCATACTGTTATGAGGGAATGAGACTTATTATGGGATAAAATCTGTTATATTCTGTAAAAAGAGTTAAACAGTACCAAATGTTATATATACAAGGTAACTTTTCTTCTTCGGTAGGGGACTCTGCTTGCACTCGCATCATAAACTGGGCAATGTTCTTCAATTTGAGCTTTATTTCGATAAAATATGTTCAGAAGTTTCGGAGATATAGCCCTTAGTATATAGTAGTTAGAAGCAATGCACAACAATATAATATATATGAAAAATGATATATGTTATATTGTTGAGATGTTGCCTAACAACATATTTATACCAAAGAATACAGTTTTGAAGAAAATTGAAGAAAATAGTGTTTGAAGACATACATTTTCTACTTAGGATGAGTGTCACGTGGTCTCATCAATCCTGCAAGGGTTAAATGGCTTCATGTATAACAACAGGTACTAACTTCATTTTTTTAAAATTTCTTGTTGTAATGTATAGATTTTATTTCCCCTTTATCATGTGTGCAACACTTAGATAGTATATTTGGTAGTTGTGTGGAAAAAAATATACAGGGTGATGCAGAATTCCAACACATAATAGTATAAAATTTATTTTTGTTCATCAAGAAATGAAGAAAATGCACCAATTAGCGTGTGCGCTGTATGTAGTTCTGAATGGCACATGTTCTTACTCCTCGGTTGTCATTGGTCAGCCATACTGTTATGAGTGAATGAGACTTATTATGGGATAAAATCTCTTATATTCTGTAAAAAGAGTTAAACAGTACCAAATGTTATATATACAAGGTAACTTTTCTTCTACGGTAGGGAACTCTGCTTTCACTCACATCATAAACTGGGCAACGCTCGTCAATTTGAGCCTTATTTCGTTAAAATATGTTCAGAAGTTTCGGAGATATATCCCTTAGTATATAGTAGTTAGGAGCAATGCACAACAATATAATATATATGAAAAAATGATATATGTTATATTGTTGAGATGTTGCCTAACAACATATTTATACCAAAGTGTACAGTTTTGAAGAAAATTGAAGAAAATAGTGTTTGAAGACATACGTTTTCTACTTAGGATGAGTGTCACGTGGTCTCATCAATCCTGCAAGGGTTAAATGGCTTCATGTATAACAACAGGTACTAAGTTCATGTTTAAAACTTCTTGTTGTAATATATAGATTTTCTTTCCCCTTTATCAGGTGTGCAACAGTTAGATAGTATATTTGGTAGTTGTGTGGAAAAAAGTATACAGGGTGATGCAGAATTCCAACACTTAATAGTATAAAATTTATATTTGTTCATCAAGAAATGAAGAAAATGCACCAATTAGCGTGTGCACTGTATGTAGTTCTGAATGGCACATGTTCTTTCTCCTCGGTTGTCATTGGTCAGCCATACTGTTATGAGGGAATGAGACTTATTATGGGATAAAATCTGTTATATTCTGTAAAAAGAGTTAAACAGTACCAAATGTTATATATACAAGGTAACTTTTCTTCTTCGGTAGGGGACTCTGCTTGCACTCGCATCATAAACTGGGCAATGTTCTTCAATTTGAGCTTTATTTCGATAAAATATGTTCAGAAGTTTCGGAGATATAGCCCTTAGTATATAGTAGTTAGAAGCAATGCACAACAATATAATATATATGAAAAATGATATATGTTATATTGTTGAGATGTTGCCTAACAACATATTTATACCAAAGAATACAGTTTTGAAGAAAATTGAAGAAAATAGTGTTTGAAGACATACATTTTCTACTTAGGATGAGTGTCACGTGGTCTCATCAATCCTGCAAGGGTTAAATGGCTTCATGTATAACAACAGGTACTAACTTCATTTTTTAAAATTTCTTGTTGTAATGTATAGATTTTATTTCCCCTTTATCATGTGTGCAACACTTAGATAGTATATTTGGTAGTTGTGTGGAAAAAAATATACAGAATGATGCAGAATTCCAACACATAATAGTATAAAATTTATATTTGTTCATCAAGAAATGAAGAAAATGCACCAATTAGCGTGTGCGCTGTATGTAGTTCTGAATGGCACATGTTCTTACTCCTCGGTTGTCATTGGTCAGCCATATTGTTATGAGGGAATGAGACTTATTATGGGATAAAATTTGTTATTTTCTGTAAAAAGAGTTAAACAGTACCAAATGTTATATATACAAGGTAACTTTTCTTCTACGGTAGGGAACTCTGCTTTCACTCACATCATAAACTGAGCAACGCTCGTCAATTTGAGCCTTATTTCGTTAAAATATGTTCAGAAGTTTCGGAGATATATCCCTTAGTATATAGTAGTTAGGAGCAATGCACAACAATATAATATATATGAAAAAATGATATATGTTATATTGTTGAGATGTTGCCTAACAACATATTTATACCAAAGTGTACAGTTTTGAAGAAAATTGAAGAAAATAGTGTTTGAAGACATACGTTTTCTACTTAGGATGAGTGTCACGTGGTCTCATCAATCCTGCAAGGGTTAAATGGCTTCATGTATAACAACAGGTACTAAGTTCATGTTTAAAACTTCTTGTTGTAATATATAGATTTTCTTTCCCCTTTATCAGGTGTGCAACACTTAGATAGTATATTTGGTAGTTGTGTGGAAAAAAGTATACAGGGTGATGCAGAATTCCAACACTTAATAGTATAAAATTTATATTTGTTCATCAAGAAATGAAGAAAATGCACCAATTAGCGTGTGCGCTGTATGTAGTTCTGAATGGCACATGTTCTTTCTCCTCGGTTGTCATTGGTCAGCCATACTGTTATGAGGGAATGAGACTTATTATGGGATAAAATCTGTTATATTCTGTAAAAAGAGTTAAACAGTACCAAATGTTATATATACAAGGTAACTTTTCTTCTTCGGTAGGGGACTCTGTTTGCACTCGCATCATAAACTGGGCAATGTTCTTCAATTTGAGCTTTATTTCGATAAAATATGTTCAGAAGTTTCGGAGATATAGCCCTTAGTATATAGTAGTTAGAAGCAATGCACAACAATATAATATATATGAAAAATGACATATGTTTATTGTTGAGATATTGCCTAACAACATATTTATACCAAAGAATACAGTTTTGAAGAAAATTGAAGAAAATAGTGTTTGAAGACATACGTTTTCTACTTAGGATGAGTGTCACGTGGTCTCATCAATCCTGCAAGGGTTAAATGGCTTCATGTATAACAACAGGTACTAAGTTCATTTTTTAAAACTTCTTGTTGTAATGTATAGATTTTCTTTTTCTTTATCAGGTGTGCAACACTTAGGTAGTATTTTTGGTAGTTGTGTGGAAAAAAATATACAGGGTGATGCAGAATTCCAACACTTAATAGTATAAAATTTATGTTTGTTCATCAAGAAATGAAGAAAATGCACCAATTAGCGTGTGCGGTGTATGTAGTTCTTAATGGCACATGTTCTTACTCCTTGGTTGTCATTGGTCAGCCATACTGTTATGAGTGAATGAGACTTATTATGGGATAAAATCTGTTATATTCTGTAAAAAGAGTTAAACAGTACCAAATATTATATATACAAGGTAACCTTTCTTCTACGGTAGGGAACTCTGCTTTCACTCACATCATAAACTGGGCAACGCTCGTCAATTTGAGCTTTATTTCGTTAAAATATGTTCAGAAGTTTCGGAGATATAGCAATTAGTATATAGTAGTTAGAAGCAATGCACAACAATATAATATATATGAAAAATGATATATGTTATATTGTTGAGATGTTGCCTAACAACATATTTATACCAAAGAATACAGTTTTGAAGAAAATTGAAGAAAATAGTGTTTGAAGACATACATTTTCTACTTAGGATGAGTGTCACGTGGTCTCATCAATCCTGCAAGGGTTAAATGGCTTCATGTATAACAACAGGTACTAACTTCATTTTTTAAAATTTCTTGTTGTAATGTATAGATTTTATTTCCCCTTTATCATGTGTGCAACACTTAGATAGTATATTTGGTAGTTGTGTGGAAAAAAGTATTTAGGGTGATGCAGAATTCCAACACTTAATAGTATAAAATTTATATTTGTTCATCAAGAAATGAAGAAAATGCACCAATTAGCGTGTGCGCTGTATGTAGTTCTGAATGGCACATGTTCTTTCTCCTCGGTTGTCATTGGTCAGCCATACTGTTATGAGGGAATGAGACTTATTATGGGATAAAATCTGTTATATTCTGTAAAAAGAGTTAAACAGTACCAAATGTTATATATACAAGGTAACTTTTCTTCTTCGGTAGGGGACTCTGCTTGCACTCGCATCATAAACTGGGCAATGTTCTTCAATTTGAGCTTTATTTCGATAAAATATGTTCAGAAGTTTCGGAGATATAGCCCTTAGTATATAGTAGTTAGAAGCAATGCACAACAATATAATATATATGAAAAATGATATATGTTATATTGTTGAGATGTTGCCTAACAACATATTTATACCAAAGAATACAGTTTTGAAGAAAATTGAAGAAAATAGTGTTTGAAGACATACATTTTCTACTTAGGATGAGTGTCACGTGGTCTCATCAATCCTGCAAGGGTTAACACTAGAAGCACGGAAATTTTGAACCCCCTAGAAGCACGAAGCAGTCAAATTGACTGCTTTCCGTTTCTGACTAAAATATAGAGTAATGGTGACACATTATGAACGCTTTTAATGACAGTCGTAATGAGTCACGATCACAAGTAAGCCTAGGAAGTATATTATTTATTTTATTATTTTTACTTATAAGCATTCAGTGCATTAATATGATATATTAAAAATATTTATGAATAAAATATATTCGATATCAGGATTTTTAAAATAATGAAAAAAATAATCAAAGATTACTCTCAATTCTTAGATATTAAATGTTTATTGTAAAATAACACCTAATATGATATCTTTCTAAATATCTTCTTAGGAGGAGATCATTACAAAGTCACCTACATTCGGCTCAGATTACTCGCTTTCAGATATATGCAGTACACATTACACAAACATAGTTTCGACATTTGAAGCATCTCATCAGTTTTGCTGTTTTATACAATTGTACTTGACATTGCCACGTGTGTGTGGAAGGAACTTCATCGTTTTCAGATACACTGTAATTGTCATCAGCGATATTGACCATCAACTCCTCGGCCAAATGTTGGAGATATTGTCCCTACTGATTTTATTTCCTGTATATGATCCAGGAATTAAAATATGGCAAATCAACCATGTGTGAGAAAACGTACTTTCGCCACCGTCTACACGCACATTTCACAGTGTGTTTCTTCTCTATTTGATCCACGATGATTACACCAAACTGTGTCTGATTGTAATATGTTATCGTTTCGGGTCTTTCCTTGCTGTCACAGAAATTGACAGACTTATGCATGGAAATCAACACAGAAACGCTTTTGTTCCGCTTACCTTTGTACACAGTTAATGTACTGCCACTCTGATCGCAGCAAACATCACAGTGAAGGAGGTTTTTTTTTTTTTGGCGGGGGGAGCACGTAGTGATGGTGCTTTAGGAAACTCTCTTCAGTTTTGCTTTATTGTCTCCACTAAACTAGTAGAGCTGAACTTTTAGCACTAAGAGATTCAGCAAGTTTCCGTGTGAAGAAGTTTTCACATGTCACAATTTTCCTTCATTTTAGTAAAAGGATTTATCAAACTAGGTCCTATAAATTCACCTTACTCTATTCCAAATCCTTGCCTAGAAATGAAAAAACCATTGATGTCAGCAAGAAACCAGATCTTGATGCCAAATTTATAGGATTTATTTGGCATAAATTGCAGAATTCGACATGTGACTTTCGTAGAATAAATTTGCTTGTCAACAGTCACGTTGTCATGTGGTTTGTAACATTTTATGTAGTTCTCAAGAAAGGTATCCTACAGTTCGGATACGGTTGCAAATTTGTCCGTTTGAAGTCATGGAGATCTTGTCACTTTTTCATCAAAGATCAAGTACCGTCTTATTTCACAGAACCCATCTTTATTCATTGTTTTCTTATAAATTGGTGACCCGGTTGTTCTCTCGAAGAACGTAATGGGCATTGCTGACGCACCAGTAGTACTTCGGTAAATAAAAAGGCTCAAATAAGATTGTAGTTTTGAAAGAGCTAATGTCCATGTTGTTGACTTCAGTTGCCTATTTGCTTCAGGAATGTTGCACTTTAGGATATGATTCATCATTGAATCATCAAATAGTAAACGAAAGGCACTACTACATTCTTCTTCAGACACTCGTCGCTTGGCAAATTCTGTCAGTCCTGGAGCTTCGTGAACAATATTCTGCTTAGATATACGGCAAACGTCACCTTGCCTCAAATCCAATTTTGTCCACATTGTCCCATCTGGAGCAGGCACAATGGTTCGTCTGGAGGTATATTGGTTCGTTTAGTCAGGATTTCGTGATGGGGAGGGGGAGAGTTTGATATGAAATATTGTGGTTATCACACCAAGGGCTGGATCAATTTAAACTATTTTACTAGCAGAGTAGCAGCACATATTGGTTTGTTAAGACTTTAAAATTAGGACATGTTAGCAAGGGCGCCGATTTCTCTGTAAAATTTTTTTGGGGGGTCCATTCAGATGCAGAAGGCATATATGAGGATTTTAAGACAAATTGCATTCAAATTATGCCAACATATTGTATATTCATAAATACAACAAGGGGTCCCACATGACCTTTGAGGGGGCAAGCCCCCTGGGCCCCTCAGGATCGGCGCCCATGCATGTTAGTAAGTATTTTAGTAACAAACTATGAAGAAATCTCGAATGAAAGAATATTAATAAAAATATTTTTAAAAATTTAAGATCTAAGATCCTTCTTCTGTTCATCTAAATATAACAATTTTCCTTTCATTATGACCTGAACTATTAAAAAAAAAAAAAAAAAAAAAAAAAAAAAAGTACGCATCCAATAATGTCTTGTAAAATATTTTATATCTGCGTTTCTTTCTCTGTTGAATCAAATGTTAACAGGACTTGCTTTCCCGTAACTTTTTGTTTTGATTATTCCGTCAACTACTGTCTGTTCCAAATGACAAGTTAAAGGAGCAGTAGAAGACCGTTTCTGAAATAACATGTTTGATAGTACAGGGAAGCGATTATAAAAAAAAATATTTTATTTTCAGCTTTATTTTTATCTTTATATTTTATCTTTATTTTTAACACTGATTCTTCCTATTTCTTGTTTCTTTTTGTTTCATCCTTCCTTAATTTTTTATTTCTGGTCTCGAAGGGGGGGTCCGGACCCCCCGGACCCACCCCTTGGCTACGTGCCTGTCTGGAGCAATAAACTGTCACCACTACTGGCGTTGCCTTACCATCACTGTCTTCCAATTCTTAATCACTTGAATATAAAATGTTCTCTTTAGGTTGAGAATCACTTCAGTCTCCATCTTCTTCATTCGAATCCTGCAAATTGTCATTATTTTCTTCAGACTTATTTTCTGAGAGATAATGTAAAAGTCGAAATATTTCTTGAGGTTTCATCGTAAACTATCACATGTACACAGTTCACCTCAACCAACTGCACGTACAAACCAAGATGCAGATATCGGGCACATGTACCTGAACTAATTTGTTTTCTTGACGATAAATCACTACGAGATATATTGTAAGGGAATAGAAAACTTCTATAAAGTTATTGTGGAAATAGATATCACAATAAAATAATAAGTTATCTTAATTTTTTCTGCTTCAAATTTCAATTAATAAAGGTTTCAATTTTTCTTTTCTTTAGAAACAAAAAGTGTTAAATCAGAAACAGTTACACTATATTTCCATATTCTTTATAAGGCAGTCAAAATGACTGCCTCGTGTTTCTAGGTATAACTGACACTAGCGCCCCCGTAGAAAGGGACATAAACTTACTATTAATATTATCAACAAGTGGGCACAAAAATACTAAAAGTCAATGAATTTCAGGGCCTTAGAGGAAACATTACAGAAGTGATACGAAATTATATTTCTCGAAGCAGTCAAAATGACTGCTTCGTGCTTCTAGTGTTAAATGGCTTCATGTATAACAACAGGTACTAACTTCATTTTTTAAAATTTCTTGTTGTAATGTATAGATTTTATTTCCCCTTTATCATGTGTGCAACACTTAGATAGTATATGTGGTAGTTGTGTGGAAAAAAATATACAGGGTGATGCAGAATTCCAACACATAATAGTATAAAATTTATATTTGTTCATCAAGAAATGAAGAAAATGCACCAATTAGCGTGTGCGCTGTATGTAGTTCTGAATGGCACATGTTCTTACTCCTCGGTTGTCATTGGTCAGCCATACTGTTATGAGTGAATGAGACTTATTATGGGATAAAATCTCTTATATTCTGTAAAAAGAGTTAAACAGTACAAAATGTTATATATACAAGGTAACTTTTCTTCTACGGTAGGGAACTCTGCTTTCACTCACATCATAAACTGGGCAACGCTCGTCAATTTGAGCCTTATTTCGTTAAAATATGTTCAGAAGTTTCGGAGATATATCCCTTAGTATATAGTAGTTAGGAGCAATGCACAACAATATAATATATATGAAAAAATGATATATGTTATATTGTTGAGATGTTGCCTAACAACATATTTATACCAAAGTGTACAGTTTTGAAGAAAATTGAAGAAAATAGTGTTTGAAGACATACGTTTTCTACTTAGGATGAGTGTCACGTGGTCTCATCAATCCTGCAAGGGTTAAATGGCTTCATGTATAACAACAGGTACTAAGTTCATGTTTAAAACTTCTTGTTGTAATATATAGATTTTCTTTTCCCTTTATCAGGTGTGCAACAGTTAGATAGTATATTTGGTAGTTGTGTGGAAAAAAGTATACAGGGTGATGCAGAATTCCAACACTTAATAGTATAAAATTTATATTTGTTCATCAAGAAATGAAGAAAATGCACCAATTAGCGTGTGCACTGAATGTAGTTCTGAATGGCACATGTTCTTTCTCCTCGGTTGTCATTGGTCAGCCATACTGTTATGAGGGAATGAGACTTATTATGGGATAAAATCTGTTATATTCTGTAAAAAGAGTTAAACAGTACCAAATGTTATATATACAAGGTAACTTTTCTTCTTCGGTAGGGGACTCTGCTTGCACTCGCATCATAAACTGGGCAATGTTCTTCAACTTGAGCTTTATTTCGATAAAATATGTTCAGAAGTTTCGGAGATATAGCCCTTAGTATATAGTAGTTAGAAGCAATGCACAACAATATAATATATATGAAAAATGATATATGTTATATTGTTGAGATGTTGCCTAACAACATATTTATACCAAAGAATACAGTTTTGAAGAAAATTGAAGAAAATAGTGTTTGAAGACATACATTTTCTACTTAGGATGAGTGTCACGTGGTCTCATCAATCCTGCAAGGGTTAAATGGCTTCATGTATAACAACAGGTACTAACTTCATTTTTTAAAATTTCTTGTTGTAATGTATAGATTTTATTTTACCTTTATCATGTGTGCAACACTTAGATAGTATATTTGGTAGTTGATTGGAAAAAAATATACAGGGTGATGCAGAATTCCAACACATAATAGTATAAAATTTATATTTGTTCATCAAGAAATGAAGAAAATGCACCAATTAGCGTGTGCGCTGTATGTAGTTCTGAATGGCACATGTTCTTACTCCTCGGTTGTCATTGGTCAGCCATACTGTTATGAGTGAATGAGACTTATTATGGGATAAAATCTCTTATATTCTGTAAAAAGAGTTAAACAGTACCAAATGTTATATATACAAGGTAACTTTTCTTCTACGGTAGGGAACTCTGCTTTCACTCACATCATAAACTGGGCAACGCTCGTCAATTTGAGCCTTATTTCGTTAAAATATGTTCAGAAGTTTCGGAGATATATCCCTTAGTATATAGTAGTTAGGAGCAATACACAACAATATAATATATATGAAAAAATGATATATGTTATA
The DNA here is from genome assembly GCF_964235325.1 of Thermobia domestica. NCBI lineage: Eukaryota > Metazoa > Arthropoda > Insecta > Zygentoma > Lepismatidae > Thermobia > Thermobia domestica. The sequence continues at coordinate 263,550,332 of NC_137455.1, forward strand.
TTGTTGAGATGTTGCCTAACAACATATTTATACCAAAGTGTACAGTTTTGAAGAAAATTGAAGAAAATAGTGTTTGAAGACATACGTTTTCTACTTAGGATGAGTGTCACGTGGTCTCATCAATCCTGCAAGCGTTAAATGGCTTCATGTATAACAACAGGTACTAAGTTCATGTTTAAAACATCTTGTTGTAATATATAGATTTTCTTTCCCCTTTATCAGGTGTGCAACAGTTAGATAGTATATTTGGTAGTTGTGTGGAAAAAAGTATACAGGGTGATGCAGAATTCCAACACTTAATAGTATAAAATTTATATTTGTTCATCAAGAAATGAAGAAAATGCACTAATTAGCGTGTGCACTGTATGTAGTTCTGAATGGCACATGTTCTTTCTCCTCGGTTGTCATTGGTCAGCCATACTGTTATGAGGGAATGAGACTTATTATGGGATAAAATCTGTTATATTCTGTAAAAAGAGTTAAACAGTACCAAATGTTATATATACAAGGTAACTTTTCTTCTTCGGTAGGGGACTCTGTTTGCACTCGCGTCATAAACTGGGCAATGTTCTTCAATTTGAGCTTTATTTCGATAAAATATGTTCAGAAGTTTCGGAGATATAGCCCTTAGTATATAGTAGTTAGAAGCAATGCACAACAATATAAAATATATGAAAAATGACATATGTTTATTTTTGAGATTTTGCGTAACAACATATTTATACCAAAGAATACAGTTTTGAAGAAAATTGAAGAAAATAGTGTTTGAAGACATACATTTTCTACTTAGGATGATTGTCACGTGGTCTCATCAATCCTGCAAGGGTTAAATGGCTTCATGTATAACAACAGGTACTAACTTCATTTTTTAAAATTTCTTGTTATAATGTATAGATTTTATTTCCCCTTTATCATGTGTGCAACACTTAGATAGTATATTTGGTAGTTGTGTGTAAAAAAAATATACAGGGTGATGCAGAATTCCAACCCTTAATAATATTAAATTATTATTTGCTCATCAAAAAATAAAGATAATGCACCAATTAGCGTGTGCGCTGTATGTAGTTCTGAATGGCACATGTTCTTACTCCTCGGTTGTCATTGGTCAGCCATATTGTTATGAGGGAATGAGACTTATTATGGGATAAAATTTGTTATTTTCTGTAAAAAGAGTTAAACAGTACCAAATGTTATATATACAAGGTAACTTTTCTTCTACGGTAGGGAACTCTGCTTTCACTCACATCATAAACTGAGCAACGCTCGTCAATTTGAGCCTTATTTCGTTAAAATATGTTCAGAAGTTTCGGAGATATATCCCTTAGTATATAGTAGTTAGGAGCAATGCACAACAATATAATATATATGAAAAAATGATATATGTTATATTGTTGAGATGTTGCCTAACAACATATTTATACCAAAGTGTACAGTTTTGAAGAAAATTGAAGAAAATAGTGTTTGAAGACATACGTTTTCTACTTAGGATGAGTGTCACGCGGTCTCATCAATCCTGCAAGGGTTAAATGGCTTCATGTATAACAACAGGTACTAACTTCATTTTTTAAAATTTCTTGTTGTAATGTATAGATTTTATTTCCCCTTTATCATGTGTGCAACACTTAGATAGTATATTTGGTAGCTGTGTGTAAAAAAAATATACAGGGTGATGCAGAATTCCAATCCTTAATAATATTAAATTATTGTTTGCTCATCAAAAAATAAAGAAAATGCACCAAATAGCGTGTGCGCTGTATGAAGTTCTGAATGGCACTTGTTCTTACTCCTCGGTTGTCATTGGTCAGCCATATTGTTATGAGGGAATGAGACTTATTATGGGATAAAATCTCTTATATTCTGTAAAAAGAGGTAAACAGTACTTAATGTTATATATACAAGGTAACTTTTCTTCTACGGTAGGGAACTCTGCTTTCACTCACATCATAAACTGGGCAACGCTCGTCAATTTGAGCTTTATTTCGTTAAAATATGTTCAGAAGTTTCGGAGATATAGCCCTTAGTATATAGTAGTTAGGAGCAATGCACAACAATATAATATATATGAAAAAATGATATATGTTATATTGTTGAAATGTTGCCTAACAACATATTTATACCAAAGTGTACAGTTTTGAAGAAAATTGAAGAAAATAGTGTTTGAAGACATACGTTTTCTACTTAGGATGAGTGTCACGTGGTCTCATCAATCCTGCAAGGGTTAAATGGCTTCATGTATAACAACAGGTACTAAGTTCATTTTTTAAAACTTCTTGTTGTAATGTATAGATTTTCTTTTTCTTTATCAGGTGTGCAACACTTAGGTAGTATTTTTGGTAGTTGTGTGGAAAAAAATATACAGGGTGATGCAGAATTCCAACACTTAATAGTATAAAATTTATGTTTGTTCATCAAGAAATGAAGAAAATGCACCAATTAGCGTGTGCGGTGTATGTAGTTCTTAATGGCACATGTTCTTACTCCTTAGTTGTCATTGGTCAGCCATACTGTTATGAGTGAATGAGACTTATTATGGGATAAAATCTGTTATATTCTGTAAAAAGAGTTAAACAGTACCAAATATTATATATACAAGGTAACCTTTCTTCTACGGTAGGGAACTCTGCTTTCACTCACATCATAAACTGGGCAACGCTCGTCAATTTGAGCTTTATTTCGTTAAAATATGTTCAGAAGTTTCGGAGATATAGCAATTAGTATATAGTAGTTAGAAGCAATGCACAACAATATAATATATATGAAAAATGATATATGTTATATTGTTGAGATGTTGCCTAACAACATATTTATACCAAAGAATACAGTTTTGAAGAAAACTGAAAAAATAGTGTTTGAAGACATACATTTTCTACTTAGGATGAGTGTCACGTGGTCTCATCAATCCTGCAAGGGTTAAATGGCTTCATGTATAACAACAGGTACTAAGTTCATGTTTAAAACTTCTTGTTGTAATATATAGATTTTCTTTCCCCTTTATCAGGTGTGCAACACTTAGATAGTATATTTGGTAGTTGTGTGGAAAAAAGTATACAGGGTGATGCAGAATTCCAACACTTAATAGTATAAAATTTATATTTGTTCATCAAGAAATGAAGAAAATGCACCAATTAGCGTGTGCGCTGTATGTAGTTCTGAATGGCAAATGTTCTTTCTCCTCGGTTGTCATTCGTCAGCCATACTGTTATGAGGGAATGAGACTTATTATGGGATAAAATCTGTTATATTCTGTAAAAAGAGTTAAACAGTACCAAATGTTATATATACAAGGTAACTTTTCTTGTTCGGTAGGGGACTCTGCTTGCACTCGCATCATAAACTGGGCAATGTTCTTCAAATTTGAGCTTTATTTCGATAAAATATATTCAGAAGTTTCGGAGATATAGCCCTTAGTATGTAGTAGTTAGAAGCAATGCACAACAATATAATATATATGAAAAATGATATATGTTATATTGTTGAGATGTTGCCTAACAACATATTTATACCAAAGAATACAGTTTTGAAGAAAATTGAAGAAAATAGTGTTTGAAGACATACATTTTCTACTTAGGATGAGTGTCACGTGGTCTCATCAATCCTGCAAGGGTTAAATGGCTTCATGTATAACAACAGGTACTAACTTCATTTTTTAAAATTTCTTGTTGTAATGTATAGATTTTATTTCCCCTTTATCATGTGTGCAACACTTAGATAGTATATTTGGTAGTTGTGTGTAACAAAAATATACAGGGTGATGCAGAATTCCAACCCTTAATAATATTAAATTATTGTTTGCTCATCAAAAAATAAAGAAATTGCACCAAATAGCGTGTGCGCTGTATGAAGCTCTGAATGGCACATGTTCTTACTCCTCGGTTGTCATTGGTCAGCCATATTGTTATGAGGGAATGAGACTTATTATGGGATAAAATCTCTTATATTCTGTAAAAAGAGTTAAACAGTACTTAATGTTATATATACAAGGTAACTTTTCTTCTACGGTAGGGAACTCTGCTTTCACTCACACCATAAACTGGGCAACGCTCGTCAATTTGAGCTTTATTTCGTTAAAATATGTTCAGAAGTTTCGGAGATATAGCCCTTAGTATATAGTAGTTAGGAGCAATGCACAACAATATAATATATATGAAAAAATGATATATGTTATATTGTTGAGATGTTGCCTAACAACATATTTATACCAAAGTGTACAGTTTTGAAGAAAATTGAAGAAAATAGTGTTTGAAGACATACGTTTTCTACTTAGGATGAGTGTCACGTGGTCTCATCAATCCTGCAAGGGTTAAATGGCTTCATGTATATCAACAGGTACTAAGTTCATTTTTTAAAACTTCTTGTTGTAATGTATAGATTTTCTTTTTCTTTATCAGGTGTGCAACACTTAGGTAGTATTTTTGGTAGTTGTGTGGAAAAAAATATACAGGGTGATGCAGAATTCCAACACTTAATAGTATAAAATTTATGTTTGTTCATCAAGAAATGAAGAAAATGCACCAATTAGCGTGTGCGGTGTATGTAGTTCTTAATGGCACATGTTCTTACTCCTTGGTTGTCATTGGTCAGCCATACTGTTATGAGTGAATGAGACTTATTATGGGATAAAATCTGTTATATTCTGTAAAAAGAGTTAAACAGTACCAAATATTATATATACAAGGTAACCTTTCTTCTACGGTAGGGAACTCTGCTTTCACTCACATCATAAACTGGGCAACGCTCGTCAATTTGAGCTTTATTTCGTTAAAATATGTTCAGAAGTTTCGGAGATATAGCAATTAGTATATAGTAGTTAGAAGCAATGCACAACAATATAATATATATGAAAAATGATATATGTTATATTGTTGAGATGTTGCCTAACAACATATTTATACCAAAGAATACAGTTTTGAAGAAAATTGAAGAAAATAGTGTTTGAAGACATACATTTTCTACTTAGGATGAGTGTCACGTGGTCTCATCAATCCTGCAAGGGTTAAATGGCTTCATGTATAACAACAGGTACTAACTTCATTTTTTAAAATTTCTTGTTGTAATGTATAGATTTTATTTCCCCTTTATCATGTGTGCAACACTTAGATAGTATATTTGGTAGTTGTGTGGAAAAAAGTATTTAGGGTGATGCAGAATTCCAACACTTAATAGTATAAAATTTATATTTGTTCATCAAGAAATGAAGAAAATGCACCAATTAGCGTGTGCGCTGTATGTAGTTCTGAATGGCACATGTTCTTTCTCCTCGGTTGTCATTGGTCAGCCATACTGTTATGAGGGAATGAGACTTATTATGGGATAAAATCTGTTATATTCTGTAAAAAGAGTCAAACAGTACCAAATGTTATATATACAAGGTAACTTTTCTTCTTCGGTAGGGGACTCTGCTTGCACTCGCATCATAAACTGGGCAATGTTCTTCAATTTGAGCTTTATTTCGATAAAATATGTTCAGAAGTTTCGGAGATATAGCCCTTAGTATATAGTAGTTAGAAGCAATGCACAACAATATAATATATATGAAAAATGATATATGTTATATTGTTGAGATGTTGCCTAACAACATATTTATACCAAAGAATACAGTTTTGAAGAAAATTGAAGAAAATAGTGTTTGAAGACATACATTTTCTACTTAGGATGAGTGTCACGTGGTCTCATCAATCCTGCAAGGGTTAAATGGCTTCATGTATAACAACAGGTACTAACTTCATTTTTTAAAATTTCTTGTTGTAATGTATAGATTTTATTTCCCCTTTATCATGTGTGCAACACTTAGATAGTATATTTGGTAGTTGTGTGGAAAAAGATATACAGGGTGATGCAGAATTCCAACACATAATAGTATAAAATTTATATTTGTTCATCAAGAAATGAAGAAAATGCACCAATTAGCGTGTGCGCTGTATGTAGTTCTGAATGGCACATGTTCTTACTCCTCGGTTGTCATTGGTCAGCCATACTGTTATGAGTGAATGAGACTTTTTATGGGATAAAATCTCTTATATTCTGTAAAAAGAGTTAAACAGTACAAAATGTTATATATACAAGGTAACTTTTCTTCTACGGTAGGGAACTCTGCTTTCACTCACATCATAAACTGGGCAACGCTCGTCAATTTGAGCCTTATTTCGTTAAAATATGTTCAGAAGTTTCGGAGATATATCCCTTAGTATATAGTAGTTAGGAGCAATGCACAACAATATAATATATATGAAAAAATGATATATGTTATATTGTTGAGATGTTGCCTAACAACATATTTATACCAAAGTGTACAGTTTTGAAGAAAATTGAAGAAAATAGTGTTTGAAGACATACGTTTTCTACTTAGGATGAGTGTCACGTGGTCTCATCAATCCTGCAAGGGTTAAATGGCTTCATGTATAACAACAGGTACTAAGTTCATGTTTAAAACTTCTTGTTGTAATATATAGATTTTCTTTCCCCTTTATCAGGTGTGCAACAGTTAGATAGTATATTTGGTAGTTGTGTGGAAAAAAGTATACAGGGTGATGCAGAATTCCAACACTTAATAGTATAAAATTTATATTTGTTCATCAAGAAATGAAGAAAATGCACCAATTAGCGTGTGCACTGAATGTAGTTCTGAATGGCACATGTTCTTTCTCCTCGGTTGTCATTGGTCAGCCATACTGTTATGAGGGAATGAGACTTATTATGGGATAAAATCTGTTATATTCTGTAAAAAGAGTTAAACAGTACCAAATGTTATATATACAAGGTAACTTTTCTTCTTCGGTAGGGGACTCTGCTTGCACTCGCATCATAAACTGGGCAATGTTCTTCAATTTGAGCTTTATTTCGATAAAATATGTTCAGAAGTTTCGGAGATATAGCCCTTAGTATATAGTAGTTAGAAGCAATGCACAACAATATAATATATATGAAAAATGATATATGTTATATTGTTGAGATGTTGCCTAACAACATATTTATACCAAAGAATACAGTTTTGAAGAAAATTGAAGAAAATAGTGTTTGAAGACATACATTTTCTACTTAGGATGAGTGTCACGTGGTCTCATCAATCCTGCAAGGGTTAAATGGCTTCATGTATAACAACAGGTACTAACTTCATTTTTTAAAATTTCTTGTTGTAATGTATAGATTTTATTTCCCCTTTATCATGTGTGCAACACTTAGATAGTATATTTGGTAGTTGTGTGGAAAAAGATATACAGGGTGATGCAGAATTCCAACACATAATAGTATAAAATTTATATTTGTTCATCAAGAAATGAAGAAAATGCACCAATTAGCGTGTGCGCTGTATGTAGTTCTGAATGGCACATGTTCTTACTCCTCGGTTGTCATTGGTCAGCCATACTGTTATGAGTGAATGAGACTTATTATGGGATAAAATCTCTTATATTCTGTAAAAAGAGTTAAACAGTACAAAATGTTATATATACAAGGTAACTTTTCTTCTACGGTAGGGAACTCTGCTTTCACTCACATCATAAACTGGGCAACGCTCGTCAATTTGAGCCTTATTTCGTTAAAATATGTTCAGAAGTTTCGGAGATATATCCCTTAGTATATAGTAGTTAGGAGCAATGCACAACAATATAATATATATGAAAAAATGATATATGTTATATTGTTGAGATGTTGCCTAACAACATATTTATACCAAAGTGTACAGTTTTGAAGAAAATTGAAGAAAATAGTGTTTGAAGACATACGTTTTCTACTTAGGATGAGTGTCACGTGGTCTCATCAATCCTGCAAGGGTTAAATGGCTTCATGTATAACAACAGGTACTAAGTTCATGTTTAAAACTTCTTGTTGTAATATATAGATTTTCTTTCCCCTTTATCAGGTGTGCAACAGTTAGATAGTATATTTGGTAGTTGTGTGGAAAAAAGTATACAGGGTGATGCAGAATTCCAACACTTAATAGTATAAAATTTATATTTGTTCATCAAGAAATGAAGAAAATGCACCAATTAGCGTGTGCACTGAATGTAGTTCTGAATGGCACATGTTCTTTCTCCTCGGTTGTCATTGGTCAGCCATACTGTTATGAGGGAATGAGACTTATTATGGGATAAAATCTGTTATATTCTGTAAAAAGAGTTAAACAGTACCAAATGTTATATATACAAGGTAACTTTTTTTCTTCGGTAGGGGACTCTGCTTGCACTCGCATCATAAACTGGGCAATGTTCTTCAATTTGAGCTTTATTTCGATAAAATATGTTCAGAAGTTTCGGAGATATAGCCCTTAGTATATAGTAGTTAGAAGCAATGCACAACAATATAATATATATGAAAAATGATATATGTTATATTGTTGAGATGTTGCCTAACAACATATTTATACCAAAGAATACAGTTTTGAAGAAAATTGAAGAAAATAGTGTTTGAAGACATACATTTTCTACTTAGGATGAGTGTCACGTGGTCTCATCAATCCTGCAAGGGTTAAATGGCTTCATGTATAACAACAGGTACTAACTTCATTTTTTAAAATTTCTTGTTGTAATGTATAGATTTTATTTTACCTTTATCATGTGTGCAACACTTAGATAGTATATTTGGTAGTTGATTGGAAAAAAATATACAGGGTGATGCAGAATTCCAACACATAATAGTATAAAATTTATATTTGTTCATCAAGAAATGAAGAAAATGCACCAATTAGCGTGTGCGCTGTATGTAGTTCTGAATGGCACATGTTCTTACTCCTCGGTTGTCATTGGTCAGCCATACTGTTATGAGTGAATGAGACTTATTATGGGATAAAATCTGTTATATTCTGTAAAAAGAGTTAAACAGTACCAAATGTTATATATACAAGGTAACTTTTCTTCTTCGGTAGGGGACTCTGTTTGCACTCGCGTCATAAACTGGGCAATGTTCTTCAATTTGAGCTTTATTTCGATAAAATATGTTCAGAAGTTTCGGAGATATAGCCCTTAGTATATAGTAGTTAGGAGCAATGCACAACAATATAATATATATGAAAAAATGATATATGTTATATTGTTGAGATGTTGCCTAACAACATATTTATACCAAAGTGTACAGTTTTGAAGAAAATTGAAGAAAATAGTGTTTGATGACATACGTTTTCTACTTAGGATGAGTGTCACGTGGTCTCATCAATCCTGCAAGGGTTAAATGGCTTCATGTATAACAACAGGTACTAAGTTCATTTTTTAAAACTTCTTGTTGTAATGTATAGATTTTCTTTCCCCTTTATCAGGTGTGCAAAACTTAGATAGTATATTTGGTAGTTGTGTGGAAAAAAATATACAGGGTGATGCAGAATTCCAACACATAATAGTATAAAATTTATATTTGTTCATCAAGAAATGAAGAAAATGCACCAATTAGCGTGTGCGCTGTATGTAGTTCTTAATGGCACATGTTCTTACTCCTCGCTTGTCATTGGTCAGCCATATTGTTATGAGGGAATGAGACTTATTATGGGATAAAATCTGCTTTTTCTGTAAAAAGAGTTAAACAGTACCAAATGTTATATATACAAGGTAACTTTTCTTCTTCGATAGGGGACTCTGCTTGCACTCGCATCATAAACTGGGCAATGTTCTTCAATATGAGCTTTATTTCGATAAAATATGTTCAGAAGTTTCGCAGATATAGCCCTTAGTATATAGTAGTTAGAAGCAATGCACAACAATATAATATATATGAAAAATGACATATGTTTGTTGTTGAGATATTGCCCAACAACATATTTATACCAAAGAATACAGTTTTGAAGAAAATTGAAGAAAATAGTGTTTGAAGACATACGTTTTCTACTTAGGATGAGTGTCACGTGGTCTCATCAATCCTGCAAGGGTTAAATGGCTTCATGTATAACAACAGGTACTAACTTCATTTTTTAAAACTTCTTGTTATAATGTATAGATTTTCTTTCCCTTTTATCAGGTGTGCAACACTTAGGTAGTATATTTGGTAGTTGTGTGGAAAAAAATATACAGGGTGATGCAGAATTACAACACTTAATAGTATAAAATTTATGTTTGTTCATCAAGAAATGAAGAAAATGCACCAATTAGCGTGTGCGCTGTATGTAGTTCTGAATGGCACATGTTCTTACACCTCGGTTGTCATTGGTCAGCCATACTGTTATGAGGGAATGAGACTTATTTTGGTATAAAATCTGTTATATTCTGTAAAAAGAGTTAAACAGTACCAAATGTTATATATACAAGGTAACTTTTCTTCTACGGTAGGGGACTCTGCTTGCACTCGCATCATAAGCTGGGCAATGTTCTTCAATTTGAGCTTTATTTCGATAAAATATGTTCAGAAGTTTCGGAGATATAGCCCTTAGTATATAGTAGTTAGAAGCAATGCACAACAATATAATATATATGAAAAATGACATATATTATATTGTTGAGATGTTGCCTAACAACATATTTATACCAAAGAATACAGTTTGAAGAAAATTGAAGAAAATAGTGTTTGAAGACATACGTTTTCTACTTAGGATGAGTGTCACGTGGTCTCATCAATCCTGCAAGGGTTAAATGGCTTCATGTATAACAACAGGTACTAACTTCATTTTTTAAAATTTCTTGTTGCAACGTATAGATTTTATTTCCCCTTTATCATGTGTGCAACACTTAGATGGTATATTTGGTAGTTGTGTGTAAAAAAATATACAGGGTGATGCAGAATTCCAACACATAATAGTATAAAATTTATATTTGTTCATCAAGAAATGAAGAAAATGCACCAATTAGCGTGTGCGCTGTATGTAGTTCTTAATGGCACATGTTCTTACTCCTCGGTTGTCATTGGTCAGCCATATTGTTATGAGGGAATGAGACTTATTATGGGATATAATCTGTTATATTCTGTAAAAAGAGTTAAACAGTACCAAATATTATAAATACAAGGTAACTTTTCTTCTACGGTAGGGAACTCTGCTTTCACTCACATCATAAACTGGGCAACGCTCGTCAATTTGAGCTTTATTTCGTTAAAATATGTTCAGAAGTTTCGGAGATATAGAAACTAGTATATAGTAGTTAGAAGCAATGCACAACAATATAATATATATGAAAAATGACATATGTTTATTGTTCAGATATTGCCTAACAACATATTTATACCAAAGAATACAGTTTTGAAGAAAATTGAAGAAAATAGTGTTTGAAGACATACGTTTTCTACTTAGGATGAGTGTCACGTGGTCTCATCAATCCTGCAAGGGTTAAATGGCTTCATGTATAACAACAGGTACTAACTTCATTTTTTAAAACTTCTTGTTATAATGTATAGATTTTCTTTCCCCTTTATCAGGTGTGCAACACTTAGGTAGTATATTTGGTAGTTGTGTAGAAAAAAATATACAGGGCGATGCAGAATTCCAACACTTAATAATATTAAATTATTGTTTGCTCATCAAAAAATAAAGAAAATGCACCGATTAGCGTGTGCGCTGTATGAAGTTCCGAATGGCACATGTTCTTACTTCTCGGTTGTCATTGGTCAGCCATATTGTTATGAGGGAATGAGATTTATTATGGGATAAAATCTCTTATATTCTGTAAAAAGAGTTAAACAGTACCAAATGTTATATATACAAGGTAACTTTCCTTCTACGGTGGGGAACTCTGCATTCACTCACATCATAAATTGGGCAACGCTCGTCAATTTGAGCTTTATTTCGTTAAAATATGTTCAGAAGTTTCGGAGATATAGCCCTTAGTATATAGTAGTTAGAAGCAATGCACAACAATATAATATATATGAAAAATGACATATGTTATATTGTTGAGATGTTGCCTAACAACATATTTATACCAAAGAATACAGTTTTGAAGAAAATTGAAGAAAATAGTGTTTGAAGACATACGTTTTCTACTTAGGATGAGTGTCACGTGGTCTCATCAATCCTGCAAGGGTAAAACGGCTTCATGTATAACAACAGGTACTAACTTCATTTTTTAAAATTTCTTGTTGTAATGTATAGATTTTTTCCCCTTTATCATGTGTGCAACACTTAGATAGTATATTTGGTAGTTGTGTGTAAAAAAAATATACAGGGTGATGCAGAATTCCAACACATAATAGTATAAAATTTATATTTGTTCATCAAGAAATGAAGAAAATGCACAAATCAGCGTGTGCGCTGTATGTAGTTGTGAATTGCACATGTTCTTACTCCTCGGTTGTCATTGGTCAGCCATATTGTTATGAGGGAATGAGACTTATTATGGGATATAATCTGTTATATTCTGTAAAAAGAGTTAAACAGTACCAAATATTATAAATACAAGGTAACTTTTCTTCTACGGTAGGGAACTCTGCTTTCACTCACATCATAAACTGGGCAACGCTCGTCAATTTGAGCTTTATTTCGTTAAAATATGTTCAGAAGTTTCGGAGATATAGCCCTTAGTATATAGTAGTTAGAAGCAATGCACAACAATATAATATATATGAAAAATGACATATGTTATATTGTTGAGATGTTGCCTAACAACATATTTATACCAAAGAATACAGTTTTGAAGAAAATTGAAGAAAATAGTGTTTGAAGACATACATTTTCTACTTAGGATGAGTGTCACGTGGTCTCATCAATCCTGCAAGGGTTAAATGGCTTCATGTATAACAACAGGTACTAACTTCATTTTTTAAAATTTCTTGTTGTAATGTATAGATTTTATTTCCCCTTTATCATGTGTGCAACACTTAGATAGTATATTTGGTAGTTGTGTGGAAAAAAATATACAGGGTGATGCCGAATTCCAACACATAATAGTATAAAATTTATATTTGTTCATCAAGAAATGAAGAAAATGCACCAATTAGCGTGTGCGCTGTATGTAGTTCTGAATGGCACATGTTCTTACTCCTCGGTTGTCATTGGTCAGCCATACTGTTATGAGGGAATGAGACTTATTATGGGATAAAATCTGTTATATTCTGTAAAAAGAGTTAAACAGTACCAAATGTTATATATACAAGGTAACTTTTCTTCTACCGTAGGGGACTCTGCTTGCACTCGCATCATAAGCTGGGCAATGTTCTTCAATTTGAGCTTTATTTCGATAAAATATGTTCAGAAGTTTCGGAGATATAGCCCTTAGTATATAGTAGTTAGAAGCAATGCACAACAATATAATATATATGAAAAATGACATATGTTATATTGTTGAGATGTTGCCTAACAACATATTTATACCAAACAATACAGTTTGAAGAAAATTGAAGAAAATAGTGTTTGAAGACATACATTTTCTACTTAGGATGAGTGTCACGTGGTCTCATCAATCCTGCAAGGGTTAAATGGCTTCATGTATAACAACAGGTACTAACTTCATTTTTTAAAATTTCTTGTTGTAATGTATAGATTTTATTTCCCCTTTATCATGTGTGCAACACTTAGATAGTATATTTGGTAGTTGTGTGTAAAAAAATATACAGGGTGATGCAGAATTCAAACCCTTTATAATATGAAATTATTGTTTGTTCATCAAAAAATAAAGAAAATGCACCAATTAGCGTGTGCGCTGTAAGAAGTTCTGAATGGCACATGTTCTTACTTCTCGGCTGTCATTGGTCAGCCATATTGTTATGAGGGAATGAGACTTATTATGGGATAAAATCTCTTATATTCTGTAAAAAGAGTTAAACAGTACCAAATGTTATATATACAAGGTAACTTTTCTTCTACGGTAGGGAACTCTGCTTTCACTCACATCATAAACTGGGCAACGCTCGTCAATTTGAGCCTTATTTCGTTAAAATATGTTCAGAAGTTTCGGAGATATAGCCCTTAGTATATAGTAGTTAGGAGCAATGCACAACAATATAATATATATGAAAAAATGATATATGTTATATTGTTGAGATGTTGCCTAACAACATATTTATACCAAAGTGTACAGTTTTGAAGAAAATTGAAGAAAATAGAGTTTGAAGACATACGTTTTCTACTTAGGATGAGTGTCACGTGGTCTCATCAATCCTGCAAGGGTTAAATGGCTTCATGTATAACAACAGGTACTAACTTCATTTTTTAAAACTTCTTGTTATAATGTATAGATTTTCTTTCCCCTTTATCAGGTGTGCAACACTTAGGTAGTATATTTGGTAGTTGTGTAGAAAAAAATATACAGGGCGATGCAGAATTCCAACACTTAATAATATTAAATTTATATTTGTTCATCAAGAAATGAAGAAAATGCACCAATTAGCGTGTGCGCTGTATGTAGTTCTTAATGGCACATGTTCTTACTCCTCGGTTGTCATTTGTCAGCCATATTGTTATGAGGGAATGAGACTTATTATGGGATATAATCTGTTATATTCTGTAAAAAGAGTTAAACAGTACCAAATATTATAAATACAAGGTAACTTTTCTTCTACGGTAGGGAACTCTGCTTTCACTCACATCATAAACTGGGCAACGCTCGTCAATTTGAGCTTTATTTCGTTAAAATATGTTCAGAAGTTTCGGAGATATAGAAATTAGTATATAGTAGTTAGAAGCAATGCACAACAATATAATATATATGAAAAATGACATATGTTTATTGTTCAGATATTGCCTAACAACATATTTATACCAAAGAATACAGTTTTGAAGAAAATTGAAGAAAATAGTGTTTGAAGACATACGTTTTCTACTTAGGATGAGTGTCACGTGGTCTCATCAATCCTGCAAGGGTTAAATGGCCTCATGTATAACAACAGGTACTAACTTCATTTTTTAAAACTTCTTGTTATAATGTATAGATTTTCTTTCCCCTTTATCAGGTGTGCAACACTTAGGTAGTATATTTGGTAGTTGTGTAGAAAAAAATATACAGGGCGATGCAGAATTCCAACACTTAATAATATTAAATTATTGTTTGCTCATCAAAAAATAAAGAAAATGCACCGATTAGCGTGTGCGCTGTATGAAGTTCCGAATGGCACATGTTCTTACTTCTCGGTTGTCATTGGTCAGCCATATTGTTATGAGGGAATGAGATTAATAATGGATAAAATCTCTTATATTCTGTAAAAAGAGTTAAACAGTACCAAATGTTATATATACAAGGTAACTTTCCTTCTACGGTGGGGAACTCTGCATTCACTCACATCATAAATTGGGCAACGCTCGTCAATTTGAGCTTTATTTCGTTAAAATATGTTCAGAAGTTTCGGAGATATAGCCCTTAGTATATAGTAGTTAGAAGCAATGCACAACAATATAATATATATGAAAAATGATATATGTTATATTGTTGAGATGTTGCCTAACAACATATTTATACCAAAGAATACAGTTTTGAAGAAAATTGAAGAAAATAGTGTTTGAAGACATACATTTTCTACTTAGGATGAGTGTCACGTGGTCTCATCAATCCTGCAAGGGTTAAATGGCTTCATGTATAACAACAGGTACTAACTTCATTTTTTAAAATTTCTTGTTGTAATGTATAGATTTTATTTCCCCTTTATCATGTGTGCAACACTTAGATAGTATATTTGGTAGTTGTGTGGAAAAAGATATACAGGGTGATGCAGAATTCCAACACATAATAGTATAAAATTTATATTTGTTCATCAAGAAATGAAGAAAATGCACCAATTAGCGTGTGCGCTGTATGTAGTTCTGAATGGCACATGTTCTTACTCCTCGGTTGTCATTGGTCAGCCATACTGTTATGAGTGAATGAGACTTATTATGGGATAAAATCTCTTATATTCTGTAAAAAGAGTTAAACAGTACAAAATGTTATATATACAAGGTAACTTTTCTTCTACGGTAGGGAACTCTGCTTTCACTCACATCATAAACTGGGCAACGCTCGTCAATTTGAGCCTTATTTCGTTAAAATATGTTCAGAAGTTTCGGAGATATATCCCTTAGTATATAGTAGTTAGGAGCAATGCACAACAATATAATATATATGAAAAAATGATATATGTTATATTGTTGAGATGTTGCCTAACAACATATTTATACCAAAGTGTACAGTTTTGAAGAAAATTGAAGAAAATAGTGTTTGAAGACATACGTTTTCTACTTAGGATGAGTGTCACGTGGTCTCATCAATCCTGCAAGGGTTAAATGGCTTCATGTATAACAACAGGTACTAAGTTCATGTTTAAAACTTCTTGTTGTAATATATAGATTTTCTTTCCCCTTTATCAGGTGTGCAACAGTTAGATAGTATATTTGGTAGTTGTGTGGAAAAAAGTATACAGGGTGATGCAGAATTCCAACACTTAATAGTATAAAATTTATATTTGTTCATCAAGAAATGAAGAAAATGCACCAATTAGCGTGTGCACTGAATGTAGTTCTGAATGGCACATGTTCTTTCTCCTCGGTTGTCATTGGTCAGCCATACTGTTATGAGGGAATGAGACTTATTATGGGATAAAATCTGTTATATTCTGTAAAAAGAGTTAAACAGTACCAAATGTTATATATACAAGGTAACTTTTCTTCTTCGGTAGGGGACTCTGCTTGCACTCGCATCATAAACTGGGCAATGTTCTTCAATTTGAGCTTTATTTCGATAAAATATGTTCAGAAGTTTCGGAGATATAGCCCTTAGTATATAGTAGTTAGAAGCAATGCACAACAATATAATATATATGAAAAATGATATATGTTATATTGTTGAGATGTTGCCTAACAACATATTTATACCAAAGAATACAGTTTTGAAGAAAATTGAAGAAAATAGTGTTTGAAGACATACATTTTCTACTTAGGATGAGTGTCACGTGGTCTCATCAATCCTGCAAGGGTTAAATGGCTTCATGTATAACAACAGGTACTAACTTCATTTTTTAAAATTTCTTGTTGTAATGTATAGATTTTATTTTACCTTTATCATGTGTGCAACACTTAGATAGTATATTTGGTAGTTGATTGGAAAAAAATATACAGGGTGATGCAGAATTCCAACACATAATAGTATAAAATTTATATTTGTTCATCAAGAAATGAAGAAAATGCACCAATTAGCGTGTGCGCTGTATGTAGTTCTGAATGGCACATGTTCTTACTCCTCGGTTGTCATTGGTCAGCCATACTGTTATGAGTGAATGAGACTTATTATGGGATAAAATCTGTTATATTCTGTAAAAAGAGTTAAACAGTACCAAATGTTATATATACAAGGTAACTTTTCTTCTTCGGTAGGGGACTCTGTTTGCACTCGCGTCATAAACTGGGCAATGTTCTTCAATTTGAGCTTTATTTCGATAAAATATGTTCAGAAGTTTCGGAGATATAGCCCTTAGTATATAGTAGTTAGGAGCAATGCACAACAATATAATATATATGAAAAAATGATATATGTTATATTGTTGAGATGTTGCCTAACAACATATTTATACCAAAGTGTACAGTTTTGAAGAAAATTGAAGAAAATAGTGTTTGATGACATACGTTTTCTACTTAGGATGAGTGTCACGTGGTCTCATCAATCCTGCAAGGGTTAAATGGCTTCATGTATAACAACAGGTACTAAGTTCATTTTTTAAAACTTCTTGTTGTAATGTATAGATTTTCTTTCCCCTTTATCAGGTGTGCAAAACTTAGATAGTATATTTGGTAGTTGTGTGGAAAAAAATATACAGGGTGATGCAGAATTCCAACACATAATAGTATAAAATTTATATTTGTTCATCAAGAAATGAAGAAAATGCACCAATTAGCGTGTGCGCTGTATGTAGTTCTTAATGGCACATGTTCTTACTCCTCGCTTGTCATTGGTCAGCCATATTGTTATGAGGGAATGAGACTTATTATGGGATAAAATCTGCTTTTTCTGTAAAAAGAGTTAAACAGTACCAAATGTTATATATACAAGGTAACTTTTCTTCTTCGATAGGGGACTCTGCTTGCACTCGCATCATAAACTGGGCAATGTTCTTCAATATGAGCTTTATTTCGATAAAATATGTTCAGAAGTTTCGCAGATATAGCCCTTAGTATATAGTAGTTAGAAGCAATGCACAACAATATAATATATATGAAAAATGACATATGTTTGTTGTTGAGATATTGCCCAACAACATATTTATACCAAAGAATACAGTTTTGAAGAAAATTGAAGAAAATAGTGTTTGAAGACATACGTTTTCTACTTAGGATGAGTGTCACGTGGTCTCATCAATCCTGCAAGGGTTAAATGGCTTCATGTATAACAACAGGTACTAACTTCATTTTTTAAAACTTCTTGTTATAATGTATAGATTTTCTTTCCCTTTTATCAGGTGTGCAACACTTAGGTAGTATATTTGGTAGTTGTGTGGAAAAAAATATACAGGGTGATGCAGAATTACAACACTTAATAGTATAAAATTTATGTTTGTTCATCAAGAAATGAAGAAAATGCACCAATTAGCGTGTGCGCTGTATGTAGTTCTGAATGGCACATGTTCTTACACCTCGGTTGTCATTGGTCAGCCATACTGTTATGAGGGAATGAGACTTATTTTGGTATAAAATCTGTTATATTCTGTAAAAAGAGTTAAACAGTACCAAATGTTATATATACAAGGTAACTTTTCTTCTACGGTAGGGGACTCTGCTTGCACTCGCATCATAAGCTGGGCAATGTTCTTCAATTTGAGCTTTATTTCGATAAAATATGTTCAGAAGTTTCGGAGATATAGCCCTTAGTATATAGTAGTTAGAAGCAATGCACAACAATATAATATATATGAAAAATGACATATATTATATTGTTGAGATGTTGCCTAACAACATATTTATACCAAAGAATACAGTTTGAAGAAAATTGAAGAAAATAGTGTTTGAAGACATACGTTTTCTACTTAGGATGAGTGTCACGTGGTCTCATCAATCCTGCAAGGGTTAAATGGCTTCATGTATAACAACAGGTACTAACTTCATTTTTTAAAATTTCTTGTTGCAACGTATAGATTTTATTTCCCCTTTATCATGTGTGCAACACTTAGATGGTATATTTGGTAGTTGTGTGTAAAAAAATATACAGGGTGATGCAGAATTCCAACACATAATAGTATAAAATTTATATTTGTTCATCAAGAAATGAAGAAAATGCACCAATTAGCGTGTGCGCTGTATGTAGTTCTTAATGGCACATGTTCTTACTCCTCGGTTGTCATTGGTCAGCCATATTGTTATGAGGGAATGAGACTTATTATGGGATATAATCTGTTATATTCTGTAAAAAGAGTTAAACAGTACCAAATATTATAAATACAAGGTAACTTTTCTTCTACGGTAGGGAACTCTGCTTTCACTCACATCATAAACTGGGCAACGCTCGTCAATTTGAGCTTTATTTCGTTAAAATATGTTCAGAAGTTTCGGAGATATAGAAACTAGTATATAGTAGTTAGAAGCAATGCACAACAATATAATATATATGAAAAATGACATATGTTTATTGTTCAGATATTGCCTAACAACATATTTATACCAAAGAATACAGTTTTGAAGAAAATTGAAGAAAATAGTGTTTGAAGACATACGTTTTCTACTTAGGATGAGTGTCACGTGGTCTCATCAATCCTGCAAGGGTTAAATGGCTTCATGTATAACAACAGGTACTAACTTCATTTTTTAAAACTTCTTGTTATAATGTATAGATTTTCTTTCCCCTTTATCAGGTGTGCAACACTTAGGTAGTATATTTGGTAGTTGTGTAGAAAAAAATATACAGGGCGATGCAGAATTCCAACACTTAATAATATTAAATTATTGTTTGCTCATCAAAAAATAAAGAAAATGCACCGATTAGCGTGTGCGCTGTATGAAGTTCCGAATGGCACATGTTCTTACTTCTCGGTTGTCATTGGTCAGCCATATTGTTATGAGGGAATGAGATTTATTATGGGATAAAATCTCTTATATTCTGTAAAAAGAGTTAAACAGTACCAAATGTTATATATACAAGGTAACTTTCCTTCTACGGTGGGGAACTCTGCATTCACTCACATCATAAATTGGGCAACGCTCGTCAATTTGAGCTTTATTTCGTTAAAATATGTTCAGAAGTTTCGGAGATATAGCCCTTAGTATATAGTAGTTAGAAGCAATGCACAACAATATAATATATATGAAAAATGACATATGTTATATTGTTGAGATGTTGCCTAACAACATATTTATACCAAAGAATACAGTTTTGAAGAAAATTGAAGAAAATAGTGTTTGAAGACATACGTTTTCTACTTAGGATGAGTGTCACGTGGTCTCATCAATCCTGCAAGGGTAAAACGGCTTCATGTATAACAACAGGTACTAACTTCATTTTTTAAAATTTCTTGTTGTAATGTATAGATTTTTTCCCCTTTATCATGTGTGCAACACTTAGATAGTATATTTGGTAGTTGTGTGTAAAAAAAATATACAGGGTGATGCAGAATTCCAACACATAATAGTATAAAATTTATATTTGTTCATCAAGAAATGAAGAAAATGCACCAATCAGCGTGTGCGCTGTATGTAGTTGTGAATTGCAAATGTTCTTACTCCTCGGTTGTCATTGGTCAGCCATATTGTTATGAGGGAATGAGACTTATTATGGGATATAATCTGTTATATTCTGTAAAAAGAGTTAAACAGTACCAAATATTATAAATACAAGGTAACTTTTCTTCTACGGTAGGGAACTCTGCTTTCACTCACATCATAAACTGGGCAACGCTCGTCAATTTGAGCTTTATTTCGTTAAAATATGTTCAGAAGTTTCGGAGATATAGCCCTTAGTATATAGTAGTTAGAAGCAATGCACAACAATATAATATATATGAAAAATGACATATGTTATATTGTTGAGATGTTGCCTAACAACATATTTATACCAAAGAATACAGTTTTGAAGAAAATTGAAGAAAATAGTGTTTGAAGACATACATTTTCTACTTAGGATGAGTGTCACGTGGTCTCATCAATCCTGCAAGGGTTAAATGGCTTCATGTATAACAACAGGTACTAACTTCATTTTTTAAAATTTCTTGTTGTAATGTATAGATTTTATTTCCCCTTTATCATGTGTGCAACACTTAGATAGTATATTTGGTAGTTGTGTGGAAAAAAATATACAGGGTGATGCCGAATTCCAACACATAATAGTATAAAATTTATATTTGTTCATCAAGAAATGAAGAAAATGCACCAATTAGCGTGTGCGCTGTATGTAGTTCTGAATGGCACATGTTCTTACTCCTCGGTTGTCATTGGTCAGCCATACTGTTATGAGGGAATGAGACTTATTATGGGATAAAATCTGTTATATTCTGTAAAAAGAGTTAAACAGTACCAAATGTTATATATACAAGGTAACTTTTCTTCTACCGTAGGGGACTCTGCTTGCACTCGCATCATAAGCTGGGCAATGTTCTTCAATTTGAGCTTTATTTCGATAAAATATGTTCAGAAGTTTCGGAGATATAGCCCTTAGTATATAGTAGTTAGAAGCAATGCACAACAATATAATATATATGAAAAATGACATATGTTATATTGTTGAGATGTTGCCTAACAACATATTTATACCAAACAATACAGTTTGAAGAAAATTGAAGAAAATAGTGTTTGAAGACATACATTTTCTACTTAGGATGAGTGTCACGTGGTCTCATCAATCCTGCAAGGGTTAAATGGCTTCATGTATAACAACAGGTACTAACTTCATTTTTTAAAATTTCTTGTTGTAATGTATAGATTTTATTTCCCCTTTATCATGTGTGCAACACTTAGATAGTATATTTGGTAGTTGTGTGTAAAAAAATATACAGGGTGATGCAGAATTCAAACCCTTTATAATATGAAATTATTGTTTGTTCATCAAAAAATAAAGAAAATGCACCAATTAGCGTGTGCGCTGTAAGAAGTTCTGAATGGCACATGTTCTTACTTCTCGGCTGTCATTGGTCAGCCATATTGTTATGAGGGAATGAGACTTATTATGGGATAAAATCTCTTATATTCTGTAAAAAGAGTTAAACAGTACCAAATGTTATATATACAAGGTAACTTTTCTTCTACGGTAGGGAACTCTGCTTTCACTCACATCATAAACTGGGCAACGCTCGTCAATTTGAGCCTTATTTCGTTAAAATATGTTCAGAAGTTTCGGAGATATAGCCCTTAGTATATAGTAGTTAGGAGCAATGCACAACAATATAATATATATGAAAAAATGATATATGTTATATTGTTGAGATGTTGCCTAACAACATATTTATACCAAAGTGTACAGTTTTGAAGAAAATTGAAGAAAATAGAGTTTGAAGACATACGTTTTCTACTTAGGATGAGTGTCACGTGGTCTCATCAATCCTGCAAGGGTTAAATGGCTTCATGTATAACAACAGGTACTAACTTCATTTTTTAAAACTTCTTGTTATAATGTATAGATTTTCTTTCCCCTTTATCAGGTGTGCAACACTTAGGTAGTATATTTGGTAGTTGTGTAGAAAAAAATATACAGGGCGATGCAGAATTCCAACACTTAATAATATTAAATTTATATTTGTTCATCAAGAAATGAAGAAAATGCACCAATTAGCGTGTGCGCTGTATGTAGTTCTTAATGGCACATGTTCTTACTCCTCGGTTGTCATTTGTCAGCCATATTGTTATGAGGGAATGAGACTTATTATGGGATATAATCTGTTATATTCTGTAAAAAGAGTTAAACAGTACCAAATATTATAAATACAAGGTAACTTTTCTTCTACGGTAGGGAACTCTGCTTTCACTCACATCATAAACTGGGCAACGCTCGTCAATTTGAGCTTTATTTCGTTAAAATATGTTCAGAAGTTTCGGAGATATAGAAATTAGTATATAGTAGTTAGAAGCAATGCACAACAATATAATATATATGAAAAATGACATATGTTTATTGTTCAGATATTGCCTAACAACATATTTATACCAAAGAATACAGTTTTGAAGAAAATTGAAGAAAATAGTGTTTGAAGACATACGTTTTCTACTTAGGATGAGTGTCACGTGGTCTCATCAATCCTGCAAGGGTTAAATGGCCTCATGTATAACAACAGGTACTAACTTCATTTTTTAAAACTTCTTGTTATAATGTATAGATTTTCTTTCCCCTTTATCAGGTGTGCAACACTTAGGTAGTATATTTGGTAGTTGTGTAGAAAAAAATATACAGGGCGATGCAGAATTCCAACACTTAATAATATTAAATTATTGTTTGCTCATCAAAAAATAAAGAAAATGCACCGATTAGCGTGTGCGCTGTATGAAGTTCCGAATGGCACATGTTCTTACTTCTCGGTTGTCATTGGTCAGCCATATTGTTATGAGGGAATGAGATTTATTATGGGATAAAATCTCTTATATTCTGTAAAAAGAGTTAAACAGTACCAAATGTTATATATACAAGGTAACTTTCCTTCTACGGTGGGGAACTCTGCATTCACTCACATCATAAATTGGGCAACGCTCGTCAATTTGAGCTTTATTTCGTTAAAATATGTTCAGAAGTTTCGGAGATATAGCCCTTAGTATATAGTAGTTAGAAGCAATGCACAAC
Organism: Thermobia domestica; assembly: GCF_964235325.1. Classification (NCBI taxonomy): domain Eukaryota; kingdom Metazoa; phylum Arthropoda; class Insecta; order Zygentoma; family Lepismatidae; genus Thermobia; species Thermobia domestica. The sequence goes on from NC_137455.1 coordinate 263,573,884, forward strand.
AATATAATATATATGAAAAATGACATATGTTATATTGTTGAGATGTTGCCTAACAACATATTTATACCAAAGAATACAGTTTTGAAGAAAATTGAAGAAAATAGTGTTTGAAGACATACGTTTTCTACTTAGGATGAGTGTCACGTGGTCTCATCAATCCTGCAAGGGTAAAACGGCTTCATGTATAACAACAGGTACTAACTTCATTTTTTAAAATTTCTTGTTGTAATGTATAGATTTTTTCCCCTTTATCATGTGTGCAACACTTAGATAGTATATTTGGTAGTTGTGTGTAAAAAAAATATACAGGGTGATGCAGAATTCCAACACATAATAGTATAAAATTTATATTTGTTCATCAAGAAATGAAGAAAATGCACCAATCAGCGTGTGCGCTGTATGTAGTTGTGAATTGCACATGTTCTTACTCCTCGGTTGTCATTGGTCAGCCATATTGTTATGAGGGAATGAGACTTATTATGGGATATAATCTGTTATATTCTGTAAAAAGAGTTAAACAGTACCAAATATTATAAATACAAGGTAACTTTTCTTCTACGGTAGGGAACTCTGCTTTCACTCACATCATAAACTGGGCAACGCTCGTCAATTTGAGCTTTATTTCGTTAAAATATGTTCAGAAGTTTCGGAGATATAGCCCTTAGTATATAGTAGTTAGAAGCAATGCACAACAATATAATATATATGAAAAATGACATATGTTATATTGTTGAGATGTTGCCTAACAACATATTTATACCAAAGAATACAGTTTTTAAGAAAATTGAAGAAAATAGTGTTTGAAGACATACATTTTCTACTTAGGATGAGTGTCACGTGGTCTCATCAATCCTGCAAGGGTTAAATGGCTTCATGTATAACAACAGGTACTAACTTCATTTTTTAAAATTTCTTGTTGTAATGTATAGATTTTATTTCCCCTTTATCATGTGTGCAACACTTAGATAGTATATTTGGTAGTTGTGTGGAAAAAAATATACAGGGTGATGCCGAATTCCAACACATAATAGTATAAAATTTATATTTGTTCATCAAGAAATGAAGAAAATGCACCAATTAGCGTGTGCGCTGTATGTAGTTCTGAATGGCACATGTTCTTACTCCTCGGTTGTCATTGGTCAGCCATACTGTTATGAGGGAATGAGACTTATTATGGGATAAAATCTGTTATATTCTGTAAAAAGAGTTAAACAGTACCAAATGTTATATATACAAGGTAACTTTTCTTCTACCGTAGGGGACTCTGCTTGCACTCGCATCATAAGCTGGGCAATGTTCTTCAATTTGAGCTTTATTTCGATAAAATATGTTCAGAAGTTTCGGAGATATAGCCCTTAGTATATAGTAGTTAGAAGCAATGCACAACAATATAATATATATGAAAAATGACATATGTTATATTGTTGAGATGTTGCCTAACAACATATTTATACCAAACAATACAGTTTGAAGAAAATTGAAGAAAATAGTGTTTGAAGACATACATTTTCTACTTAGGATGAGTGTCACGTGGTCTCATCAATCCTGCAAGGGTTAAATGGCTTCATGTATAACAACAGGTACTAACTTCATTTTTTAAAATTTCTTGTTGTAATGTATAGATTTTATTTCCCCTTTATCATGTGTGCAACACTTAGATAGTATATTTGGTAGTTGTGTGTAAAAAAATATACAGGGTGATGCAGAATTCAAACCCTTTATAATATGAAATTATTGTTTGTTCATCAAAAAATAAAGAAAATGCACCAATTAGCGTGTGCGCTGTAAGAAGTTCTGAATGGCACATGTTCTTACTTCTCGGTTGTCATTGGTCAGCCATATTGTTATGAGGGAATGAGACTTATTATGGGATAAAATCTCTTATATTCTGTAAAAAGAGTTAAACAGTACCAAATGTTATATATACAAGGTAACTTTTCTTCTACGGTAGGGAACTCTGCTTTCACTCACATCATAAACTGGGCAACGCTCGTCAATTTGAGCTTTATTTCGTTAAAATATGTTCAGAAGTTTCGGAGATATAGAAATTAGTATATAGTAGTTAGAAGCAATGCACAACAATATAATATATATGAAAAATGACATATGTTTATTGTTGAGATATTGCCTAACAACATATTTATACCAAAGAATACAGTTTTGAAGAAAATTGAAGAAAATAGTGTTTGAAGACATACATTTTCTACTTAGGATGAGTGTCACGTGGTCTCATCAATCCTGCAAGGGTTAAATGGCTTCATGTATAACAACAGGAACTAAGTTCATTTTTTAAAACTTCTTGTTGTAATGTATAGATTTTCTTTCCCCTTTATCAGGTGTGCAACACTTAGATAGTATATTTGGTAGTTGTGTGGAAAAAAATATACAGGGTGATGCACAATTGCAACACATAATAGTATAAAATTTATATTTGTTCATCAAGAAATGAAGAAAATGCACCAATTAGCGTGTGCGCTGTATGTAGTTCTTAATGGCACATGTTCTTACTCCTCGCTTGTCATTGGTTAGCCATATTGTTATGAGGGAATGAGACTTATTATGGGATAAAATCTGCTTTTTCTGTAAAAAGAGTTATACAGTACCAAATGTTATATATACAAGGTAACTTTTCATCTTCGGTAGGGAACTCTGCTTGCACTCGCATCATAAACTGGGCAATGTTCTTCAATATGAGCTTTATTTCGATAAAATATGTTCAGAAGTTTCGCAGATATAGCCCTTAGTATATAGTAGTTAGAAGCAATGCACAACAATATAATATATATGAAAAATGACATATGTTTATTGTTGAGATATTGCCTAACAACATATTTATACCAAAGAATACAGTTTTGAAGAAAATTGAAGAAAATAGTGTTTGAAGACATACGTTTTCTACTTAGGATGAGTGTCACGTGGTCTCATCAATCCTGCAAGTGTTAAATGGCTTCATGTATAACAACAGGTACTAACTTCATTTTTTAAAACTTCTTGTTATAATGTATAGATTTTCTTTCCCCTTTATCAGGTGTGCAACACTTAGGTAGTATATTTGGTAGTTGTGTGGAAAAAAATATACAGGGTGATGCAGAATTCCAACACTTAATAGTATAAAATTTATGTTTGTTCATCAAGAAATGAAGAAAATGCAACAATTAGCGTGTGCGCTGTATGTAGTTCTTAATGGCACATGTTCTTACTCCTCGGTTGTCATTGGTCAGCCATATTGTTATGAGGGAATGAGACTTATTATGGGATATAATCTGTTATATTCTGTAAAAAGAGTTAAACAGTACCAAATATTATAAATACAAGGTAACTTTTCTTCTACGGTAGGGAACTCTGCTTTCACTCACATCATAAACTGGGCAACGCTCGTCAATTTGAGCTTTATTTCGTTAAAATATGTTCAGAAGTTTCGGAGATATAGCAATTAGTATATAGTAGTTAGAAGCAATGCACAACAATATAATATATATGAAAAATGACATATGTTATATTGTTGAGATGTTGCCTAACAACATATTTATACCAAAGAATACAGTTTTTAAGAAAATTGAAGAAAATAGTGTTTGAAGACATACATTTTCTACTTAGGATGAGTGTCACGTGGTCTCATCAATCCTGCAAGGGTTAAATGGCTTCATATATAACAACAGGTACTAACTTCATTTTTTAAAATTTCTTGTTGTAATGTATAGATTTTATTTCCCCTTTATCATGTGTGCAACACTTACATAGTATATTTGGTAGTTGTGTGGAAAAAAATATACAGGGTGAAGCAGAATTCCAACACTTAATAGTATAAAATTTATGTTTGTTCATCAAGAAATGAAGAAAATGCACCAATTAGCGTGTGCGCTGTATGTAGTTCTGAATGGCACATGTTCTTACTCCTCGGTTGTCATTGGTCAGCCATATTGTTATGAGGGATTGAGACTTATTATGGGATAAAATCTGTTATATTCTGTAAAAAGAGTTAAACAGTACCAAATGTTATATATACAAGGTAACTTTTCTTCTACGGTAGGGAACTCTGCTTTCACTCACATCATAAACTGGGCAACGCTCGTCAATTTGAGCTTTATTTCGTTAAAATATGTTCAGAAGTTTCGGAGATATAGAAATTAGTATATAGTAGTTAGAAGCAATGCACAACAATATAATATATATGAAAAATGACATATGTTATATTGTTGAGATGTGCGTAACAACATATTTATACCAAAGAATACAGTTTTTAAGAAAATTGAAGAAAATAGTGTTTGAAGACATACATTTTCTACTTAGGATGAGTGTCACGTGGTCTCATCAATCCTGCAAGGGTTAAATGGCTTCATGTATAAAAACAGGTACTAACTACATTTTTTAAAATTTCTTGTTGTAACGTATAGATTTTATTTCCCCTTTATCATGTGTGCAACACTTAGATAGTATATTTGGTAGTTGTGTGTAAAAAAATATACAGGGTGATGCAGAATTCAAACCCTTAATAATATGAAATTATTGTTTGTTCATCAAAAAATAAAGAAAATGCACCGATTAGCGTGTGCGCTGTATGAAGTTCTGAATGGCACATGATCTTACTTCTCGGTTGTCATTGGTCAGCCATATTGTTATGAGGGAATGAGATTTATTATGGGATAAAATCTCTTATATTCTGTAAAAAGAGTTAAACAGTACCAAATGTTATATATACAAGGTAACTTTTCTTCTACGGTAGGGAACTCTGCTTTCACTCACATCAAAAACTGGGCAATGTTCTTCAATTTGAGCTTTATTTCGATAAAATATGTTCAGAAGTTTCGGAGATATAGCCCTTAGTATATAGTAGGTAGAAGCAATGCACAACAATATAATATATATGAAAAATGACATATGTTATATTGTTGAGATGTTGCCTAACAACATATTTATACCAAACAATACAGTTTGAAGAAAATTGAAGAAAATAGTGTTTGAAGACATACATTTTCTACTTAGGATGAGTGTCACGTGGTCTCATCAATCCTGCAAGGGTTAAATGGCTTCATGTATAACAACAGGTACTAACTTCATTTTTTAAAATTTCTTGTTGTAATGTATAGATTTTATTTCCCCTTTATCATGTGTGCAACACTTAGATAGTATATTTGGTAGTTGTGTGTAAAAAAATATACAGGGTGATGCAGAATTCAAACCCTTTATAATATGAAATTATTGTTTGTTCATCAAAAAATAAAGAAAATGCACCAATTAGCGTGTGCGCTGTAAGAAGTTCTGAATGGCACATGTTCTTACTTCTCGGTTGTCATTGGTCAGCCATATTGTTATGAGGGAATGAGACTTATTATGGGATAAAATCTCTTATATTCTGTAAAAAGAGTTAAACAGTACCAAATGTTATATATACAAGGTAACTTTTCTTCTACGGTAGGGAACTCTGCTTTCACTCACATCATAAACTGGGCAACGCTCGTCAATTTGAGCCTTATTTCGTTAAAATATGTTCAGAAGTTTCGGAGATATAGCCCTTAGTATATAGTAGTTAGGAGCAATGCACAACAATATAATATATATGAAAAAATGATATATGTTATATTGTTGAGATGTTGCCTAACAACATATTTATACCAAAGTGTACAGTTTTGAAGAAAATTGAAGAAAATAGAGTTTGAAGACATACGTTTTCTACTTAGGATGAGTGTCACGTGGTCTCATCAATCCTGCAAGGGTTAAATGCCTTCATGTATAACAACAGGTACTAAGTTCATTTTTTAAAACTTCTTGTTGTAATGTATAGATTTTCTTTCCCCTTTATCAGGTGTGCAACACTTAGATAGTATATTTGGTAGTTGTGTGGAAAAAAATATACAGGGTGATGCAGAATTCCAACACTTAATATTATAAAATTTATGTTTGTTCATCAAGAAATGAAGAAAATGCACCAATTAGCATGTGCGCTGTATGAAGTTCTGAATGGCACATGTTCTTACTCCTCGGTTGTCATTGGTCAGCCATATTGTTATGAGGGAATGAGACTTATTATTTGATAAAATCTCTTATATTCTGTAAAAAGAGTTAAACAGTACCAAATGTTATATATACAAGGTAACTTTCCTTCTACGGTGGGGAACTCTGCATTCACTCACATCATAAATTGGGCAACGCTCGTCAATTTGAGCTTTATTTCGTTAAAATATGTTCAGAAGTTTCGGAGATATAGCCCTTAGTATATAGTAGTTAGAAGCAATGCACAACAATATAATATATATGAAAAATGACATATGTTATATTGTTGAGATGTTGCCTAACAACATATTTATACCAAAGAATACAGTTTTGAAGAAAATTGAAGAAAATAGTGTTTGAAGACATACGTTTTCTACTTAGGATGAGTGTCACGTGGTCTCATCAATCCTGCAAGGGTAAAACGGCTTCATGTATAACAACAGGTACTAACTTCATTTTTTAAAATTTCTTGTTGTAATGTATAGATTTTTTCCCCTTTATCATGTGTGCAACACTTAGATAGTATATTTGGTAGTTGTGTGTAAAAAAAATATACAGGGTGATGCAGAATTCCAACACATAATAGTATAAAATTTATATTTGTTCATCAAGAAATGAAGAAAATGCACCAATCAGCGTGTGCGCTGTATGTAGTTGTGAATTGCACATGTTCTTACTCCTCGGTTGTCATTGGTCAGCCATATTGTTATGAGGGAATGAGACTTATTATGGGATATAATCTGTTATATTCTGTAAAAAGAGTTAAACAGTACCAAATATTATAAATACAAGGTAACTTTTCTTCTACGGTAGGGAACTCTGCTTTCACTCACATCATAAACTGGGCAACGCTCGTCAATTTGAGCTTTATTTCGTTAAAATATGTTCAGAAGTTTCGGAGATATAGAAATTAGTATATAGTAGTTAGAAGCAATGCACAACAATATAATATATATGAAAAATGACATATGTTATATTGTTGAGATGTTGCCTAACAACATATTTATACCAAAGAATACAGTTTTTAAGAAAATTGAAGAAAATAGTGTTTGAAGACATACATTTTCTACTTAGGATGAGTGTCACGTGGTCTCATCAATCCTGCAAGGGTTAAATGGCTTCATGTATAACAACAGGTACTAACTTCATTTTTTAAAATTTCTTGTTGTAATGTATAGATTTTATTTCCCCTTTATCATGTGTGCAACACTTAGATAGTATATTTGGTAGTTGTGTGGAAAAAAATATACAGGGTGATGCCGAATTCCAACACATAATAGTATAAAATTTATATTTGTTCATCAAGAAATGAAGAAAATGCACCAATTAGCGTGTGCGCTGTATGTAGTTCTGAATGGCACATGTTCTTACTCCTCGGTTGTCATTGGTCAGCCATACTGTTATGAGGGAATGAGACTTATTATGGGATAAAATCTGTTATATTCTGTAAAAAGAGTTAAACAGTACCAAATGTTATATATACAAGGTAACTTTTCTTCTACCGTAAAGGACTCTGCTTGCACTCGCATCATAAGCTGGGCAATGTTCTTCAATTTGAGCTTTATTTCGATAAAATATGTTCAGAAGTTTCGGAGATATAGCCCTTAGTATATAGTAGTTAGAAGCAATGCACAACAATATAATATATATGAAAAATGACATATGTTATATTGTTGAGATGTTGCCTAACAACATATTTATACCAAAGAATACAGTTTGAAGAAAATTGAAGAAAATAGTGTTTGAAGACATACATTTTCTACTTAGGATGAGCGTCACGTGGTCTCATCAATCCTGCAAGGGTTAAATGGCTTCATGTATAAAAACAGGTACTAACTACATTTTTTAAAATTTCTTGTTGTAACGTATAGATTTTATTTCCCCTTTATCATGTGTGCAACACTTAGATAGTATATTTGGTAGTTGTGTGGAAAAAAGTATACAGGGTGATGCAGAATTCAAACCCTTAATAATATGAAATTATTGTTTGTTCATCAAAAAATAAAGAAAATGCACCGATTAGCGTGTGCGCTGTATGAAGTTCTGAATGGCACATGATCTTACTTCTCGGTTGTCATTGGTCAGCCATATTGTTATGAGGGAATGAGACTTATTATGGGATAAAATCTGCTTTTTCTGTAAAAGGAGTTAAACAGTACCAAATGTTATATATACAAGGTAACTTTTCATCTTCGGTAGGGAACTCTGCTTGCACTCGCATCATAAACTGGGCAATGTTCTTCAATATGAGCTTTATTTCGATAAAATATGTTCAGAAGTTTCGCAGATATAGCCCTTAGTATATAGTAGTTAGAAGCAATGCACAACAATATAATATATATGAAAAATGACATATGTTTATTGTTGAGATATTGCCTAACAACATATTTATACCAAAGAATACAGTTTTGAAGAAAATTGAAGAAAATAGTGTTTGAAGACATACGTTTTCTACTTAGGATGAGTGTCACGTGGTCTCATCAATCCTGCAAGTGTTAAATGGCTTCATGTATAACAACAGGTACTAACTTCATTTTTTAAAACTTCTTGTTATAATGTATAGATTTTCTTTCCCCTTTATCAGGTGTGCAACACTTAGGTAGTATATTTGGTAGTTGTGTGGAAAAAAATATACAGGGTGATGCAGAATTCTAACACTTAATAGTATAAAATTTATGTTTGTTCATCAAGAAATGAAGAAAATGCAACAATTAGCGTGTGCGCTGTATGTAGTTCTTAATGGCACATGTTCTTACTCCTCGGTTGTCATTGGTCAGCCATATTGTTATGAGGGAATGAGACTTATTATGGGATATAATCTGTTATATTCTGTAAAAAGAGTTAAACAGTACCAAATATTATAAATACAAGGTAACTTTTCTTCTACGGTAGGGAACTCTGTTTTCACTCACATCATAAACTGGGCAACGCTCGTCAATTTGAGCTTTATTTCGTTAAAATATGTTCAGAAGTTTCGGAGATATAGCAATTAGTATATAGTAGTTAGAAGCAAAGCACAACAATATAATATATATGAAAAATGACATATGTTATATTGTTGAGATGTTGCCTAACAACATATTTATACCAAAGAATACAGTTTTTAAGAAAATTGAAGAAAATAGTGTTTGAAGACATACGTTTTCTACTTAGGATGAGTGTCACGTGGTCTCATCAATCCTGCAAGGGTAAAACGGCTTCATGTATAACAACAGGTACTAACTTCATTTTTTAAAATTTCTTGTTGTAATGTATAGATTTTTTCCCCTTTATCATGTGTGCAACACTTAGATAGTATATTTGGTAGTTGTGTGTAAAAAAAATATACAGGGTGATGCAGAATTCCAACACATAATAGTATAAAATTTATATTTGTTCATCAAGAAATGAAGAAAATGCACCAATCAGCGTGTGCGCTGTATGTAGTTGTGAATTGCACATGTTCTTACTCCTCGGTTGTCATTGGTCAGCCATATTGTTATGAGGGAATGAGACTTATTATGGGATATAATCTGTTATATTCTGTAAAAAGAGTTAAACAGTACCAAATATTATAAATACAAGGTAACTTTTCTTCTACGGTAGGGAACTCTGCTTTCACTCACATCATAAACTGGGCAACGCTCGTCAATTTGAGCTTTATTTCGTTAAAATATGTTCAGAAGTTTCGGAGATATAGAAATTAGTATATAGTAGTTAGAAGCAATGCACAACAATATAATATATATGAAAAATGACATATGTTATATTGTTGAGATGTTGCCTAACAACATATTTATACCAAAGAATACAGTTTTTAAGAAAATTGAAGAAAATAGTGTTTGAAGACATACATTTTCTACTTAGGATGAGTGTCACGTGGTCTCATCAATCCTGCAAGGGTTAAATGGCTTCATGTATAACAACAGGTACTAACTTCATTTTTTAAAATTTCTTGTTGTAATGTATAGATTTTATTTCCCCTTTATCATGTGTGCAACACTTAGATAGTATATTTGGTAGTTGTGTGGAAAAAAATATACAGGGTGATGCCGAATTCCAACACATAATAGTATAAAATTTATATTTGTTCATCAAGAAATGAAGAAAATGCACCAATTAGCGTGTGCGCTGTATGTAGTTCTGAATGGCACATGTTCTTACTCCTCGGTTGTCATTGGTCAGCCATACTGTTATGAGGGAATGAGACTTATTATGGGATAAAATCTGTTATATTCTGTAAAAAGAGTTAAACAGTACCAAATGTTATATATACAAGGTAACTTTTCTTCTACCGTAAAGGACTCTGCTTGCACTCGCATCATAAGCTGGGCAATGTTCTTCAATTTGAGCTTTATTTCGATAAAATATGTTCAGAAGTTTCGGAGATATAGCCCTTAGTATATAGTAGTTAGAAGCAATGCACAACAATATAATATATATGAAAAATGACATATGTTATATTGTTGAGATGTTGCCTAACAACATATTTATACCAAAGAATACAGTTTGAAGAAAATTGAAGAAAATAGTGTTTGAAGACATACATTTTCTACTTAGGATGAGCGTCACGTGGTCTCATCAATCCTGCAAGGGTTAAATGGCTTCATGTATAAAAACAGGTACTAACTACATTTTTTAAAATTTCTTGTTGTAACGTATAGATTTTATTTCCCCTTTATCATGTGTGCAACACTTAGATAGTATATTTGGTAGTTGTGTGGAAAAAAGTATACAGGGTGATGCAGAATTCAAACCCTTAATAATATGAAATTATTGTTTGTTCATCAAAAAATAAAGAAAATGCACCGATTAGCGTGTGCGCTGTATGAAGTTCTGAATGGCACATGATCTTACTTCTCGGTTGTCATTGGTCAGCCATATTGTTATGAGGGAATGAGACTTATTATGGGATAAAATCTGCTTTTTCTGTAAAAGGAGTTAAACAGTACCAAATGTTATATATACAAGGTAACTTTTCATCTTCGGTAGGGAACTCTGCTTGCACTCGCATCATAAACTGGGCAATGTTCTTCAATATGAGCTTTATTTCGATAAAATATGTTCAGAAGTTTCGCAGATATAGCCCTTAGTATATAGTAGTTAGAAGCAATGCACAACAATATAATATATATGAAAAATGACATATGTTTATTGTTGAGATATTGCCTAACAACATATTTATACCAAAGAATACAGTTTTGAAGAAAATTGAAGAAAATAGTGTTTGAAGACATACGTTTTCTACTTAGGATGAGTGTCACGTGGTCTCATCAATCCTGCAAGTGTTAAATGGCTTCATGTATAACAACAGGTACTAACTTCATTTTTTAAAACTTCTTGTTATAATGTATAGATTTTCTTTCCCCTTTATCAGGTGTGCAACACTTAGGTAGTATATTTGGTAGTTGTGTGGAAAAAAATATACAGGGTGATGCAGAATTCTAACACTTAATAGTATAAAATTTATGTTTGTTCATCAAGAAATGAAGAAAATGCAACAATTAGCGTGTGCGCTGTATGTAGTTCTTAATGGCACATGTTCTTACTCCTCGGTTGTCATTGGTCAGCCATATTGTTATGAGGGAATGAGACTTATTATGGGATATAATCTGTTATATTCTGTAAAAAGAGTTAAACAGTACCAAATATTATAAATACAAGGTAACTTTTCTTCTACGGTAGGGAACTCTGTTTTCACTCACATCATAAACTGGGCAACGCTCGTCAATTTGAGCTTTATTTCGTTAAAATATGTTCAGAAGTTTCGGAGATATAGCAATTAGTATATAGTAGTTAGAAGCAAAGCACAACAATATAATATATATGAAAAATGACATATGTTATATTGTTGAGATGTTGCCTAACAACATATTTATACCAAAGAATACAGTTTTTAAGAAAATTGAAGAAAATAGTGTTTGAAGACATACATTTTCTACTTAGGATGAGTGTCACGTGGTCTCATCAATCCTGCAAGGGTTAAATGGCTTCATATATAACAACAGGTACTAACTTCATTTTTTAAAATTTCTTGTTGTAATGTATAGATTTTATTTCCCCTTTATCATGTGTGCAACACTTACATAGTATATTTGGTAGTTGTGTGGAAAAAAATATACAGGGTGATGCAGAATTCCAACACTTAATAGTATAAAATTTATGTTTGTTCATCAAGAAATGAAGAAAATGCACCAATTAGCGTGTGCGCTGTATGTAGTTCTGAATGGCACATGTTCTTACTCCTCGGTTGTCATTGGTCAGCCATATTGTTATGAGGGAATGAGACTTATTATGGGATAAAATCTCTTATATTCTGTAAAAAGAGTTAAACAGTACTTAATGTTATATATACAAGGTAACTTTTCTTCTACGGTAGGGAACTCTGCTTTCACTCACACCATAAACTGGGCAACGCTCGTCAATTTGAGCTTTATTTCGTTAAAATATGTTCAGAAGTTTCGGAGATATAGCCCTTAGTATATAGTAGTTAGGAGCAATGCACAACAATATAATATATATGAAAAAATGATATATGTTATATTGTTGAGATGTTGCCTAACAACATATTTATACCAAAGTGTACAGTTTTGAAGAAAATTGAAGAAAATAGTGTTTGAAGACATACGTTTTCTACTTAGGATGAGTGTCACGTGGTCTCATCAATCCTGCAAGGGTTAAATGGCTTCATGTATAACAACAGGTACTAAGTTCATTTTTTAAAACTTCTTGTTGTAATGTATAGATTTTCTTTTTCTTTATCAGGTGTGCAACACTTAGGTAGTATTTTTGGTAGTTGTGTGGAAAAAAATATACAGGGTGATGCAGAATTCCAACACTTAATAGTATAAAATTTATGTTTGTTCATCAAGAAATGAAGAAAATGCACCAATTAGCGTGTGCGGTGTATGTAGTTCTTAATGGCACATGTTCTTACTCCTTGGTTGTCATTGGTCAGCCATACTGTTATGAGTGAATGAGACTTATTATGGGATAAAATCTGTTATATTCTGTAAAAAGAGTTAAACAGTACCAAATATTATATATACAAGGTAACCTTTCTTCTACGGTAGGGAACTCTGCTTTCACTCACATCATAAACTGGGCAACGCTCGTCAATTTGAGCTTTATTTCGTTAAAATATGTTCAGAAGTTTCGGAGATATAGCAATTAGTATATAGTAGTTAGAAGCAATGCACAACAATATAATATATATGAAAAATGATATATGTTATATTGTTGAGATGTTGCCTAACAACATATTTATACCAAAGAATACAGTTTTGAAGAAAATTGAAGAAAATAGTGTTTGAAGACATACATTTTCTACTTAGGATGAGTGTCACGTGGTCTCATCAATCCTGCAAGGGTTAAATGGCTTCATGTATAACAACAGGTACTAACTTCATTTTTTAAAATTTCTTGTTGTAATGTATAGATTTTATTTCCCCTTTATCATGTGTGCAACACTTAGATAGTATATTTGGTAGTTGTGTGGAAAAAAGTATTTAGGGTGATGCAGAATTCCAACACTTAATAGTATAAAATTTATATTTGTTCATCAAGAAATGAAGAAAATGCACCAATTAGCGTGTGCGCTGTATGTAGTTCTGAATGGCACATGTTCTTTCTCCTCGGTTGTCATTGGTCAGCCATACTGTTATGAGGGAATGAGACTTATTATGGGATAAAATCTGTTATATTCTGTAAAAAGAGTCAAACAGTACCAAATGTTATATATACAAGGTAACTTTTCTTCTTCGGTAGGGGACTCTGCTTGCACTCGCATCATAAACTGGGCAATGTTCTTCAATTTGAGCTTTATTTCGATAAAATATGTTCAGAAGTTTCGGAGATATAGCCCTTAGTATATAGTAGTTAGAAGCAATGCACAACAATATAATATATATGAAAAATGATATATGTTATATTGTTGAGATGTTGCCTAACAACATATTTATACCAAAGAATACAGTTTTGAAGAAAATTGAAGAAAATAGTGTTTGAAGACATACATTTTCTACTTAGGATGAGTGTCACGTGGTCTCATCAATCCTGCAAGGGTTAAATGGCTTCATGTATAACAACAGGTACTAACTTCATTTTTTAAAATTTCTTGTTGTAATGTATAGATTTTATTTCCCCTTTATCATGTGTGCAACACTTAGATAGTATATTTGGTAGTTGTGTGGAAAAAGATATACAGGGTGATGCAGAATTCCAACACATAATAGTATAAAATTTATATTTGTTCATCAAGAAATGAAGAAAATGCACCAATTAGCGTGTGCGCTGTATGTAGTTCTGAATGGCACATGTTCTTACTCCTCGGTTGTCATTGGTCAGCCATACTGTTATGAGTGAATGAGACTTTTTATGGGATAAAATCTCTTATATTCTGTAAAAAGAGTTAAACAGTACAAAATGTTATATATACAAGGTAACTTTTCTTCTACGGTAGGGAACTCTGCTTTCACTCACATCATAAACTGGGCAACGCTCGTCAATTTGAGCCTTATTTCGTTAAAATATGTTCAGAAGTTTCGGAGATATAGCCCTTAGTATATAGTAGTTAGGAGCAATGCACAACAATATAATATATATGAAAAATGATATATGTTATATTGTTGAGATGTTGCCTAACAACATATTTATACCAAAGTGTACAGTTTTGAAGAAAATTGAAGAAAATAGTGTTTGAAGACATACGTTTTCTACTTAGGATGAGTGTCACGTGGTCTCATCAATCCTGCAAGGGTTAAATGGCTTCATGTATAACAACAGGTACTAAGTTCATTTTTTAAAACTTCTTGTTGTAATGTATAGATTTTCTTTTTCTTTATCAGGTGTGCAACACTTAGGTAGTATTTTTGGTAGTTGTGTGGAAAAAAATATACAGGGTGATGCAGAATTCCAACACTTAATAGTATAAAATTTATGTTTGTTCATCAAGAAATGAAGAAAATGCACCAATTAGCGTGTGCGGTGTATGTAGTTCTTAATGGCACATGTTCTTACTCCTTGGTTGTCATTGGTCAGCCATACTGTTATGAGTGAATGAGACTTATTATGGGATAAAATCTGTTATATTCTGTAAAAAGAGTTAAACAGTACCAAATATTATATATACAAGGTAACCTTTCTTCTACGGTAGGGAACTCTGCTTTCACTCACATCATAAACTGGGCAACGCTCGTCAATTTGAGCTTTATTTCGTTAAAATATGTTCAGAAGTTTCGGAGATATAGCAATTAGTATATAGTAGTTAGAAGCAATGCACAACAATATAATATATATGAAAAATGATATATGTTATATTGTTGAGATGTTGCCTAACAACATATTTATACCAAAGAATACAGTTTTGAAGAAAATTGAAGAAAATAGTGTTTGAAGACATACATTTTCTACTTAGGATGAGTGTCACGTGGTCTCATCAATCCTGCAAGGGTTAAATGGCTTCATGTATAACAACAGGTACTAACTTCATTTTTTAAAATTTCTTGTTGTAATGTATAGATTTTATTTCCCCTTTATCATGTGTGCAACACTTAGATAGTATATTTGGTAGTTGTGTGGAAAAAAGTATTTAGGGTGATGCAGAATTCCAACACTTAATAGTATAAAATTTATATTTGTTCATCAAGAAATGAAGAAAATGCACCAATTAGCGTGTGCGCTGTATGTAGTTCTGAATGGCACATGTTCTTTCTCCTCGGTTGTCATTGGTCAGCCATACTGTTATGAGGGAATGAGACTTATTATGGGATAAAATCTGTTATATTCTGTAAAAAGAGTCAAACAGTACCAAATGTTATATATACAAGGTAACTTTTCTTCTTCGGTAGGGGACTCTGCTTGCACTCGCATCATAAACTGGGCAATGTTCTTCAATTTGAGCTTTATTTCGATAAAATATGTTCAGAAGTTTCGGAGATATAGCCCTTAGTATATAGTAGTTAGAAGCAATGCACAACAATATAATATATATGAAAAATGATATATGTTATATTGTTGAGATGTTGCCTAACAACATATTTATACCAAAGAATACAGTTTTGAAGAAAATTGAAGAAAATAGTGTTTGAAGACATACGTTTTCTACTTAGGATGAGTGTCACGTGGTCTCATCAATCCTGCAAGGGTTAAATGGCTTCATGTATAACAACAGGTACTAACTTCATTTTTTAAAATTTCTTGTTGTAATGTATAGATTTTATTTCCCCTTTATCATGTGTGCAACACTTAGATAGTATATTTGGTAGTTGTGTGGAAAAAGATATACAGGGTGATGCAGAATTCCAACACATAATAGTATAAAATTTATATTTGTTCATCAAGAAATGAAGAAAATGCACCAATTAGCGTGTGCGCTGTATGTAGTTCTGAATGGCACATGTTCTTACTCCTCGGTTGTCATTGGTCAGCCATACTGTTATGAGTGAATGAGACTTTTTATGGGATAAAATCTCTTATATTCTGTAAAAAGAGTTAAACAGTACAAAATGTTATATATACAAGGTAACTTTTCTTCTACGGTAGGGAACTCTGCTTTCACTCACATCATAAACTGGGCAACGCT
This sequence comes from Thermobia domestica, assembly GCF_964235325.1. Taxonomy (NCBI): domain Eukaryota; kingdom Metazoa; phylum Arthropoda; class Insecta; order Zygentoma; family Lepismatidae; genus Thermobia; species Thermobia domestica. Next base: position 263,590,436 of record NC_137455.1, read on the forward strand.
CGTCAATTTGAGCCTTATTTCGTTAAAATATGTTCAGAAGTTTCGGAGATATATCCCTTAGTATATAGTAGTTAGGAGCAATGCACAACAATATAATATATATGAAAAAATGATATATGTTATATTGTTGAGATGTTGCCTAACAACATATTTATACCAAAGTGTACAGTTTTGAAGAAAATTGAAGAAAATAGTGTTTGAAGACATACGTTTTCTACTTAGGATGAGTGTCACGTGGTCTCATCAATCCTGCAAGGGTTAAATGGCTTCATGTATAACAACAGGTACTAAGTTCATGTTTAAAACTTCTTGTTGTAATATATAGATTTTCTTTCCCCTTTATCAGGTGTGCAACAGTTAGATAGTATATTTGGTAGTTGTGTGGAAAAAAGTATACAGGGTGATGCAGAATTCCAACACTTAATAGTATAAAATTTATATTTGTTCATCAAGAAATGAAGAAAATGCACCAATTAGCGTGTGCACTGAATGTAGTTCTGAATGGCACATGTTCTTTCTCCTCGGTTGTCATTGGTCAGCCATACTGTTATGAGGGAATGAGACTTATTATGGGATAAAATCTGTTATATTCTGTAAAAAGAGTTAAACAGTACCAAATGTTATATATACAAGGTAACTTTTCTTCTTCGGTAGGGGACTCTGCTTGCACTCGCATCATAAACTGGGCAATGTTCTTCAATTTGAGCTTTATTTCGATAAAATATGTTCAGAAGTTTCGGAGATATAGCCCTTAGTATATAGTAGTTAGAAGCAATGCACAACAATATAATATATATGAAAAATGATATATGTTATATTGTTGAGATGTTGCCTAACAACATATTTATACCAAAGAATACAGTTTTGAAGAAAATTGAAGAAAATAGTGTTTGAAGACATACATTTTCTACTTAGGATGAGTGTCACGTGGTCTCATCAATCCTGCAAGGGTTAAATGGCTTCATGTATAACAACAGGTACTAACTTCATTTTTTAAAATTTCTTGTTGTAATGTATAGATTTTATTTCCCCTTTATCATGTGTGCAACACTTAGATAGTATATTTGGTAGTTGTGTGGAAAAAGATATACAGGGTGATGCAGAATTCCAACACATAATAGTATAAAATTTATATTTGTTCATCAAGAAATGAAGAAAATGCACCAATTAGCGTGTGCGCTGTATGTAGTTCTGAATGGCACATGTTCTTACTCCTCGGTTGTCATTGGTCAGCCATACTGTTATGAGTGAATGAGACTTATTATGGGATAAAATCTCTTATATTCTGTAAAAAGAGTTAAACAGTACAAAATGTTATATATACAAGGTAACTTTTCTTCTACGGTAGGGAACTCTGCTTTCACTCACATCATAAACTGGGCAACGCTCGTCAATTTGAGCCTTATTTCGTTAAAATATGTTCAGAAGTTTCGGAGATATATCCCTTAGTATATAGTAGTTAGGAGCAATGCACAACAATATAATATATATGAAAAAATGATATATGTTATATTGTTGAGATGTTGCCTAACAACATATTTATACCAAAGTGTACAGTTTTGAAGAAAATTGAAGAAAATAGTGTTTGAAGACATACGTTTTCTACTTAGGATGAGTGTCACGTGGTCTCATCAATCCTGCAAGGGTTAAATGGCTTCATGTATAACAACAGGTACTAAGTTCATGTTTAAAACTTCTTGTTGTAATATATAGATTTTCTTTCCCCTTTATCAGGTGTGCAACAGTTAGATAGTATATTTGGTAGTTGTGTGGAAAAAAGTATACAGGGTGATGCAGAATTCCAACACTTAATAGTATAAAATTTATATTTGTTCATCAAGAAATGAAGAAAATGCACCAATTAGCGTGTGCACTGAATGTAGTTCTGAATGGCACATGTTCTTTCTCCTCGGTTGTCATTGGTCAGCCATACTGTTATGAGGGAATGAGACTTATTATGGAATAAAATCTGTTATATTCTGTAAAAAGAGTTAAACAGTACCAAATGTTATATATACAAGGTAACTTTTCTTCTTCGGTAGGGGACTCTGCTTGCACTCGCATCATAAACTGGGCAATGTTCTTCAATTTGAGCTTTATTTCGATAAAATATGTTCAGAAGTTTCGGAGATATAGCCCTTAGTATATAGTAGTTAGAAGCAATGCACAACAATATAATATATATGAAAAATGATATATGTTATATTGTTGAGATGTTGCCTAACAACATATTTATACCAAAGAATACAGTTTTGAAGAAAATTGAAGAAAATAGTGTTTGAAGACATACATTTTCTACTTAGGATGAGTGTCACGTGGTCTCATCAATCCTGCAAGGGTTAAATGGCTTCATGTATAACAACAGGTACTAACTTCATTTTTTAAAATTTCTTGTTGTAATGTATAGATTTTATTTTACCTTTATCATGTGTGCAACACTTAGATAGTATATTTGGTAGTTGATTGGAAAAAAATATACAGGGTGATGCAGAATTCCAACACATAATAGTATAAAATTTATATTTGTTCATCAAGAAATGAAGAAAATGCACCAATTAGCGTGTGCGCTGTATGTAGTTCTGAATGGCACATGTTCTTACTCCTCGGTTGTCATTGGTCAGCCATACTGTTATGAGTGAATGAGACTTATTATGGGATAAAATCTGTTATATTCTGTAAAAAGAGTTAAACAGTACCAAATGTTATATATACAAGGTAACTTTTCTTCTTCGGTAGGGGACTCTGTTTGCACTCGCGTCATAAACTGGGCAATGTTCTTCAATTTGAGCTTTATTTCGATAAAATATGTTCAGAAGTTTCGGAGATATAGCCCTTAGTATATAGTAGTTAGGAGCAATGCACAACAATATAATATATATGAAAAAATGATATATGTTATATTGTTGAGATGTTGCCTAACAACATATTTATACCAAAGTGTACAGTTTTGAAGAAAATTGAAGAAAATAGTGTTTGATGACATACGTTTTCTACTTAGGATGAGTGTCACGTGGTCTCATCAATCCTGCAAGGGTTAAATGGCTTCATGTATAACAACAGGTACTAAGTTCATTTTTTAAAACTTCTTGTTGTAATGTATAGATTTTCTTTCCCCTTTATCAGGTGTGCAAAACTTAGATAGTATATTTGGTAGTTGTGTGGAAAAAAATATACAGGGTGATGCAGAATTCCAACACATAATAGTATAAAATTTATATTTGTTCATCAAGAAATGAAGAAAATGCACCAATTAGCGTTTGCGCTGTATGTAGTTCTTAATGGCACATGTTCTTACTCCTCGCTTGTCATTGGTCAGCCATATTGTTATGAGGGAATGAGACTTATTATGGGATAAAATCTGCTTTTTCTGTAAAAAGAGTTAAACAGTACCAAATGTTATATATACAAGGTAACTTTTCTTCTTCGATAGGGGACTCTGCTTGCACTCGCATCATAAACTGGGCAATGTTCTTCAATATGAGCTTTATTTCGATAAAATATGTTCAGAAGTTTCGCAGATATAGCCCTTAGTATATAGTAGTTAGAAGCAATGCACAACAATATAATATATATGAAAAATGACATATGTTTGTTGTTGAGATATTGCCCAACAACATATTTATACCAAAGAATACAGTTTTGAAGAAAATTGAAGAAAATAGTGTTTGAAGACATACGTTTTCTACTTAGGATGAGTGTCACGTGGTCTCATCAATCCTGCAAGGGTTAAATGGCTTCATGTATAACAACAGGTACTAACTTCATTTTTTAAAACTTCTTGTTATAATGTATAGATTTTCTTTCCCTTTTATCAGGTGTGCAACACTTAGGTAGTATATTTGGTAGTTGTGTGGAAAAAAATATACAGGGTGATGCAGAATTCCAACACTTAATAGTATAAAATTTATGTTTGTTCATCAAGAAATGAAGAAAATGCACCAATTAGCGTGTGCGCTGTATGTAGTTCTGAATGGCACATGTTCTTACACCTCGGTTGTCATTGGTCAGCCATACTGTTATGAGGGAATGAGACTTATTTTGGTATAAAATCTGTTATATTCTGTAAAAAGAGTTAAACAGTACCAAATGTTATATATACAAGGTAACTTTTCTTCTACGGTAGGGGACTCTGCTTGCACTCGCATCATAAGCTGGGCAATGTTCTTCAATTTGAGCTTTATTTCGATAAAATATGTTCAGAAGTTTCGGAGATATAGCCCTTAGTATATAGTAGTTAGAAGCAATGCACAACAATATAATATATATGAAAAATGACATATATTATATTGTTGAGATGTTGCCTAACAACATATTTATACCAAAGAATACAGTTTGAAGAAAATTGAAGAAAATAGTGTTTGAAGACATACGTTTTCTACTTAGGATGAGTGTCACGTGGTCTCATCAATCCTGCAAGGGTTAAATGGCTTCATGTATAACAACAGGTACTAACTTCATTTTTTAAAATTTCTTGTTGCAACGTATAGATTTTATTTCCCCTTTATCATGTGTGCAACACTTAGATGGTATATTTGGTAGTTGTGTGTAAAAAAATATACAGGGTGATGCAGAATTCCAACACATAATAGTATAAAATTTATATTTGTTCATCAAGAAATGAAGAAAATGCACCAATTAGCGTGTGCGCTGTATGTAGTTCTTAATGGCACATGTTCTTACTCCTCGGTTGTCATTGGTCAGCCATATTGTTATGAGGGAATGAGACTTATTATGGGATATAATCTGTTATATTCTGTAAAAAGAGTTAAACAGTACCAAATATTATAAATACAAGGTAACTTTTCTTCTACGGTAGGGAACTCTGCTTTCACTCACATCATAAACTGGGCAACGCTCGTCAATTTGAGCTTTATTTCGTTAAAATATGTTCAGAAGTTTCGGAGATATAGAAACTAGTATATAGTAGTTAGAAGCAATGCACAACAATATAATATATATGAAAAATGACATATGTTTATTGTTCAGATATTGCCTAACAACATATTTATACCAAAGAATACAGTTTTGAAGAAAATTGAAGAAAATAGTGTTTGAAGACATACGTTTTCTACTTAGGATGAGTGTCACGTGGTCTCATCAATCCTGCAAGGGTTAAATGGCTTCATGTATAACAACAGGTACTAACTTCATTTTTTAAAACTTCTTGTTATAATGTATAGATTTTCTTTCCCCTTTATCAGGTGTGCAACACTTAGGTAGTATATTTGGTAGTTGTGTAGAAAAAAATATACAGGGCGATGCAGAATTCCAACACTTAATAATATTAAATTATTGTTTGCTCATCAAAAAATAAAGAAAATGCACCGATTAGCGTGTGCGCTGTATGAAGTTCCGAATGGCACATGTTCTTACTTCTCGGTTGTCATTGGTCAGCCATATTGTTATGAGGGAATGAGATTTATTATGGGATAAAATCTCTTATATTCTGTAAAAAGAGTTAAACAGTACCAAATGTTATATATACAAGGTAACTTTCCTTCTACGGTGGGGAACTCTGCATTCACTCACATCATAAATTGGGCAACGCTCGTCAATTTGAGCTTTATTTCGTTAAAATATGTTCAGAAGTTTCGGAGATATAGCCCTTAGTATATAGTAGTTAGAAGCAATGCACAACAATATAATATATATGAAAAATGACATATGTTATATTGTTGAGATGTTGCCTAACAACATATTTATACCAAAGAATACAGTTTTGAAGAAAATTGAAGAAAATAGTGTTTGAAGACATACGTTTTCTACTTAGGATGAGTGTCACGTGGTCTCATCAATCCTGCAAGGGTAAAACGGCTTCATGTATAACAACAGGTACTAACTTCATTTTTTAAAATTTCTTGTTGTAATGTATAGATTTTTTCCCCTTTATCATGTGTGCAACACTTAGATAGTATATTTGGTAGTTGTGTGTAAAAAAAATATACAGGGTGATGCAGAATTCCAACACATAATAGTATAAAATTTATATTTGTTCATCAAGAAATGAAGAAAATGCACCAATCAGCGTGTGCGCTGTATGTAGTTGTGAATTGCACATGTTCTTACTCCTCGGTTGTCATTGGTCAGCCATATTGTTATGAGGGAATGAGACTTATTATGGGATATAATCTGTTATATTCTGTAAAAAGAGTTAAACAGTACCAAATATTATAAATACAAGGTAACTTTTCTTCTACGGTAGGGAACTCTGCTTTCACTCACATCATAAACTGGGCAACGCTCGTCAATTTGAGCTTTATTTCGTTAAAATATGTTCAGAAGTTTCGGAGATATAGCCCTTAGTATATAGTAGTTAGAAGCAATGCACAACAATATAATATATATGAAAAATGACATATGTTATATTGTTGAGATGTTGCCTAACAACATATTTATACCAAAGAATACAGTTTTTAAGAAAATTGAAGAAAATAGTGTTTGAAGACATACATTTTCTACTTAGGATGAGTGTCACGTGGTCTCATCAATCCTGCAAGGGTTAAATGGCTTCATGTATAACAACAGGTACTAACTTCATTTTTTAAAATTTCTTGTTGTAATGTATAGATTTTATTTCCCCTTTATCATGTGTGCAACACTTAGATAGTATATTTGGTAGTTGTGTGGAAAAAAATATACAGGGTGATGCCGAATTCCAACACATAATAGTATAAAATTTATATTTGTTCATCAAGAAATGAAGAAAATGCACCAATTAGCGTGTGCGCTGTATGTAGTTCTGAATGGCACATGTTCTTACTCCTCGGTTGTCATTGGTCAGCCATACTGTTATGAGGGAATGAGACTTATTATGGGATAAAATCTGTTATATTCTGTAAAAAGAGTTAAACAGTACCAAATGTTATATATACAAGGTAACTTTTCTTCTACCGTAGGGGACTCTGCTTGCACTCGCATCATAAGCTGGGCAATGTTCTTCAATTTGAGCTTTATTTCGATAAAATATGTTCAGAAGTTTCGGAGATATAGCCCTTAGTATATAGTAGTTAGAAGCAATGCACAACAATATAATATATATGAAAAATGACATATGTTATATTGTTGAGATGTTGCCTAACAACATATTTATACCAAACAATACAGTTTGAAGAAAATTGAAGAAAATAGTGTTTGAAGACATACATTTTCTACTTAGGATGAGTGTCACGTGGTCTCATCAATCCTGCAAGGGTTAAATGGCTTCATGTATAACAACAGGTACTAACTTCATTTTTTAAAATTTCTTGTTGTAATGTATAGATTTTATTTCCCCTTTATCATGTGTGCAACACTTAGATAGTATATTTGGTAGTTGTGTGTAAAAAAATATACAGGGTGATGCAGAATTCAAACCCTTTATAATATGAAATTATTGTTTGTTCATCAAAAAATAAAGAAAATGCACCAATTAGCGTGTGCGCTGTAAGAAGTTCTGAATGGCACATGTTCTTACTTCTCGGCTGTCATTGGTCAGCCATATTGTTATGAGGGAATGAGACTTATTATGGGATAAAATCTCTTATATTCTGTAAAAAGAGTTAAACAGTACCAAATGTTATATATACAAGGTAACTTTTCTTCTACGGTAGGGAACTCTGCTTTCACTCACATCATAAACTGGGCAACGCTCGTCAATTTGAGCCTTATTTCGTTAAAATATGTTCAGAAGTTTCGGAGATATAGCCCTTAGTATATAGTAGTTAGGAGCAATGCACAACAATATAATATATATGAAAAAATGATATATGTTATATTGTTGAGATGTTGCCTAACAACATATTTATACCAAAGTGTACAGTTTTGAAGAAAATTGAAGAAAATAGAGTTTGAAGACATACGTTTTCTACTTAGGATGAGTGTCACGTGGTCTCATCAATCCTGCAAGGGTTAAATGGCTTCATGTATAACAACAGGTACTAACTTCATTTTTTAAAACTTCTTGTTATAATGTATAGATTTTCTTTCCCCTTTATCAGGTGTGCAACACTTAGGTAGTATATTTGGTAGTTGTGTAGAAAAAAATATACAGGGCGATGCAGAATTCCAACACTTAATAATATTAAATTTATATTTGTTCATCAAGAAATGAAGAAAATGCACCAATTAGCGTGTGCGCTGTATGTAGTTCTTAATGGCACATGTTCTTACTCCTCGGTTGTCATTGGTCAGCCATATTGTTATGAGGGAATGAGACTTATTATGGGATATAATCTGTTATATTCTGTAAAAAGAGTTAAACAGTACCAAATATTATAAATACAAGGTAACTTTTCTTCTACGGTAGGGAACTCTGCTTTCACTCACATCATAAACTGGGCAACGCTCGTCAATTTGAGCTTTATTTCGTTAAAATATGTTCAGAAGTTTCGGAGATATAGAAATTAGTATATAGTAGTTAGAAGCAATGCACAACAATATAATATATATGAAAAATGACATATGTTTATTGTTCAGATATTGCCTAACAACATATTTATACCAAAGAATACAGTTTTGAAGAAAATTGAAGAAAATAGTGTTTGAAGACATACGTTTTCTACTTAGGATGAGTGTCACGTGGTCTCATCAATCCTGCAAGGGTTAAATGGCTTCATGTATAACAACAGGTACTAACTTCATTTTTTAAAACTTCTTGTTATAATGTATAGATTTTCTTTCCCCTTTATCAGGTGTGCAACACTTAGGTAGTATATTTGGTAGTTGTGTAGAAAAAAATATACAGGGCGATGCAGAATTCCAACACTTAATAATATTAAATTATTGTTTGCTCATCAAAAAATAAAGAAAATGCACCGATTAGCGTGTGCGCTGTATGAAGTTCCGAATGGCACATGTTCTTACTTCTCGGTTGTCATTGGTCAGCCATATTGTTATGAGGGAATGAGATTTATTATGGGATAAAATCTCTTATATTCTGTAAAAAGAGTTAAACAGTACCAAATGTTATATATACAAGGTAACTTTCCTTCTACGGTGGGGAACTCTGCATTCACTCACATCATAAATTGGGCAACGCTCGTCAATTTGAGCTTTATTTCGTTAAAATATGTTCAGAAGTTTCGGAGATATAGCCCTTAGTATATAGTAGTTAGAAGCAATGCACAACAATATAATATATATGAAAAATGACATATGTTATATTGTTGAGATGTTGCCTAACAACATATTTATACCAAAGAATACAGTTTTGAAGAAAATTGAAGAAAATAGTGTTTGAAGACATACGTTTTCTACTTAGGATGAGTGTCACGTGGTCTCATCAATCCTGCAAGGGTAAAACGGCTTCATGTATAACAACAGGTACTAACTTCATTTTTTAAAATTTCTTGTTGTAATGTATAGATTTTTTCCCCTTTATCATGTGTGCAACACTTAGATAGTATATTTGGTAGTTGTGTGTAAAAAAAATATACAGGGTGATGCAGAATTCCAACACATAATAGTATAAAATTTATATTTGTTCATCAAGAAATGAAGAAAATGCACCAATCAGCGTGTGCGCTGTATGTAGTTGTGAATTGCACATGTTCTTACTCCTCGGTTGTCATTGGTCAGCCATATTGTTATGAGGGAATGAGACTTATTATGGGATATAATCTGTTATATTCTGTAAAAAGAGTTAAACAGTACCAAATATTATAAATACAAGGTAACTTTTCTTCTACGGTAGGGAACTCTGCTTTCACTCACATCATAAACTGGGCAACGCTCGTCAATTTGAGCTTTATTTCGTTAAAATATGTTCAGAAGTTTCGGAGATATAGAAATTAGTATATAGTAGTTAGAAGCAATGCACAACAATATAATATATATGAAAAATGACATATGTTATATTGTTGAGATGTTGCCTAACAACATATTTATACCAAAGAATACAGTTTTTAAGAAAATTGAAGAAAATAGTGTTTGAAGACATACATTTTCTACTTAGGATGAGTGTCACGTGGTCTCATCAATCCTGCAAGGGTTAAATGGCTTCATGTATAACAACAGGTACTAACTTCATTTTTTAAAATTTCTTGTTGTAATGTATAGATTTTATTTCCCCTTTATCATGTGTGCAACACTTAGATAGTATATTTGGTAGTTGTGTGGAAAAAAATATACAGGGTGATGCCGAATTCCAACACATAATAGTATAAAATTTATATTTGTTCATCAAGAAATGAAGAAAATGCACCAATTAGCGTGTGCGCTGTATGTAGTTCTGAATGGCACATGTTCTTACTCCTCGGTTGTCATTGGTCAGCCATACTGTTATGAGGGAATGAGACTTATTATGGGATAAAATCTGTTATATTCTGTAAAAAGAGTTAAACAGTACCAAATGTTATATATACAAGGTAACTTTTCTTCTACCGTAGGGGACTCTGCTTGCACTCGCATCATAAGCTGGGCAATGTTCTTCAATTTGAGCTTTATTTCGATAAAATATGTTCAGAAGTTTCGGAGATATAGCCCTTAGTATATAGTAGTTAGAAGCAATGCACAACAATATAATATATATGAAAAATGACATATGTTATATTGTTGAGATGTTGCCTAACAACATATTTATACCAAACAATACAGTTTGAAGAAAATTGAAGAAAATAGTGTTTGAAGACATACATTTTCTACTTAGGATGAGTGTCACGTGGTCTCATCAATCCTGCAAGGGTTAAATGGCTTCATGTATAACAACAGGTACTAACTTCATTTTTTAAAATTTCTTGTTGTAATGTATAGATTTTATTTCCCCTTTATCATGTGTGCAACACTTAGATAGTATATTTGGTAGTTGTGTGTAAAAAAATATACAGGGTGATGCAGAATTCAAACCCTTTATAATATGAAATTATTGTTTGTTCATCAAAAAATAAAGAAAATGCACCAATTAGCGTGTGCGCTGTAAGAAGTTCTGAATGGCACATGTTCTTACTTCTCGGTTGTCATTGGTCAGCCATATTGTTATGAGGGAATGAGACTTATTATGGGATAAAATCTCTTATATTCTGTAAAAAGAGTTAAACAGTACCAAATGTTATATATACAAGGTAACTTTTCTTCTACGGTAGGGAACTCTGCTTTCACTCACATCATAAACTGGGCAACGCTCGTCAATTTGAGCTTTATTTCGTTAAAATATGTTCAGAAGTTTCGGAGATATAGAAATTAGTATATAGTAGTTAGAAGCAATGCACAACAATATAATATATATGAAAAATGACATATGTTTATTGTTGAGATATTGCCTAACAACATATTTATACCAAAGAATACAGTTTTGAAGAAAATTGAAGAAAATAGTGTTTGAAGACATACATTTTCTACTTAGGATGAGTGTCACGTGGTCTCATCAATCCTGCAAGGGTTAAATGGCTTCATGTATAATAACAGGAACTAAGTTCATTTTTTAAAACTTCTTGTTGTAATGTATAGATTTTCTTTCCCCTTTATCAGGTTTGCAACACTTAGATAGTATATTTGGTAGTTGTGTGGAAAAAAATATACAGGGTGATGCACAATTGCAACACATAATAGTATAAAATTTATATTTGTTCATCAAGAAATGAAGAAAATGCACCAATTAGCGTGTGCGCTGTATGTAGTTCTTAATGGCACATGTTCTTACTCCTCGCTTGTCATTGGTTAGCCATATTGTTATGAGGGAATGAGACTTATTATGGGATATAATCTGTTATATTCTGTAAAAAGAGTTATACAGTACCAAATGTTATATATACAAGGTAACTTTTCATCTTCGGTAGGGAACTCTGCTTGCACTCGCATCATAAACTGGGCAATGTTCTTCAATATGAGCTTTATTTCGATAAAATATGTTCAGAAGTTTCGCAGATATAGCCCTTAGTATATAGTAGTTAGAAGCAATGCACAACAATATAATATATATGAAAAATGACATATGTTTATTGTTGAGATATTGCCTAACAACATATTTATACCAAAGAATACAGTTTTGAAGAAAATTGAAGAAAATAGTGTTTGAAGACATACGTTTTCTACTTAGGATGAGTGTCACGTGGTCTCATCAATCCTGCAAGTGTTAAATGGCTTCATGTATAACAACAGGTACTAACTTCATTTTTTAAAACTTCTTGTTATAATGTATAGATTTTCTTTCCCCTTTATCAGGTGTGCAACACTTAGGTAGTATATTTGGTAGTTGTGTGGAAAAAAATATACAGGGTGATGCAGAATTCCAACACTTAATAGTATAAAATTTATGTTTGTTCATCAAGAAATGAAGAAAATGCAACAATTAGCGTGTGCGCTGTATGTAGTTCTTAATGGCACATGTTCTTACTCCTCGGTTGTCATTGGTCAGCCATATTGTTATGAGGGAATGAGACTTATTATGGGATATAATCTGTTATATTCTGTAAAAAGAGTTAAACAGTACCAAATATTATAAATACAAGGTAACTTTTCTTCTACGGTAGGGAACTCTGCTTTCACTCACATCATAAACTGGGCAACGCTCGTCAATTTGAGCTTTATTTCGTTAAAATATGTTCAGAAGTTTCGGAGATATAGCAATTAGTATATAGTAGTTAGAAGCAATGCACAACAATATAATATATATGAAAAATGACATATGTTATATTGTTGAGATGTTGCCTAACAACATATTTATACCAAAGAATACAGTTTTTAAGAAAATTGAAGAAAATAGTGTTTGAAGACATACATTTTCTACTTAGGATGAGTGTCACGTGGTCTCATCAATCCTGCAAGGGTTAAATGGCTTCATATATAACAACAGGTACTAACTTCATTTTTTAAAATTTCTTGTTGTAATGTATAGATTTTATTTCCCCTTTATCATGTGTGCAACACTTACATAGTATATTTGGTAGTTGTGTGGAAAAAAATATACAGGGTGAAGCAGAATTCCAACACTTAATAGTATAAAATTTATGTTTGTTCATCAAGAAATGAAGAAAATGCACCAATTAGCGTGTGCGCTGTATGTAGTTCTGAATGGCACATGTTCTTACTCCTCGGTTGTCATTGGTCAGCCATATTGTTATGAGGGATTGAGACTTATTATGGGATAAAATCTGTTATATTCTGTAAAAAGAGTTAAACAGTACCAAATGTTATATATACAAGGTAACTTTTCTTCTACGGTAGGGAACTCTGCTTTCACTCACATCATAAACTGGGCAACGCTCGTCAATTTGAGCTTTATTTCGTTAAAATATGTTCAGAAGTTTCGGAGATATAGAAATTAGTATATAGTAGTTAGAAGCAATGCACAACAATATAATATATATGAAAAATGACATATGTTATATTGTTGAGATGTGCGTAACAACATATTTATACCAAAGAATACAGTTTTTAAGAAAATTGAAGAAAATAGTGTTTGAAGACATACATTTTCTACTTAGGATGAGTGTCACGTGGTCTCATCAATCCTGCAAGGGTTAAATGGCTTCATGTATAAAAACAGGTACTAACTACATTTTTTAAAATTTCTTGTTGTAACGTATAGATTTTATTTCCCCTTTATCATGTGTGCAACACTTAGATAGTATATTTGGTAGTTGTGTGTAAAAAAATATACAGGGTGATGCAGAATTCAAACCCTTAATAATATGAAATTATTGTTTGTTCATCAAAAAATAAAGAAAATGCACCGATTAGCGTGTGCGCTGTATGAAGTTCTGAATGGCACATGATCTTACTTCTCGGTTGTCATTGGTCAGCCATATTGTTATGAGGGAATGAGATTTATTATGGGATAAAATCTCTTATATTCTGTAAAAAGAGTTAAACAGTACCAAATGTTATATATACAAGGTAACTTTTCTTCTACGGTAGGGAACTCTGCTTTCACTCACATCAAAAACTGGGCAATGTTCTTCAATTTGAGCTTTATTTCGATAAAATATGTTCAGAAGTTTCGGAGATATAGCCCTTAGTATATAGTAGGTAGAAGCAATGCACAACAATATAATATATATGAAAAATGACATATGTTATATTGTTGAGATGTTGCCTAACAACATATTTATACCAAACAATACAGTTTGAAGAAAATTGAAGAAAATAGTGTTTGAAGACATACATTTTCTACTTAGGATGAGTGTCACGTGGTCTCATCAATCCTGCAAGGGTTAAATGGCTTCATGTATAACAACAGGTACTAACTTCATTTTTTAAAATTTCTTGTTGTAATGTATAGATTTTATTTCCCCTTTATCATGTGTGCAACACTTAGATAGTATATTTGGTAGTTGTGTGTAAAAAAAATATACAGGGTGATGCAGAATTCAAACCCTTTATAATATGAAATTATTGTTTGTTCATCAAAAAATAAAGAAAATGCACCAATTAGCGTGTGCGCTGTAAGAAGTTCTGAATGGCACATGTTCTTACTTCTCGGTTGTCATTGGTCAGCCATATTGTTATGAGGGAATGAGACTTATTATGGGATAAAATCTCTTATATTCTGTAAAAAGAGTTAAACAGTACCAAATGTTATATATACAAGGTAACTTTTCTTCTACGGTAGGGAACTCTGCTTTCACTCACATCATAAACTGGGCAACGCTCGTCAATTTGAGCCTTATTTCGTTAAAATATGTTCAGAAGTTTCGGAGATATAGCCCTTAGTATATAGTAGTTAGGAGCAATGCACAACAATATAATATATATGAAAAAATGATATATGTTATATTGTTGAGATGTTGCCTAACAACATATTTATACCAAAGTGTACAGTTTTGAAGAAAATTGAAGAAAATAGAGTTTGAAGACATACGTTTTCTACTTAGGATGAGTGTCACGTGGTCTCATCAATCCTGCAAGGGTTAAATGCCTTCATGTATAACAACAGGTACTAAGTTCATTTTTTAAAACTTCTTGTTGTAATGTATAGATTTTCTTTCCCCTTTATCAGGTGTGCAACACTTAGATAGTATATTTGGTAGTTGTGTGGAAAAAAATATACAGGGTGATGCAGAATTCCAACACTTAATATTATAAAATTTATGTTTGTTCATCAAGAAATGAAGAAAATGCACCAATTAGCATGTGCGCTGTATGAAGTTCTGAATGGCACATGTTCTTACTCCTCGGTTGTCATTGGTCAGCCATATTGTTATGAGGGAATGAGACTTATTATTTGATAAAATCTCTTATATTCTGTAAAAAGAGTTAAACAGTACCAAATGTTATATATACAAGGTAACTTTCCTTCTACGGTGGGGAACTCTGCATTCACTCACATCATAAATTGGGCAACGCTCGTCAATTTGAGCTTTATTTCGTTAAAATATGTTCAGAAGTTTCGGAGATATAGCCCTTAGTATATAGTAGTTAGAAGCAATGCACAACAATATAATATATATGAAAAATGACATATGTTATATTGTTGAGATGTTGCCTAACAACATATTTATACCAAAGAATACAGTTTTGAAGAAAATTGAAGAAAATAGTGTTTGAAGACATACGTTTTCTACTTAGGATGAGTGTCACGTGGTCTCATCAATCCTGCAAGGGTAAAACGGCTTCATGTATAACAACAGGTACTAACTTCATTTTTTAAAATTTCTTGTTGTAATGTATAGATTTTTTCCCCTTTATCATGTGTGCAACACTTAGATAGTATATTTGGTAGTTGTGTGTAAAAAAAATATACAGGGTGATGCAGAATTCCAACACATAATAGTATAAAATTTATATTTGTTCATCAAGAAATGAAGAAAATGCACCAATCAGCGTGTGCGCTGTATGTAGTTGTGAATTGCACATGTTCTTACTCCTCGGTTGTCATTGGCCAGCCATATTGTTATGAGGGAATGAGACTTATTATGGGATATAATCTGTTATATTCTGTAAAAAGAGTTAAACAGTACCAAATATTATAAATACAAGGTAACTTTTCTTCTACGGTAGGGAACTCTGCTTTCACTCACATCATAAACTGGGCAACGCTCGTCAATTTGAGCTTTATTTCGTTAAAATATGTTCAGAAATTTCGGAGATATAGAAATTAGTATATAGTAGTTAGAAGCAATGCACAACAATATAATATATATGAAAAATGACATATGTTATATTGTTGAGATGTTGCCTAACAACATATTTATACCAAAGAATACAGTTTTTAAAAAAATTGAAGAAAATAGTGTTTGAAGACATACATTTTCTACTTAGGATGAGTGTCACGTGGTCTCATCAATCCTGCAAGGGTTAAATGGCTTCATGTATAACAACAGGTACTAACTTCATTTTTTAAAATTTCTTGTTGTAATGTATAGATTTTATTTCCCCTTTATCATGTGTGCAACACTTAGATAGTATATTTGGTAGTTGTGTGGAAAAAAATATACAGGGTGATGCCGAATTCCAACACATAATAGTATAAAATTTATATTTGTTCATCAAGAAATGAAGAAAATGCACCAATCAGCGTGTGCGCTGTATGTAGTTGTGAATTGCACATGTTCTTACTCCTCGGTTGTCATTGGCCAGCCATATTGTTATGAGGGAATGAGACTTATTATGGGATATAATCTGTTATATTCTGTAAAAAGAGTTAAACAGTACCAAATATTATAAATACAAGGTAACTTTTCTTCTACGGTAGGGAACTCTGCTTTCACTCACATCATAAACTGGGCAACGCTCGTCAATTTGAGCTTTATTTCGATAAAATATGTTCAGAAGTTTCGGAGATATAGCCCTTAGTATATAGTAGTTAGAAGCAATGCACAACAATATAATATATATGAAAAATGACATATGTTATATTGTTGAGATGTTGCCTAACAACATATTTATACCAAAGAATACAGTTTGAAGAAAATTGAAGAAAATAGTGTTTGAAGACATACATTTTCTACTTAGGATGAGCGTCACGTGGTCTCATCAATCCTGCAAGGGTTAAATGGCTTCATGTATAAAAACAGGTACTAACTACATTTTTTAAAATTTCTTGTTGTAACGTATAGATTTTATTTCCCCTTTATCATGTGTGCAACACTTAGATAGTATATTTGGTAGTTGTGTGGAAAAAAGTATACAGGGTGATGCAGAATTCAAACCCTTAATAATATGAAATTATTGTTTGTTCATCAAAAAATAAAGAAAATGCACCGATTAGCGTGTGCGCTGTATGAAGTTCTGAATGGCACATGATCTTACTTCTCGGTTGTCATTGGTCAGCCATATTGTTATGAGGGAATGAGACTTATTATGGGATAAAATCTGCTTTTTCTGTAAAAGGAGTTAAACAGTACCAAATGTTATATATACAAGGTAACTTTTCATCTTCGGTAGGGAACTCTGCTTGCACTCGCATCATAAACTGGGCAATGTTCTTCAATATGAGCTTTATTTCGATAAAATATGTTCAGAAGTTTCGCAGATATAGCCCTTAGTATATAGTAGTTAGAAGCAATGCACAACAATATAATATATATGAAAAATGACATATGTTTATTGTTGAGATATTGCCTAACAACATATTTATACCAAAGAATACAGTTTTGAAGAAAATTGAAGAAAATAGTGTTTGAAGACATACGTTTTCTACTTAGGATGAGTGTCACGTGGTCTCATCAATCCTGCAAGTGTTAAATGGCTTCATGTATAACAACAGGTACTAACTTCATTTTTTAAAACTTCTTGTTATAATGTATAGATTTTCTTTCCCCTTTATCAGGTGTGCAACACTTAGGTAGTATATTTGGTAGTTGTGTGGAAAAAAATATACAGGGTGATGCAGAATTCCAACACTTAATAGTATAAAATTTATGTTTGTTCATCAAGAAATGAAGAAAATGCAACAATTAGCGTGTGCGCTGTATGTAGTTCTTAATGGCACATGTTCTTACTCCTCGGTTGTCATTGGTCAGCCATATTGTTATGAGGGAATGAGACTTATTATGGGATATAATCTGTTATATTCTGTAAAAAGAGTTAAACAGTACCAAATATTATAAATACAAGGTAACTTTTCTTCTACGGTAGGGAACTCTGTTTTCACTCACATCATAATCTGGGCAACGCTCGTCAATTTGAGCTTTATTTCGTTAAAATATGTTCAGAAGTTTCGGAGATATAGCAATTAGTATATAGTAGTTAGAAGCAATGCACAACAATATAATATATATGAAAAATGACATATGTTATATTGTTGAGATGTTGCCTAACAACATATTTATACCAAAGAATACAGTTTTTAAGAAAATTGAAGAAAATAGTGTTTGAAGACATACATTTTCTACTTAGGATGAGTGTCACGTGGTCTCATCAATCCTGCAAGGGTTAAATGGCTTCATATATAACAACAGGTACTAACTTCATTTTTTAAAATTTCTTGTTGTAATGTATAGATTTTATTTCCCTTTTATCATGTGTGCAACACTTACATAGTATATTTGGTAGTTGTGTGGAAAAAAATATACAGGGTGATGCAGAATTCCAACACTTAATAGTATAAAATTTATGTTTGTTCATCAAGAAATGAAGAAAATGCACCAATTAGCGTGTGCGCTGTATGTAGTTCTGAATGGCACATGTTCTTACTCCTCGGTTGTCATTGGTCAGCCATATTGTTATGAGGGATTGAGACTTATTATGGGATAAAATCTGTTATATTCTGTAAAAAGAGTTAAACAGTACCAAATGTTATATATACAAGGTAACTTTTCTTCTACGGTAGGGAACTCTGCTTTCACTCACATCATAAACTGGGCAACGCTCGTCAATTTGAGCTTTATTTCGTTAAAATATGTTCAGAAGTTTCGGAGATATAGAAATTAGTATATAGTAGTTAGAAGCAATGCACAACAATATAATATATATGAAAAATGACATATGTTATATTGTTGAGATGTTGCGTAACAACATATTTATACCAAAGAATACAGTTTTTAAGAAAATTGAAGAAAATAGTGTTTGAAGACATACATTTTCTACTTAGGATGAGTGTCACGTGGTCTCATCAATCCTGCAAGGGTTAAATGGCTTCATGTATAACAACAGGTACTAACTTCATTTTTTAAAATTTCTTGTTGTAATGTATAGATTTTATTTCCCCTTTATCATGTGTGCAACACTTAGATAGTATATTTGGTAGTTGTGTGGAAAAAAATATACAGGGTGATGCCGAATTCCAACACATAATAGTATAAAATTTATATTTGTTCATCAAGAAATGAAGAAAATGCACCAATTAGCGTGTGCGCTGTATGTAGTTCTGAATGGCACATGTTCTTACTCCTCGGTTGTCATTGGTCAGCCATACTGTTATGAGGGAATGAGACTTATTATGGGATAAAATCTGTTATATTCTGTAAAAAGAGTTAAACAGTACCAAATGTTATATATACAAGGTAACTTTTCTTCTACCGTAGGGGACTCTGCTTGCACTCGCATCATAAGCTGGGCAATGTTCTTCAATTTGAGCTTTATTTCGATAAAATATGTTCAGAAGTTTCGGAGATATAGAAATTAGTATATCGTCGGCGGCAATTCAAAACCTGCTATGTGCATTTTGCAGGAGAAGCGAAAAACAGTATCCTGGTTAGATTTTTCGCTTTATAAAAGTGATGTTATAAGTAATATTTGATGCTGCACGTAACTTGATATCTTCTCAAGTTACTTGAGAAGCTATCAAGTTACGTGCAGCATCAAATATTACTTATAACATCACTTTTATAAAGCGAAAAATCTAACCAGGATACTGTTTTTCGCTTCTCCTGCAAAATGCACATAGCAGGTTTTGAATTGCCGCCGACGATATAGTAGTTAGAAGCAATGCACAACAATATAATATATATGAAAAATGACATATGTTATATTGTTGAGATGTTGCCTAACAACATATTTATACCAAAGAATACAGTTTGAAGAAAATTGAAGAAAATAGTGTTTGAAGACATACATTTTCTACTTAGGATGAGTGTCACGTGGTCTCATCAATCCTGCAAGGGTTAAATGGCTTCATGTATAAAAACAGGTACTAACTACATTTTTTAAAATTTCTTGTTGTAACGTATAGATTTTATTTCCCCTTTATCATGTGTGCAACACTTAGATAGTATATTTGGTAGTTGTGTGGAAAAAAATATACAGGGTGATGCAGAATTCAAACCCTTAATAATATGAAATTATTGTTTGTTCATCAAAAAATAAAGAAAATGCACCGATTAGCGTGTGCGCTGTATGAAGTTCTGAATGGCACATGATCTTACTTCTCGGTTGTCATTGGTCAGCCATATTGTTATGAGGGAATGAGATTTATTATGGGATAAAATCTCTTATATTCTGTAAAAAGAGTTAAACAGTACCAAATGTTATATATACAAGGTAACTTTTCTTCTACGGTAGGGAACTCTGCTTTCACTCACATCAAAAACTGGGCAATGTTCTTCAATTTGAGCTTTATTTCGATAAAATATGTTCAGAAGTTTCGGAGATATAGCCCTTAGTATATAGTAGTTAGAAGCAATGCACAACAATATAATATATATGAAAAATGACATATGTTATATTGTTGAGATGTTGCCTAACAACATATTTATACCAAACAATACAGTTTGAAGAAAATTGAAGAAAATAGTGTTTGAAGACATACATTTTCTACTTAGGATGAGTGTCACGTGGTCTCATCAATCCTGCAAGGGTTAAATGGCTTCATG
Source organism: Thermobia domestica (assembly GCF_964235325.1). NCBI lineage: Eukaryota > Metazoa > Arthropoda > Insecta > Zygentoma > Lepismatidae > Thermobia > Thermobia domestica. The sequence goes on from NC_137455.1 coordinate 263,611,102, forward strand.
TATAACAACAGGTACTAACTTCATTTTTTAAAATTTCTTGTTGTAATGTATAGATTTTATTTCCCCTTTATCATGTGTGCAACACTTAGATAGTATATTTGGTAGTTGTGTGTAAAAAAATATACAGGGTGATGCAGAATTCAAACCCTTTATAATATGAAATTATTGTTTGTTCATCAAAAAATAAAGAAAATGCACCAATTAGCGTGTGCGCTGTAAGAAGTTCTGAATGGCACATGTTCTTACTTCTCGGTTGTCATTGGTCAGCCATATTGTTATGAGGGAATGAGACTTATTATGGGATAAAATCTCTTATATTCTGTAAAAAAGAGTTAAACAGTACCAAATGTTATATATACAAGGTAACTTTTCTTCTACGGTAGGGAACTCTGCTTGCACTCGCATCATAAACTGGGCAATGTTCTTCAATATGAGCTTTATTTCGATAAAATATGTTCAGAAGTTTCGCAGATATAGCCCTTAGTATATAGTAGTTAGAAGCAATGCACAACAATATAATATATATGAAAAATGACATATGTTTATTGTTGAGATATTGCCTAACAACATATTTATACCAAAGAATACAGTTTTGAAGAAAATTGAAGAAAATAGTGTTTGAAGACATACGTTTTCTACTTAGGATGAGTGTCACGTGGTCTCATCAATCCTGCAAGGGTTAAATGGCTTCATGTATAACAACAGGTACTAACTTCATTTTTTAAAACTTCTTGTTATAATGTATAGATTTTCTTTCCCCTTTATCAGGTGTGCAACACTTAGGTAGTATATTTGGTAGTTGTGTGGAAAAAAATATACAGGGTGATGCAGAATTCCAACACTTAATAGTATAAAATTTATGTTTGTTCATCAAAAAATAAAGAAAATGCACCAATTAGCGTGTGCGCTGTAAGAAGTTCTGAATGGCACATGTTCTTACTTCTCGGTTGTCATTGGTCAGCCATATTGTTATGAGGGAATGAGACTTATTATGGGATAAAATCTCTTATATTCTGTAAAAAGAGTTAAACAGTACCAAATGTTATATATACAAGGTAACTTTTCTTCTACGGTAGGGAACTCTGCTTTCACTCACATCATAAACTGGGCAACGCTCGTCAATTTGAGCCTTATTTCGTTAAAATATGTTCAGAAGTTTCGGAGATATAGCCCTTAGTATATAGTAGTTAGGAGCAATGCACAACAATATAATATATATGAAAAAATGATATATGTTATATTGTTGAGATGTTGCCTAACAACATATTTATACCAAAGTGTACAGTTTTGAAGAAAATTGAAGAAAATAGAGTTTGAAGACATACGTTTTCTACTTAGGATGAGTGTCACGTGGTCTCATCAATCCTGCAAGGGTTAAATGCCTTCATGTATAACAACAGGTACTAAGTTCATTTTTTAAAACTTCTTGTTGTAATGTATAGATTTTCTTTCCCCTTTATCAGGTGTGCAACACTTAGATAGTATATTTGGTAGTTGTGTGGAAAAAAATATACAGGGTGATGCAGAATTCCAACACTTAATATTATAAAAATTTATGTTTGTTCATCAAGAAATGAAGAAAATGCACCAATTAGCATGTGCGCTGTATGAAGTTCTGAATGGCACATGTTCTTACTCCTCGGTTGTCATTGGTCAGCCATATTGTTATGAGGGAATGAGACTTATTATTTGATAAAATCTCTTATATTCTGTAAAAAGAGTTAAACAGTACCAAATGTTATATATACAAGGTAACTTTCCTTCTACGGTGGGGAACTCTGCATTCACTCACATCATAAATTGGGCAATGCTCGTCAATTTGAGCTTTATTTCGTTAAAATATGTTCAGAAGTTTCGGAGATATAGCCCTTAGTATATAGTAGTTAGAAGCAATGCACAACAATATAATATATATGAAAAATGACATATGTTATATTGTTGAGATGTTGCCTAACAACATATTTATACCAAAGAATACAGTTTTGAAGAAAATTGAAGAAAATAGTGTTTGAAGACATACGTTTTCTACTTAGGATGAGTGTCACGTGGTCTCATCAATCCTGCAAGGGTAAAACGGCTTCATGTATAACAACAGGTACTAACTTCATTTTTTAAAATTTCTTGTTGTAATGTATAGATTTTTTCCCCTTTATCATGTGTGCAACACTTAGATAGTATATTTGGTAGTTGTGTGTAAAAAAAATATACAGGGTGATGCAGAATTCCAACACATAATAGTATAAAATTTATATTTGTTCATCAAGAAATGAAGAAAATGCACCAATCAGCGTGTGCGCTGTATGTAGTTGTGAATTGCACATGTTCTTACTCCTCGGTTGTCATTGGTCAGCCATATTGTTATGAGGGAATGAGACTTATTATGGGATATAATCTGTTATATTCTGTAAAAAGAGTTAAACAGTACCAAATATTATAAATACAAGGTAACTTTTCTTCTACGGTAGGGAACTCTGCTTTCACTCACATCATAAACTGGGCAACGCTCGTCAATTTGAGCTTTATTTCGTTAAAATATGTTCAGAAGTTTCGGAGATATAGAAATTAGTATATAGTAGTTAGAAGCAATGCACAACAATATAATATATATGAAAAATGACATATGTTATATTGTTGAGATGTTGCCTAACAACATATTTATACCAAAGAATACAGTTTTTAAGAAAATTGAAGAAAATAGTGTTTGAAGACATACATTTTCTACTTAGGATGAGTGTCACGTGGTCTCATCAATCCTGCAAGGGTTAAATGGCTTCATGTATAACAACAGGTACTAACTTCATTTTTTAAAATTTCTTGTTGTAATGTATAGATTTTATTTCCCCTTTATCATGTGTGCAACACTTAGATAGTATATTTGGTAGTTGTGTGGAAAAAAATATACAGGGTGATGCCGAATTCCAACACATAATAGTATAAAATTTATATTTGTTCATCAAGAAATGAAGAAAATGCACCAATTAGCGTGTGCGCTGTATGTAGTTCTGAATGGCACATGTTCTTACTCCTCGGTTGTCATTGGTCAGCCATACTGTTATGAGGGAATGAGACTTATTATGGGATAAAATCTGTTATATTCTGTAAAAAGAGTTAAACAGTACCAAATGTTATATATACAAGGTAACTTTTCTTCTACCGTAGGGGACTCTGCTTGCACTCGCATCATAAGCTGGGCAATGTTCTTCAATTTGAGCTTTATTTCGATAAAATATGTTCAGAAGTTTCGGAGATATAGCCCTTAGTATATAGTAGTTAGAAGCAATGCACAACAATATAATATATATGAAAAATGACATATGTTATATTGTTGAGATGTTGCCTAACAACATATTTATACCAAAGAATACAGTTTGAAGAAAATTGAAGAAAATAGTGTTTGAAGACATACATTTTCTACTTAGGATGAGCGTCACGTGGTCTCATCAATCCTGCAAGGGTTAAATGGCTTCATGTATAAAAACAGGTACTAACTACATTTTTTAAAATTTCTTGTTGTAACGTATAGATTTTATTTCCCCTTTATCATGTGTGCAACACTTAGATAGTATATTTGGTAGTTGTGTGGAAAAAAGTATACAGGGTGATGCAGAATTCAAACCCTTAATAATATGAAATTATTGTTTGTTCATCAAAAAATAAAGAAAATGCACCGATTAGCGTGTGCGCTGTATGAAGTTCTGAATGGCACATGATCTTACTTCTCGGTTGTCATTGGTCAGCCATATTGTTATGAGGGAATGAGACTTATTATGGGATAAAATCTGCTTTTTCTGTAAAAGGAGTTAAACAGTACCAAATGTTATATATACAAGGTAACTTTTCATCTTCGGTAGGGAACTCTGCTTGCACTCGCATCATAAACTGGGCAATGTTCTTCAATATGAGCTTTATTTCGATAAAATATGTTCAGAAGTTTCGCAGATATAGCCCTTAGTATATAGTAGTTAGAAGCAATGCACAACAATATAATATATATGAAAAATGACATATGTTTATTGTTGAGATATTGCCTAACAACATATTTATACCAAAGAATACAGTTTTGAAGAAAATTGAAGAAAATAGTGTTTGAAGACATACGTTTTCTACTTAGGATGAGTGTCACATGGTCTCATCAATCCTGCAAGTGTTAAATGGCTTCATGTATAACAACAGGTACTAACTTCATTTTTTAAAACTTCTTGTTATAATGTATAGATTTTCTTTCCCCTTTATCAGGTGTGCAACACTTAGGTAGTATATTTGGTAGTTGTGTGGAAAAAAATATACAGGGTGATGCAGAATTCCAACACTTAATAGTATAAAATTTATGTTTGTTCATCAAGAAATGAAGAAAATGCAACAATTAGCGTGTGCGCTGTATGTAGTTCTTAATGGCACATGTTCTTACTCCTCGGTTGTCATTGGTCAGCCATATTGTTATGAGGGAATGAGACTTATTATGGGATATAATCTGTTATATTCTGTAAAAAGAGTTAAACAGTACCAAATATTATAAATACAAGGTAACTTTTCTTCTACGGTAGGGAACTCTGTTTTCACTCACATCATAAACTGGGCAACGCTCGTCAATTTGAGCTTTATTTCGTTAAAATATGTTCAGAAGTTTCGGAGATATAGCAATTAGTATATAGTAGTTAGAAGCAATGCACAACAATATAATATATATGAAAAATGACATATGTTATATTGTTGAGATGTTGCCTAACAACATATTTATACCAAAGAATACAGTTTTTAAGAAAATTGAAGAAAATAGTGTTTGAAGACATACATTTTCTACTTAGGATGAGTGTCACGTGGTCTCATCAATCCTGCAAGGGTTAAATGGCTTCATATATAACAACAGGTACTAACTTCATTTTTTAAAATTTCTTGTTGTAATGTATAGATTTTATTTCCCCTTTATCATGTGTGCAACACTTACATAGTATATTTGGTAGTTGTGTGGAAAAAAATATACAGGGTGAAGCAGAATTCCAACACTTAATAGTATAAAATTTATGTTTGTTCATCAAGAAATGAAGAAAATGCACCAATTAGCGTGTGCGCTGTATGTAGTTCTGAATGGCACATGTTCTTACTCCTCGGTTGTCATTGGTCAGCCATATTGTTATGAGGGATTGAGACTTATTATGGGATAAAATCTGTTATATTCTGTAAAAAGAGTTAAACAGTACCAAATGTTATATATACAAGGTAACTTTTCTTCTACGGTAGGGAACTCTGCTTTCACTCACATCATAAACTGGGCAACGCTCGTCAATTTGAGCTTTATTTCGTTAAAATATGTTCAGAAGTTTCGGAGATATAGAAATTAGTATATAGTAGTTAGAAGCAATGCACAACAATATAATATATATGAAAAATGACATATGTTATATTGTTGAGATGTTGCGTAACAACATATTTATACCAAAGAATACAGTTTTTAAGAAAATTGAAGAAAATAGTGTTTGAAGACATACATTTTCTACTTAGGATGAGTGTCACGTGGTCTCATCAATCCTGCAAGGGTTAAATGGCTTCATGTATAACAACAGGTACTAACTTCATTTTTTAAAATTTCTTGTTGTAATGTATAGATTTTATTTCCCCTTTATCATGTGTGCAACACTTAGATAGTATATTTGGTAGTTGTGTGGAAAAAAATATACAGGGTGATGCCGAATTCCAACACATAATAGTATAAAATTTATATTTGTTCATCAAGAAATGAAGAAAATGCACCAATTAGCGTGTGCGCTGTATGTAGTTCTGAATGGCACATGTTCTTACTCCTCGGTTGTCATTGGTCAGCCATACTGTTATGAGGGAATGAGACTTATTATGGGATAAAATCTGTTATATTCTGTAAAAAGAGTTAAACAGTACCAAATGTTATATATACAAGGTAACTTTTCTTCTACCGTAGGGGACTCTGCTTGCACTCGCATCATAAGCTGGGCAATGTTCTTCAATTTGAGCTTTATTTCGATAAAATATGTTCAGAAGTTTCGGAGATATAGAAATTAGTATATAGTAGTTAGAAGCAATGCACAACAATATAATATATATGAAAAATGACATATGTTATATTGTTGAGATGTTGCCTAACAACATATTTATACCAAAGAATACAGTTTGAAGAAAATTGAAGAAAATAGTGTTTGAAGACATACATTTTCTACTTAGGATGAGTGTCACGTGGTCTCATCAATCCTGCAAGGGTTAAATGGCTTCATGTATAAAAACAGGTACTAACTACATTTTTTAAAATTTCTTGTTGTAACGTATAGATTTTATTTCCCCTTTATCATGTGTGCAACACTTAGATAGTATATTTGGTAGTTGTGTGGAAAAAAATATACAGGGTGATGCAGAATTCAAACCCTTAATAATATGAAATTATTGTTTGTTCATCAAAAAATAAAGAAAATGCACCAATTAGCGTGTGCGCTGTATGAAGTTCTGAATGGCACATGATCTTACTTCTCGGTTGTCATTGGTCAGCCATATTGTTATGAGGGAATGAGATTTATTATGGGATAAAATCTCTTATATTCTGTAAAAAGAGTTAAACAGTACCAAATGTTATATATACAAGGTAACTTTTCTTCTACGGTAGGGAACTCTGCTTTCACTCACATCAAAAACTGGGCAATGTTCTTCAATTTGAGCTTTATTTCGATAAAATATGTTCAGAAGTTTCGGAGATATAGCCCTTAGTATATAGTAGTTAGAAGCAATGCACAACAATATAATATATATGAAAAATGACATATGTTATATTGTTGAGATGTTGCCTAACAACATATTTATACCAAACAATACAGTTTGAAGAAAATTGAAGAAAATAGTGTTTGAAGACATACATTTTCTACTTAGGATGAGTGTCACGTGGTCTCATCAATCCTGCAAGGGTTAAATGGCTTCATGTATAACAACAGGTACTAACTTCATTTTTTAAAATTTCTTGTTGTAATGTATAGATTTTATTTCCCCTTTATCATGTGTGCAACACTTAGATAGTATATTTGGTAGTTGTGTGTAAAAAAATATACAGGGTGATGCAGAATTCAAACCCTTTATAATATGAAATTATTGTTTGTTCATCAAAAAATAAAGAAAATGCACCAATTAGCGTGTGCGCTGTAAGAAGTTCTGAATGGCACATGTTCTTACTTCTCGGTTGTCATTGGTCAGCCATATTGTTATGAGGGAATGAGACTTATTATGGGATAAAATCTCTTATATTCTGTAAAAAAGAGTTAAACAGTACCAAATGTTATATATACAAGGTAACTTTTCTTCTACGGTAGGGAACTCTGCTTGCACTCGCATCATAAACTGGGCAATGTTCTTCAATTTGAGCTTTATTTCGATAAAATATGTTCAGAAGTTTCGGAGATATAGCCCTTAGTATATAGTAGTTAGAAGCAATGCACAACAATATAATATATATGAAAAATGACATATGTTATATTGTTGAGATGTTGCCTAACAACATATTTATACCAAACAATACAGTTTGAAGAAAATTGAAGAAAATAGTGTTTGAAGACATACATTTTCTACTTAGGATGAGTGTCACGTGGTCTCATCAATCCTGCAAGGGTTAAATGGCTTCATGTATAACAACAGGTACTAACTTCATTTTTTAAAATTTCTTGTTGTAATGTATAGATTTTATTTCCCCTTTATCATGTGTGCAACACTTAGATAGTATATTTGGTAGTTGTGTGGAAAAAAATATACAGGGTGATGCAGAATTCAAACCCTTAATAATATGAAATTATTGTTTGTTCATCAAAAAATAAAGAAAATGCACCAATTAGCGTGTGCGCTGTATGAAGTTCTGAATGGCACATGATCTTACTTCTCGGTTGTCATTGGTCAGCCATATTGTTATGAGGGAATGAGATTTATTATGGGATAAAATCTCTTATATTCTGTAAAAAGAGTTAAACAGTACCAAATGTTATATATACAAGGTAACTTTTCTTCTACGGTAGGGAACTCTGCTTTCACTCACATCAAAAACTGGGCAATGTTCTTCAATTTGAGCTTTATTTCGATAAAATATGTTCAGAAGTTTCGGAGATATAGCCCTTAGTATATAGTAGTTAGAAGCAATGCACAACAATATAATATATATGAAAAATGACATATGTTATATTGTTGAGATGTTGCCTAACAACATATTTATACCAAACAATACAGTTTGAAGAAAATTGAAGAAAATAGTGTTTGAAGACATACATTTTCTACTTAGGATGAGTGTCACGTGGTCTCATCAATCCTGCAAGGGTTAAATGGCTTCATGTATAACAACAGGTACTAACTTCATTTTTTAAAATTTCTTGTTGTAATGTATAGATTTTATTTCCCCTTTATCATGTGTGCAACACTTAGATAGTATATTTGGTAGTTGTGTGTAAAAAAATATACAGGGTGATGCAGAATTCAAACCCTTTATAATATGAAATTATTGTTTGTTCATCAAAAAATAAAGAAAATGCACCAATTAGCGTGTGCGCTGTAAGAAGTTCTGAATGGCACATGTTCTTACTTCTCGGTTGTCATTGGTCAGCCATATTGTTATGAGGGAATGAGACTTATTATGGGATAAAATCTCTTATATTCTGTAAAAAAGAGTTAAACAGTACCAAATGTTATATATACAAGGTAACTTTTCTTCTACGGTAGGGAACTCTGCTTGCACTCGCATCATAAACTGGGCAATGTTCTTCAATATGAGCTTTATTTCGATAAAATATGTTCAGAAGTTTCGCAGATATAGCCCTTAGTATATAGTAGTTAGAAGCAATGCACAACAATATAATATATATGAAAAATGACATATGTTTATTGTTGAGATATTGCCTAACAACATATTTATACCAAAGAATACAGTTTTGAAGAAAATTGAAGAAAATAGTGTTTGAAGACATACGTTTTCTACTTAGGATGAGTGTCACGTGGTCTCATCAATCCTGCAAGGGTTAAATGGCTTCATGTATAACAACAGGTACTAACTTCATTTTTTAAAACTTCTTGTTATAATGTATAGATTTTCTTTCCCCTTTATCAGGTGTGCAACACTTAGGTAGTATATTTGGTAGTTGTGTGGAAAAAAATATACAGGGTGATGCAGAATTCCAACACTTAATAGTATAAAATTTATGTTTGTTCATCAAGAAATGAAGAAAATGCAACAATTAGCGTGTGCGCTGTATGTAGTTCTTAATGGCACATGTTCTTACTCCTCGGTTGTCATTGGTCAGCCATATTGTTATGAGGGAATGAGACTTATTATGGGATAAAATCTGTTATATTCTGTAAAAAGAGTTAAACAGTACCAAATATTATATATACAAGGTAACTTTTCTTCTACGGTAGGGAACTCTGCTTTCACTCACATCATAAACTGGGCAACGCTCGTCAATTTGAGCTTTATTTCGTTAAAATATGTTCAGAAGTTTCGGAGATATAGCCCTTAGTATATAGTAGTTAGAAGCAATGCACAACAATATAATATATATGAAAAATGACATATGTTATATTGTTGAGATGTTGCCTAACAACATATTTATACCAAAGAATACAGTTTTGAAGAAAATTGAAGAAAATAGTGTTTGAAGACATACGTTTTCTACTTAGGATGAGTGTCACGTGGTCTCATCAATCCTGCAAGGGTAAAACGGCTTCATGTATAACAACAGGTACTAACTTCATTTTTTAAAATTTCTTGTTGTAATGTATAGATTTTTTCCCCTTTATCATGTGTGCAACACTTAGATAGTATATTTGGTAGTTGTGTGTAAAAAAAATATACAGGGTGATGCAGAATTCCAACACATAATAGTATAAAATTTATATTTGTTCATCAAGAAATGAAGAAAATGCACCAATCAGCGTGTGCGCTGTATGTAGTTGTGAATTGCACATGTTCTTACTCCTCGGTTGTCATTGGTCAGCCATATTGTTATGAGGGAATGAGACTTATTATGGGATATAATCTGTTATATTCTGTAAAAAGAGTTAAACAGTACCAAATATTATAAATACAAGGTAACTTTTCTTCTACGGTAGGGAACTCTGCTTTCACTCACATCATAAACTGGGCAACGCTCGTCAATTTGAGCTTTATTTCGTTAAAATATGTTCAGAAGTTTCGGAGATATAGAAATTAGTATATAGTAGTTAGAAGCAATGCACAACAATATAATATATATGAAAAATGACATATGTTATATTGTTGAGATGTTGCCTAACAACATATTTATACCAAAGAATACAGTTTTTAAGAAAATTGAAGAAAATAGTGTTTGAAGACATACATTTTCTACTTAGGATGAGTGTCACGTGGTCTCATCAATCCTGCAAGGGTTAAATGGCTTCATGTATAACAACAGGTACTAACTTCATTTTTTAAAATTTCTTGTTGTAATGTATAGATTTTATTTCCCCTTTATCATGTGTGCAACACTTAGATAGTATATTTGGTAGTTGTGTGGAAAAAAATATACAGGGTGATGCCGAATTCCAACACATAATAGTATAAAATTTATATTTGTTCATCAAGAAATGAAGAAAATGCACCAATTAGCGTGTGCGCTGTATGTAGTTCTGAATGGCACATGTTCTTACTCCTCGGTTGTCATTGGTCAGCCATACTGTTATGAGGGAATGAGACTTATTATGGGATAAAATCTGTTATATTCTGTAAAAAGAGTTAAACAGTACCAAATGTTATATATACAAGGTAACTTTTCTTCTACCGTAGGGGACTCTGCTTGCACTCGCATCATAAGCTGGGCAATGTTCTTCAATTTGAGCTTTATTTCGATAAAATATGTTCAGAAGTTTCGGAGATATAGCCCTTAGTATATAGTAGTTAGAAGCAATGCACAACAATATAATATATATGAAAAATGACATATGTTATATTGTTGAGATGTTGCCTAACAACATATTTATACCAAAGAATACAGTTTGAAGAAAATTGAAGAAAATAGTGTTTGAAGACATACATTTTCTACTTAGGATGAGCGTCACGTGGTCTCATCAATCCTGCAAGGGTTAAATGGCTTCATGTATAAAAACAGGTACTAACTACATTTTTTAAAATTTCTTGTTGTAACGTATAGATTTTATTTCCCCTTTATCATGTGTGCAACACTTAGATAGTATATTTGGTAGTTGTGTGGAAAAAAGTATACAGGGTGATGCAGAATTCAAACCCTTAATAATATGAAATTATTGTTTGTTCATCAAAAAATAAAGAAAATGCACCGATTAGCGTGTGCGCTGTATGAAGTTCTGAATGGCACATGATCTTACTTCTCGGTTGTCATTGGTCAGCCATATTGTTATGAGGGAATGAGACTTATTATGGGATAAAATCTGCTTTTTCTGTAAAAGGAGTTAAACAGTACCAAATGTTATATATACAAGGTAACTTTTCATCTTCGGTAGGGAACTCTGCTTGCACTCGCATCATAAACTGGGCAATGTTCTTCAATATGAGCTTTATTTCGATAAAATATGTTCAGAAGTTTCGCAGATATAGCCCTTAGTATATAGTAGTTAGAAGCAATGCACAACAATATAATATATATGAAAAATGACATATGTTTATTGTTGAGATATTGCCTAACAACATATTTATACCAAAGAATACAGTTTTGAAGAAAATTGAAGAAAATAGTGTTTGAAGACATACGTTTTCTACTTAGGATGAGTGTCACATGGTCTCATCAATCCTGCAAGTGTTAAATGGCTTCATGTATAACAACAGGTACTAACTTCATTTTTTAAAACTTCTTGTTATAATGTATAGATTTTCTTTCCCCTTTATCAGGTGTGCAACACTTAGGTAGTATATTTGGTAGTTGTGTGGAAAAAAATATACAGGGTGATGCAGAATTCCAACACTTAATAGTATAAAATTTATGTTTGTTCATCAAGAAATGAAGAAAATGCAACAATTAGCGTGTGCGCTGTATGTAGTTCTTAATGGCACATGTTCTTACTCCTCGGTTGTCATTGGTCAGCCATATTGTTATGAGGGAATGAGACTTATTATGGGATATAATCTGTTATATTCTGTAAAAAGAGTTAAACAGTACCAAATATTATAAATACAAGGTAACTTTTCTTCTACGGTAGGGAACTCTGTTTTCACTCACATCATAAACTGGGCAACGCTCGTCAATTTGAGCTTTATTTCGTTAAAATATGTTCAGAAGTTTCGGAGATATAGCAATTAGTATATAGTAGTTAGAAGCAATGCACAACAATATAATATATATGAAAAATGACATATGTTATATTGTTGAGATGTTGCCTAACAACATATTTATACCAAAGAATACAGTTTTTAAGAAAATTGAAGAAAATAGTGTTTGAAGACATACATTTTCTACTTAGGATGAGTGTCACGTGGTCTCATCAATCCTGCAAGGGTTAAATGGCTTCATATATAACAACAGGTACTAACTTCATTTTTTAAAATTTCTTGTTGTAATGTATAGATTTTATTTCCCCTTTATCATGTGTGCAACACTTACATAGTATATTTGGTAGTTGTGTGGAAAAAAATATACAGGGTGAAGCAGAATTCCAACACTTAATAGTATAAAATTTATGTTTGTTCATCAAGAAATGAAGAAAATGCACCAATTAGCGTGTGCGCTGTATGTAGTTCTGAATGGCACATGTTCTTACTCCTCGGTTGTCATTGGTCAGCCATATTGTTATGAGGGATTGAGACTTATTATGGGATAAAATCTGTTATATTCTGTAAAAAGAGTTAAACAGTACCAAATGTTATATATACAAGGTAACTTTTCTTCTACGGTAGGGAACTCTGCTTTCACTCACATCATAAACTGGGCAACGCTCGTCAATTTGAGCTTTATTTCGTTAAAATATGTTCAGAAGTTTCGGAGATATAGAAATTAGTATATAGTAGTTAGAAGCAATGCACAACAATATAATATATATGAAAAATGACATATGTTATATTGTTGAGATGTTGCGTAACAACATATTTATACCAAAGAATACAGTTTTTAAGAAAATTGAAGAAAATAGTGTTTGAAGACATACATTTTCTACTTAGGATGAGTGTCACGTGGTCTCATCAATCCTGCAAGGGTTAAATGGCTTCATGTATAACAACAGGTACTAACTTCATTTTTTAAAATTTCTTGTTGTAATGTATAGATTTTATTTCCCCTTTATCATGTGTGCAACACTTAGATAGTATATTTGGTAGTTGTGTGGAAAAAAATATACAGGGTGATGCCGAATTCCAACACATAATAGTATAAAATTTATATTTGTTCATCAAGAAATGAAGAAAATGCACCAATTAGCGTGTGCGCTGTATGTAGTTCTGAATGGCACATGTTCTTACTCCTCGGTTGTCATTGGTCAGCCATACTGTTATGAGGGAATGAGACTTATTATGGGATAAAATCTGTTATATTCTGTAAAAAGAGTTAAACAGTACCAAATGTTATATATACAAGGTAACTTTTCTTCTACCGTAGGGGACTCTGCTTGCACTCGCATCATAAGCTGGGCAATGTTCTTCAATTTGAGCTTTATTTCGATAAAATATGTTCAGAAGTTTCGGAGATATAGAAATTAGTATATAGTAGTTAGAAGCAATGCACAACAATATAATATATATGAAAAATGACATATGTTATATTGTTGAGATGTTGCCTAACAACATATTTATACCAAAGAATACAGTTTGAAGAAAATTGAAGAAAATAGTGTTTGAAGACATACATTTTCTACTTAGGATGAGTGTCACGTGGTCTCATCAATCCTGCAAGGGTTAAATGGCTTCATGTATAAAAACAGGTACTAACTACATTTTTTAAAATTTCTTGTTGTAACGTATAGATTTTATTTCCCCTTTATCATGTGTGCAACACTTAGATAGTATATTTGGTAGTTGTGTGGAAAAAAATATACAGGGTGATGCAGAATTCAAACCCTTAATAATATGAAATTATTGTTTGTTCATCAAAAAATAAAGAAAATGCACCAATTAGCGTGTGCGCTGTATGAAGTTCTGAATGGCACATGATCTTACTTCTCGGTTGTCATTGGTCAGCCATATTGTTATGAGGGAATGAGATTTATTATGGGATAAAATCTCTTATATTCTGTAAAAAGAGTTAAACAGTACCAAATGTTATATATACAAGGTAACTTTTCTTCTACGGTAGGGAACTCTGCTTTCACTCACATCAAAAACTGGGCAATGTTCTTCAATTTGAGCTTTATTTCGATAAAATATGTTCAGAAGTTTCGGAGATATAGCCCTTAGTATATAGTAGTTAGAAGCAATGCACTACAATATAATATATATGAAAAATGACATATGTTATATTGTTGAGATGTTGCCTAACAACATATTTATACCAAACAATACAGTTTGAAGAAAATTGAAGAAAATAGTGTTTGAAGACATACATTTTCTACTTAGGATGAGTGTCACGTGGTCTCATCAATCCTGCAAGGGTTAAATGGCTTCATGTATAACAACAGGTACTAACTTCATTTTTTAAAATTTCTTGTTGTAATGTATAGATTTTATTTCCCCTTTATCATGTGTGCAACACTTAGATAGTATATTTGGTAGTTGTGTGTAAAAAAATATACAGGGTGATGCAGAATTCAAACCCTTTATAATATGAAATTATTGTTTGTTCATCAAAAAATAAAGAAAATGCACCAATTAGCGTGTGCGCTGTAAGAAGTTCTGAATGGCACATGTTCTTACTTCTCGGTTGTCATTGGTCAGCCATATTGTTATGAGGGAATGAGACTTATTATGGGATAAAATCTCTTATATTCTGTAAAAAAGAGTTAAACAGTACCAAATGTTATATATACAAGGTAACTTTTCTTCTACGGTAGGGAACTCTGCTTGCACTCGCATCATAAACTTTGCAATGTTCTTCAATATGAGCTTTATTTCGATAAAATATGTTCAGAAGTTTCGCAGATATAGCCCTTAGTATATAGTAGTTAGAAGCAATGCACAACAATATAATATATATGAAAAATGACATATGTTTATTGTTGAGATATTGCCTAACAACATACTTATACCAAAGAATACAGTTTTGAAGAAAATTGAAGAAAATAGTGTTTGAAGACATACGTTTTCTACTTAGGATGAGTGTCACGTGGTCTCATCAATCCTGCAAGGGTTAAATGGCTTCATGTATAACAACAGGTACTAACTTCATTTTTTAAAACTTCTTGTTATAATGTATAGATTTTCTTTCCCCTTTATCAGGTGTGCAACACTTAGGTAGTATATTTGGTAGTTGTGTGGAAAAAAATATACAGGGTGATGCAGAATTCCAACACTTAATAGTATAAAATTTATGTTTGTTCATCAAGAAATGAAGAAAATGCAACAATTAGCGTGTGCGCTGTATGTAGTTCTTAATGGCACATGTTCTTACTCCTCGGTTGTCATTGGTCAGCCATATTGTTATGAGGGAATGAGACTTATTATGGGATAAAATCTGTTATATTCTGTAAAAAGAGTTAAACAGTACCAAATATTATATATACAAGGTAACTTTTCTTCTACGGTAGGGAACTCTGCTTTCACTCACATCATAAACTGGGCAACGCTCGTCAATTTGAGCTTTATTTCGTTAAAATATGTTCAGAAGTTTCGGAGATATAGCAATTAGTATATAGTAGTTAGAAGCAATGCACAACAATATAATATATATGAAAAATGACATATGTTATATTGTTGAGATGTTGCCTAACAACATATTTATACCAAAGTGTACAGTTTTGAAGAAAATTGAAGAAAATAGTGTTTGAAGACATACATTTTCTACTTAGGATGAGTGTCACGTGGTCTCATCAATCCTGCAAGGGTTAAATGGCTTCATGTATAACAACAGGTACTAACTTCATTTTTTAAAATTTCTTGTTGTAATGTATAGATTTTATTTCTCCTTTATCATGTGTGCAACACTTAGATAGTATATTTGGTAGTTGTGTGGAAAAAAATATACAGGGTGATGCAGAATTCCAACACATAATAGTATAAAATTTATATTTGTTCATCAAGAAATGAAGAAAATGCACCAATTAGCGTGTGCGCTGTATGTAGTTCTGAATGGCACATGTTGTTACTCCTCGGTTGTCATTGGTCAGCCATACTGTTATGAGGGAATGAGACTTATTATGGGATAAAATCTGTTATATTCTGTAAAAAGAGTTAAACAGTACCAAATGTTATATATACAAGGTAACTTTTCTTCTACAGTAGGGGACTCTGCTTGCACTCGCATCATAAGCTGGGCAATGTTCTTCAATTTGAGCTTTATTTCGATAAAATATGTTCAGAAGTTTCGGAGATATAGCCCTTAGTATATAGTAGTTAGAAGCAATGCACAACAATATAATATATATGAAAAATGACATATGTTATATTCTTGAGATGTTGCCTAACAACATATTTATACCAAAGAATACAGTTTGAAGAAAATTGAAGAAAATAGTGTTTGAAGACATACATTTTCTACTTAGGATGAGTGTCAAGTGGTCTCATCAATCATGCAAGGGTTAAATGGCTTCATGTATAACAACAGGTACTAACTACATTTTTTAAAATTTCTTGTTGTAACGTATAGATTTTATTTCCCCTTTATCATGTGTGCAACACTTAGATAGTATATTTGGTAGTTGTGTGTAAAAAAATATACAGGGTGATGCAGAATTCAAACCCTTAATAATATGAAATTATTTTTTGTTCATCAAAAAATAAAGAAAATGCACCGATTAGCGTGTGCGCTGTATGAAGTTCTGAATGGCACATGATCTTACTTCTCGGTTGTCATTGGTCAGCCATATTGTTATGAGGGAATGAGATTTATTATGGGATAAAATCTCTTATATTCTGTAAAAAGAGTTAAACAGTACCAAATGTTATATATACAAGGTAACTTTTCTTCTACGGTAGGGAACTCTGCTTTCACTCACATCATAAACTGGGCAACGCTCGTCAATTTGAGCTTTATTTCGTTAAAATATGTTCAGAAGTTTCGGAGATATAGCCCTTAGTATATAGTAGTTAGGAGCAATGCACAACAATATAATATATATGAAAAAATGATATATGTTATATTGTTGAGATGTTGCCTAACAACATATTTATACCAAAGTGTACAGTTTTGAAGAAAATTGAAGAAAATAGTGTTTGAAGACATACGTTTTCTACTTAGGATGAGTGTCACGTGGTCTCATCAATCCTGCAAGGGTTAAATGGCTTCATGTATAACAACAGGTACTAAGTTCATTTTTTAAAACTTCTTGTTGTAATGTATAGATTTTCTTTCCCCTTTATCAGGTGTGCAACACTTAGATAGTATATTTGGTAGTTGTGTGGAAAAAAATATACAGGGTGATGCAGAATTGCAACACATAATAGTATAAAATTTATATTTGTTCATCAAGAAATGAAGAAAATGCACCAATTAGCGTGTGCGCTGTATGTAGTTGTGAATTGCACATGTTCTTACTCCTCGGTTGTCATTGGTCAGCCATATTGTTATGAGGGAATGAGACTTATTATGGGATAAAATCTGCTTTTTCTGTAAAAATAGTTAAACAGTACCAAATGTTATATATACAAGGTAACTTTTCATCTTCGGTAGGGAACTCTGCTTGCACTCGCATCATAAACTGGGCAATGTTCTTCAATATGAGCTTTATTTCGATAAAATATGTTCAGAAGTTTCGCAGATATAGCCCTTAGTATATAGTAGTTAGAAGCAATGCACAACAATATAATATATATGCAAAATGACATATGTTTATTGTTGAGATATTGCCTAACAACATATTTATACCAAAGAATACAGTTTTGAAGAAAATTGAAGAAAATAGTGTTTGAAGACATACGTTTTCTACTTAGGATGAGTGTCACGTGGTCTCATCAATCCTGCAAGGGTTAAATGGCTTCATGTATAACAACAGGTACTAACTTCATTTTTTAAAACTTCTTGTTATAATGTATAGATTTTCTTTCCCCTTTATCAGGTGTGCAACACTTAGGTAGTATATTTGGTAGTTGTGTGGAAAAAAATATACAGGGTGATGCAGAATTCCAACACTTAATAGTATAAAATTTATGTTTGTTCATCAAGAAATGAAGAAAATGCAACAATTAGCGTGTGCGCTGTATGTAGTTCTTAATGGCACATGTTCTTACTCCTCGGTTGTCATTGGTCAGCCATATTGTTATGAGGGAATGAGACTTATTATGGGATAAAATCTGTTATATTCTGTAAAAAGAGTTAAACAGTACCAAATATTATATATACAAGGTAACTTTTCTTCTACGGTAGGGAACTCTGCTTTCACTCACATCATAAACTGGGCAACGCTCGTCAATTTGAGCTTTATTTCGTTAAAATATGTTCAGAAGTTTCGGAGATATAGAAATTAGTATATAGTAGTTAGAAGCAATGCACAACAATATAATATATATGAAAAATGACATATGTTATATTGTTGAGATGTTGCCTAACAACATATTTATACCAAAGTGAACAGTTTTGAAGAAAATTGAAGAAAATAGTGTTTGAAGACATACGTTTTCTACTTAGGATGAGTGTCACGTGGTCTCATCAATCCTGCAAGGGTTAAATGGCTTCATGTATAACAACAGGTACTAACTTCATTTTTTAAAATTTCTTGTTGTAATGTATAGATTTTATTTCTCCTTTATCATGTGTGCAACACTTAGATAGTATATTTGGTAGTTGTGTGGAAAAAAATATACAGGGTGATGCAGAATTCCAACACATAATAGTATAAAATTTATATTTGTTCATCAAGAAATGAAGAAAATGCACCAATTAGCGTGTGCGCTGTATGTAGTTGTGAATTGCACATGTTCTTACTCCTCGGTTGTCATTGGTCAGCCATATTGTTATGAGGGAATGAGACTTATTATGGGATATAATCTGTTATATTCTGTAAAAAGAGTTAAACAGTACCAAATATTATAAATACAAGGTAACTTTTCTTCTACGGTAGGGAACTCTGCTTTCACTCACATCATAAACTGGGCAACGCTCGTCAATTTGAGCTTTATTTCGTTAAAATATGTTCAGAAGTTTCGGAGATATAGAAATTAGTATATAGTAGTTAGAAGCAATGCACAACAATATAATATATATGAAAAATGACATATGTTATATTGTTGAGATGTTGCCTAACAACATATTTATACCAAAGAATACAGTTTTTAAGAAAATTGAAGAAAATAGTGTTTGAAGACATACATTTTCTACTTAGGATGAGTGTCACGTGGTCTCATCAATCCTGCAAGGGTTAAATGGCTTCATGTATAACAACAGGTACTAACTTCATTTTTTAAAATTTCTTGTTGTAATGTATAGATTTTATTTCCCCTTTATCATGTGTGCAACACTTAGATAGTATATTTGGTAGTTGTGTGGAAAAAAATATACAGGGTGATGCAGAATTCAAACCCTTTATAATATGAAATTATTGTTTGTTCATCAAAAAATAAAGAAAATGCACCAATTAGCGTGTGCGCTGTAAGAAGTTCTGAATGGCACATGTTCTTACTTCTCGGTTGTCATTGGTCAGCCATATTGTTATGAGGGAATGAGACTTATTATGGGATAAAATCTCTTATATTCTGTAAAAAAGAGTTAAACAGTACCAAATGTTATATATACAAGGTAACTTTTCTTCTACGGTAGGGAACTCTGCTTTCACTCACATCATAAACTGGGCAACGCTCGTCAATTTGAGCCTTATTTCGTTAAAATATGTTCAGAAGTTTCGGAGATATAGCCCTTAGTATATAGTAGTTAGGAGCAATGCACAACAATATAATATATATGAAAAAATGATATATGTTATATTGTTGAGATGTTGCCTAACAACATATTTATACCAAAGTGTACAGTTTTGAAGAAAATTGAAGAAAATAGTGTTTGAAGACATACGTTTTCTACTTAGGATGAGTGTCACGTGGTCTCATCAATCCTGCAAGGGTTAAATGGCTTCATGTATAAAAACAGGAACTAAGTTCATTTTTTAAAACTTCTTGTTGTAATGTATAGATTTTCTTTCCCCTTTATCAGGTGTGCAACACTTAGATAGTATATTTGGTAGTTGTGTGGAAAAAAATATACAGGGTGATGCAGAATTGCAACACATAATAGTATAAAATTTATATTTGTTCATCAAGAAATGAAGAAAATGCACCAATTAGCGTGTGCGCTGTATGTAGTTCTTAATGGCACATGTTCTTACTCCTCGCTTGTCATTGGTCAGCCATATTGTTATGAGGGAATGAGACTTATTATGGGATAAAATCTGCTTTTTCTGTAAAAAGAGTTAAACAGTACCAAATGTTATATATACAAGGTAACTTTTCATCTTCGGTAGGGAACTCTGCTTGCACTCGCATCATAAACTGGGCAATGTTCTTCAATATGAGCTTTATTTCGATAAAATATGTTCAGAAGTTTCGCAGATATAGCCCTTAGTATATAGTAGTTAGAAGCAATGCACAACAATATAATATATATGAAAAATGACATATGTTTATTGTTGAGATATTGCCTAACAACATATTTATACCAAAGAATACAGTTTTGAAGAAAATTGAAGAATATAGTGTTTGAAGACATACGTTTTCTACTTAGGATGAGTGTCACGTGGTCTCATCAATCCTGCAAGGGTTAAATGGCTTCATGTATAACAACAGGTACTAACTTCATTTTTTAAAACTTCTTGTTATAATGTATAGATTTTCTTTCCCCTTTATCAGGTGTGCAACACTTAGGTAGTATATTTGGTAGTTGTGTGGAAAAAAATATACAGGGTGATGCAGAATTCCAACACTTAATAGTATAAAATTTATGTTTGTTCATCAAGAAATGAAGAAAATGCAACAATTAGCGTGTGCGCTGTATGTAGTTCTTAATGGCACATGTTCTTACTCCTCGGTTGTCATTGGTCAGCCATATTGTTATGAGGGAATGAGACTTATTATGGGATAAAATCTGTTATATTCTGTAAAAAGAGTTAAACAGTACCAAATATTATATATACAAGGTAACTTTTCTTCTACGGTAGGGAACTCTGCTTTCACTCACATCATAAACTGGGCAACGCTCGTCAATTTGAGCTTTATTTCGTTAAAATATGTTCAGAAGTTTCGGAGATATAGCAATTAGTATATAGTAGTTAGAAGCAATGCACAACAATATAATATATATGAAAAATGACATATGTTATATTGTTGAGATGTTGCCTAACAACATATTTATACCAAAGTGTACAGTTTTGAAGAAAATTGAAGAAAATAGTGTTTGAAGACATACATTTTCTACTTAGGATGAGTGTCACGTGGTCTCATCAATCCTGCAAGGGTTAAATGGCTTCATGTATAACAACAGGTACTAACTTCATTTTTTAAAATTTCTTGTTGTAATGTATAGATTTTATTTCTCCTTTATCATGTGTGCAACACTTAGATAGTATATTTGGTAGTTGTGTGGAAAAAAATATACAGGGTGATGCAGAATTCCAACACATAATAGTATAAAATTTATATTTGTTCATCAAGAAATGAAGAAAATGCACCAATTAGCGTGTGCGCTGTATGTAGTTCTGAATGGCACATGTTCTTACTCCTCCGTTGTCATTGGTCAGCCATACTGTTATGAGGGAATGAGACTTATTATGGGATAAAATCTGTTATATTCTGTAAAAAGAGTTAAACAGTACCAAATGTTATATATACAAGGTAACTTTTCTTCTACCGTAGGGGACTCTGCTTGCACTCGCATCATAAGCTGGGCAATGTTCTTCAATTTGAGCTTTATTTCGATAAAATATGTTCAGAAGTTTCGGAGATATAGCCCTTAGTATATAGTAGTTAGAAGCAATGCACAACAATATAATATATATGAAAAATGACATATGTTATATTCTTGAGATGTTGCCTAACAACATATTTATACCAAAGAATACAGTTTGAAGAAAATTGAAGAAAATAGTGTTTGAAGACATACATTTTCTACTTAGGATGAGTGTCAAGTGGTCTCATCAATCATGCAAGGGTTAAATGGCTTCATGTATAACAACAGGTACTAACTACATTTTTTAAAATTTCTTGTTGTAACGTATAGATTTTATTTCCCCTTTATCATGTGTGCAACACTTAGATAGTATATTTGGTAGTTGTGTGTAAAAAAATATACAGGGTGATGCAGAATTCAAACCCTTAATAATATGAAATTATTGTTTGTTCATCAAAAAATAAAGAAAATGCACCGATTAGCGTGTGCGCTGTATGAAGTTCTGAATGGCACATGATCTTACTTCTCGGTTGTCATTGGTCAGCCATATTGTTATGAGGGAATGAGATTTATTATGGGATAAAATCTCTTATATTCTGTAAAAAGAGTTAAACAGTACCAAATGTTATATATACAAGGTAACTTTTCTTCTACGGTAGGGAACTCTGCTTTCACTCACATCATAAACTGGGCAACGCTCGTCAATTTGAGCCTTATTTCGTTAAAATATGTTCAGAAGTTTCGGAGATATAGCCCTTAGTATATAGTAGTTAGGAGCAATGCACAACAATATAATATATATGAAAAAATGATATATGTTATATTGTTGAGATGTTGCCTAACAACATATTTATACCAAAGTGTACAGTTTTGAAGAAAATTGAAGAAAATAGTGTTTGAAGACATACGTTTTCTACTTAGGATGAGTGTCACGTGGTCTCATCAATCCTGCAAGGGTTAAATGGCTTCATGTATAACAACAGGTACTAAGTTCATTTTTTAAAACTTCTTGTTGTAATGTATAGATTTTCTTTCCCCTTTATCAGGTGTGCAACACTTAGATAGTATATTTGGTAGTTGTGTGGAAAAAAATATACAGGGTGATGCAGAATTGCAACACATAATAGTATAAAATTTATATTTGTTCATCAAGAAATGAAGAAAATGCACCAATTAGCGTGTGCGCTGTATGTAGTTGTGAATTGCACATGTTCTTACTCCTCGGTTGTCATTGGTCAGCCATATTGTTATGAGGGAATGAGACTTATTATGGGATAAAATCTGCTTTTTCTGTAAAAATAGTTAAACAGTACCAAATGTTATATATACAAGGTAACTTTTCATCTTCGGTAGGGAACTCTGCTTGCACTCGCATCATAAACTGGGCAATGTTCTTCAATATGAGCTTTATTTCGATAAAATATGTTCAGAAGTTTCGCAGATATAGCCCTTAGTATATAGTAGTTAGAAGCAATGCACAACAATATAATATATATGCAAAATGACATATGTTTATTGTTGAGATATTGCCTAACAACATATTTATACCAAAGAATACAGTTTTGAAGAAAATTGAAGAAAATAGTGTTTGAAGACATACGTTTTCTACTTAGGATGAGTGTCACGTGGTCTCATCAATCCTGCAAGGGTTAAATGGCTTCATGTATAACAACAGGTACTAACTTCATTTTTTAAAACTTCTTGTTATAATGTATAGATTTTCTTTCCCCTTTATCAGGTGTGCAACACTTAGGTAGTATATTTGGTAGTTGTGTGGAAAAAAATATACAGGGTGATGCAGAATTCCAACACTTAATAGTATAAAATTTATGTTTGTTCATCAAGAAATGAAGAAAATGCAACAATTAGCGTGTGCGCTGTATGTAGTTCTTAATGGCACATGTTCTTACTCCTCGGTTGTCATTGGTCAGCATATTGTTATGAGGGAATGAGACTTATTATGGGATAAAATCTGTTATATTCTGTAAAAAGAGTTAAACAGTACCAAATATTATATATACAAGGTAACTTTTCTTCTACGGTAGGGAACTCTGCTTTCACTCACATCATAAACTGGGCAACGCTCGTCAATTTGAGCCTTATTTCGTTAAAATATGTTCAGAAGTTTCGGAGATATAGAAATTAGTATATAGTAGTTAGAAGCAATGCACAACAATATAATATATATGAAAAATGACATATGTTATATTGTTGAGATGTTGCCTAACAACATATTTATACCAAAGTGTACAGTTTTGAAGAAAATTGAAGAAAATAGTGTTTGAAGACATACGTTTTCTACTTAGGATGAGTGTCACGTGGTCTCATCAATCCTGCAAGGGTTAAATGGCTTCATGTATAACAACAGGTACTAACTTCATTTTTTAAAATTTCTTGTTGTAATGTATAGATTTTATTTCTCCTTTATCATGTGTGCAACACTTAGATAGTATATTTGGTAGTTGTGTGGAAAAAAATATACAGGGTGATGCAGAATTCCAACACATAATAGTATAAAATTTATATTTGTTCATCAAGAAATGAAGAAAATGCACCAATTAGCGTGTGCGCTGTATGAAGTTCTGAATGGCACATGATCTTACTTCTCGGTTGTCATTGGTCAGCCATATTGTTATGAGGGAATGAGACTTATTATGGGATAAAATCTGCTTTTTCTGTAAAAAGAGTTAAACAGTACCAAATGTTATATATACAAGGTAACTTTTCATCTTCGGTAGGGAACTCTGCTTGCACTCGCATCATAAACTGGGCAATGTTCTTCAATATGAGCTTTATTTCGATAAAATATGTTCAGAAGTTTCGGAGATATAGCCCTTAGTATATAGTAGTTAGAAGCAATGCACAACAATATAATATATATGAAAAATGACATATGTTTATTGTTGAGATATTGCCTAACAACATATTTATACCAAAGAATACAGTTTTGAAGAAAATTGAAGAAAATAGTGTTTGAAGACATACGTTTTCTACTTAGGATGAGTGTCACGTGGTCTCATCAATCCTGCAAGTGTTAAATGGCTTCATGTATAACAACAGGTACTAACTTCATTTTTTAAAACTTCTTGTTATAATGTATAGATTTTCTTTCCCCTTTATCAGGTGTGCAACACTTAGGTAGTATATTTGGTAGTTGTGTGGAAAAAAATATACAGGGTGATGCAGAATTCCAACACTTAATAGTATAAAATTTATGTTTGTTCATCAAGAAATGAAGAAAATGCAACAATTAGCGTGTGCGCTGTATGTAGTTCTTAATGGCACATGTTCTTACTCCTCGGTTGTCATTGGTCAGCCATATTGTTATGAGGGAATGAGACTTATTATGGGATATAATCTGTTATATTCTGTAAAAAGAGTTAAACAGTACCAAATATTATAAATACAAGGTAACTTTTCTTCTACGGTAGGGAACTCTGTTTTGACTCACATCATAAACTGGGCAACGCTCGTCAATTTGAGCTTTATTTCGTTAAAATATGTTCAGAAGTTTCGGAGATATAGCAATTAGTATATAGTAGTTAGAAGCAATGCACAACAATATAATATATATGAAAAATGACATATGTTATATTGTTGAGATGTTGCCTAACAATATATTTATACCAAAGAATACAGTTTTTAAGAAAATTGAAGAAAATAGTGTTTGAAGACATACATTTTCTACTTAGGATGAGTGTCACGTGGTCTCATCAATCCTGCAAGGGTTAAATGGCTTCATATATAACAACAGGTACTAACTTCATTTTTTAAAATTTCTTGTTGTAATGTATAGATTTTATTTCCCCTTTATCATGTGTGCAACACTTACATAGTATATTTGGTAGTTGTGTGGAAAAAAATATACAGGGTGAAGCAGAATTCCAACACTTAATAGTATAAAATTTATGTTTGTTCATCAAGAAATGAAGAAAATGCACCAATTAGCGTGTGCGCTGTATGTAGTTCTGAATGGCACATGTTCTTACTCCTCGGTTGTCATTGGTCAGCCATATTGTTATGAGGGATTGAGACTTATTATGGGATAAAATCTGTTATATTCTGTAAAAAGAGTTAAACAGTACCAAATGTTATATATACAAGGTAACTTTTCTTCTACGGTAGGGAACTCTGCTTTCACTCACATCATAAACTGGGCAACGCTCGTCAATTTGAGCTTTATTTCGTTAAAATATGTTCAGAAGTTTCGGAGATATAGAAATTAGTATATAGTAGTTAGAAGCAATGCACAACAATATAATATATATGAAAAATGACATATGTTATATTGTTGAGATGTTGCGTAACAACATATTTATACCAAAGAATACAGTTTTTAAGAAAATTGAAGAAAATAGTGTTTGAAGACATACATTTTCTACTTAGGATGAGTGTCACGTGGTCTCATCAATCCTGCAAGGGTTAAATGGCTTCATGTATAACAACAGGTACTAACTTCATTTTTTAAAATTTCTTGTTGTAATGTATAGATTTTATTTCCCCTTTATCATGTGTGCAACACTTAGATAGTATATTTGGTAGTTGTGTGGAAAAAAATATACAGGGTGATGCCGAATTCCAACACATAATAGTATAAAATTTATATTTGTTCATCAAGAAATGAAGAAAATGCACCAATTAGCGTGTGCGCTGTATGTAGTTCTGAATGGCACATGTTCTTACTCCTCGGTTGTCATTGGTCAGCCATACTGTTATGAGGGAATGAGACTTATTATGGGATAAAATCTGTTATATTCTGTAAAAAGAGTTAAACAGTACCAAATGTTATATATACAAGGTAACTTTTCTTCTACCGTAGGGGACTCTGCTTGCACTCGCATCATAAGCTGGGCAATGTTCTTCAATTTGAGCTTTATTTCGATAAAATATGTTCAGAAGTTTCGGAGATATAGAAATTAGTATATAGTAGTTAGAAGCAATGCACAACAATATAATATATATGAAAAATGACATATGTTATATTGTTGAGATGTTGCCTAACAACATATTTATACCAAAGAATACAGTTTGAAGAAAATTGAAGAAAATAGTGTTTGAAGACATACATTTTCTACTTAGGATGAGTGTCACGTGGTCTCATCAATCCTGCAAGGGTTAAATGGCTTCATGTATAAAAACAGGTACTAACTTCATTTTTTAAAATTTCTTGTTGTAATGTATAGATTTTATTTCCCCTTTATCATGTGTGCAACACTTAGATAGTATATTTGGTAGTTGTGTGTAAAAAAATATACAGGGTGATGCAGAATTCAAACCCTTTATAATATGAAATTATTGTTTGTTCATCAAAAAATAAAGAAAATGCACCAATTAGCGTGTGCGCTGTAAGAAGTTCTGAATGGCACATGTTCTTACTTCTCGGTTGTCATTGGTCAGCCATATTGTTATGAGGGAATGAGACTTATTATGGGATAAAATCTCTTATATTCTGTAAAAAAGAGTTAAACAGTACCAAATGTTATATATACAAGGTAACTTTTCTTCTACGGTAGGGAACTCTGCTTTCACTCACATCATAAACTGGGCAACGCTCGTCAATTTGAGCCTTATTTCGTTAAAATATGTTCAGAAGTTTCGGAGATATAGCCCTTAGTATATAGTAGTTAGGAGCAATGCACAACAATATAATATATATGAAAAAATGATATATCTTATATTGTTGAGATGTTGCCTAACAACATATTTATACCAAAGTGTACAGTTTTGAAGAAAATTGAAGAACATAGTGTTTGAAGACATACGTTTTCTACTTAGGATGAGTGTCACGTGGTCTCATCAATCCTGCAAGGGTTAAATGGCTTCATGTATAACAACAGGAACTAAGTTCATTTTTTAAAACTTCTTGTTGTAATGTATAGATTTTCTTTCCCCTTTATCAGGTGTGCAACACTTAGATAGTATATTTGGTAGTTGTGTGGAAAAAAATATACAGGGTGATGCAGAATTGCAACACATAATAGTATAAAATTTATATTTGTTCATCAAGAAATGAAGAAAATGCACCAATTAGCGTGTGCGCTGTATGTAGTTGTGAATTGCACATGTTCTTACTCCTCGGTTGTCATTGGTCAGCCATATTGTTATGAGGGAATGAGACTTATTATGGGATAAAATCTGCTTTTTCTGTAAAAAGAGTTAAACAGTACCAAATGTTATATATACAAGGTAACTTTTCATCTTCGGTAGGGAACTCTGCTTGCACTCGCATCATAAACTGGGCAATGTTCTTCAATATGAGCTTTATTTCGATAAAATATGTTCAGAAGTTTCGCAGATATAGCCCTTAGTATATAGTAGTTAGAAGCAATGCACAACAATATAATATATATGAAAAATGACATATGTTTATTGTTGAGATATTGCCTAACAACATATTTATACCAAAGTGTACAGTTTTGAAGAAAATTGAAGAAAATAGTGTTTGAAGACATACGTTTTCTACTTAGGATGAGTGTCACGTGGTCTCATCAATCCTGCAAGGGTTAAATGGCTTCATGTATAACAACAGGTACTAACTTCATTTTTTAAAATTTCTTGTTGTAATGTATAGATTTTATTTCCCCTTTATCATGTGTGCAACACTTAGATAGTATATTTGGTAGTTGTGTGTAAAAAAATATACAGGGTGATGCAGAATTCAAACCCTTTATAATATGAAATTATTGTTTGTTCATCAAAAAATAAAGAAAATGCACCAATTAGCGTGTGCGCTGTAAGAAGTTCTGAATGGCACATGTTCTTACTTCTCGGTTGTCATTGGTCAGCCATATTGTTATGAGGGAATGAGACTTATTATGGGATAAAATCTCTTATATTCTGTAAAAAAGAGTTAAACAGTACCAAATGTTATATATACAAGGTAACTTTTCTTCTACGGTAGGGAACTCTGCTTTCACTCACATCATAAACTGGGCAACGCTCGTCAATTTGAGCCTTATTTCGTTAAAATATGTTCAGATGTTTCGGAGATATAGCCCTTAGTATATAGTAGTTAGGAGCAATGCACAACACTATAATATATATGAAAAAATGATATATGTTATATTGTTGAGATGTTGCCTAACAACATATTTATACCAAAGTGTACAGTTTTGAAGAAAATTGAAGAAAATAGTGTTTGAAGACATACGTTTTCTACTTAGGATGAGTGTCACGTGGACTCATCAATCCTGCAAGGGTTAAATGGCTTCATGTATAACAACAGGAACTAAGTTCATTTTTTAAAACTTCTTGTTGTAATGTATAGATTTTCTTTCCCCTTTATCAGGTGTGCAACACTTAGATAGTATATTTGATAGTTGTGTGGAAAAAAATATACAGGGTGATGCAGAATTGCAACACATAATAGTATAAAATTTATATTTGTTCATCAAGAAATGAAGAAAATGCACCAATTAGCGTGTGCGCTGTATGTAGTTCTTAATGGCACATGTTCTTACTCCTCGGTTGTCATTGGTCAGCCATATTGTTATGAGGGAATGAGACTTATTATGGGATAAAATCTGCTTTTTCTGTAAAAAGAGTTAAACAGTACCAAATGTTATATATACAAGGTAACTTTTCTTCTACCGTAGGGGACTCTGCTTGCACTCGCATCATAAGCTGGGCAATGTTCTTCAATTTGAGCTTTATTTCGATAAAATATGTTCAGAAGTTTCGGAGATATAGCCCTTAGTATATAGTAGTTAGAAGCAATGCACAACAATATAATATATATGAAAAATGACATATGTTATATTGTTGAGATGTTGCCTAACAACATATTTATACCAAACAATACAGTTTGAAGAAAATTGAAGAAAATAGTGTTTGAAGACATACATTTTCTACTTAGGATGAGTGTCACGTGGTCTCATCAATCCTGCAAGGGTTAAATGGCTTCATGTATAACAACAGGTACTAACTTCATTTTTTAAAATTTCTTGTTGTAATGTATAGATTTTATTTCCCCTTTATCATGTGTGCAACACTTAGATAGTATATTTGGTAGTTGTGTGTAAAAAAATATACAGGGTGATGCAGAATTCAAACCCTTTATAATATGAAATTATTGTTTGTTCATCAAAAAATAAAGAAAATGCACCAATTAGCGTGTGCGCTGTAAGAAGTTCTGAATGGCACATGTTCTTACTTCTCGGTTGTCATTGGTCAGCCATATTGTTATGAGGGAATGAGACTTATTATGGGATAAAATCTCTTATATTCTGTAAAAAAGAGTTAAACAGTACCAAATGTTATATATACAAGGTAACTTTTCTTCTACGGTAGGGAACTCTGCTTTCACTCACATCATAAACTGGGCAACGCTCGTCAATTTGAGCCTTATTTCGATAAAATATGTTCAGAAGTTTCGCTGATATAGCCCTTAGTATATAGTAGTTAGAAGCAATGCACAACAATATAATATATATGAAAAATGACATATGTTTATTGTTGAGATATTGCCTAACAACATATTTATACCAAAGAATACAGTTTTGAAGAAAATTGAAGAAAATAGTGTTTGAAGACATACGTTTTCTACTTAGGATGAGTGTCACGTGGTCTCATCAATCCTGCAAGGGTTAAATGGCTTCATGTATAACAACAGGTACTAACTTCATTTTTTAAAACTTCTTGTTATAATGTATAGATTTTCTTTCCCCTTTATCAGGTGTGCAACACTTAGGTAGTATATTTGGTAGTTGTGTGGAAAAAAATATACAGGGTGATGCAGAATTCCAACACTTAATAGTATAAAATTTATGTTTGTTCATCAAGAAATGAAGAAAATGCACCAATTAGCGTGTGCGCTGTATGTAGTTCTTAATGGCACATGTTCTTACTCCTCGGTTGTCATTGGTCAGCCATATTGTTATGAGGGAATGAGACTTATTATGGGATAAAATCTGTTATATTCTGTAAAAAGAGTTAAACAGTACCAAATATTATATATACAAGGTAACTTTTCTTCTACGGTAGGGAACTCTGCTTTCACTCACATCATAAACTGGGCAACGCTCGTCAATTTGAGCTTTATTTCGTTAAAATATGTTCAGAAGTTTCGGAGATATAGCAATT
This sequence comes from Thermobia domestica, assembly GCF_964235325.1. Lineage (NCBI taxonomy): Eukaryota > Metazoa > Arthropoda > Insecta > Zygentoma > Lepismatidae > Thermobia > Thermobia domestica. Next base: position 263,642,100 of record NC_137455.1, read on the forward strand.
AGTATATAGTAGTTAGAAGCAATGCACAACAATATAATATATATGAAAAATGACATATGTTATATTGTTGAGATGTTGCCTAACAACATATTTATACCAAAGAATACAGTTTGAAGAAAATTGAAGAAAATAGTGTTTGAAGACATACATTTTCTACTTAGGATGAGTGTCACGTGGTCTCATCAATCCTGCAAGGGTTAAATGGCTTCATGTATAACAACAGGTACTAACTTCATTTTTTAAAATTTCTTGTTGTAATGTATAGATTTTATTTCTCCTTTATCATGTGTGCAACACTTAGATAGTATATTTGGTAGTTGTGTGGAAAAAAATATACAGGGTGATGCAGAATTCCAACACATAATAGTATAAAATTTATATTTGTTCATCAAGAAATGAAGAAAATGCACCAATTAGCGTGTGCGCTGTATGTAGTTCTGAATGGCACATGTTCTTACTCCTCGGTTGTCATTGGTCAGCCATACTGTTATGAGGGAATGAGACTTATTATGGGATAAAATCTGTTATATTCTGTAAAAAGAGTTAAACAGTACCAAATGTTATATATACAAGGTAACTTTTCTTCTACCGTAGGGGACTCTGCTTGCACTCGCATCATAAGCTGGGCAATGTTCTTCAATTTGAGCTTTATTTCGATAAAATATGTTCAGAAGTTTCGGAGATATAGCCCTTAGTATATAGTAGTTAGAAGCAATGCACAACAATATAATATATATGAAAAATGACATATGTTATATTCTTGAGATGTTGCCTAACAACATATTTATACCAAAGAATACAGTTTGAAGAAAATTGAAGAAAATAGTGTTTGAAGACATACATTTTCTACTTAGGATGAGTGTCACGTGGTCTCATCAATCCTGCAAGGGTTAAATGGCTTCATGTATAACAACAGGTACTAACTACATTTTTTAAAATTTCTTGTTGTAACGTATAGATTTTATTTCCCCTTTATCATGTGTGCAACACTTAGATAGTATATTTGGTAGTTGTGTGTAAAAAAATATACAGGGTGATGCAGAATTCAAACCCTTAATAATATGAAATTATTGTTTGTTCATCAAAAAATAAAGAAAATGCACCGATTAGCGTGTGCGCTGTATGAAGTTCTGAATGGCACATGATCTTACTTCTCGGTTGTCATTGGTCAGCCATATTGTTATGAGGGAATGAGACTTATTATGGGATAAAATCTGTTATATTCTGTAAAAAGAGTTAAACAGTACCAAATGTTATATATACAAGGTAACTTTTCTTCTACGGTAGGGAACTCTGCTTTCACTCACATCATAAACTGGGCAATGTTCTTCAATTTGAGCTTTATTTCGATAAAATATGTTCAGAAGTTTCGGAGATATAGCCCTTAGTATATAGTAGTTAGAAGCAGTGCACAACAATATAATATATATGAAAAATGACATATGTTATATTGTTGAGATGTTGCCTAACAACATATTTATACCAAAGAATACAGTTTTGAAGAAAATTGAAGAAAATAGTGTTTGAAGACATACGTTTTCTACTTAGGATGAGTGTCACGTGGTCTCATCAATCCTGCAAGCGTTAAATGGCTTCATGTATAACAACAGGTACTAAGTTCATTTTTTAAAACTTCTTGTTGTAATGTATAGATTTTCTTTCCCCTTTATCAGGTGTGCAACACTTAGATAGTATATTTGGTAGTTGTGTGGAAAAAAATATACAGGGTGATGCAGAATTCCAACACATAATAGTATAAAATTTATATTTGTTCATCAAGAAATGAAGAAAATGCACCAATTAGCGTGTGCGCTGTATGTAGTTCTTAATGGCACATGTTCTTACTCCTCGGTTGTCATTGGTCAGCCATATTGTTATGAGGGAATGAGACTTATTATGGGATAAAATCTGCTTTTTCTGTAAAAAGAGTTAAACAGTACCAAATGTTATACATACAAGGTAACTTTTCTTCTATGGTAGGGGACTCTGCTTGCACTCGCATCATAAAGGGGGCAATGTTCTTCAATTTGAGCTTTATTTCGTTAAAATATGTTCAGAAGTTCCTCAGATATATAGCAATTAGTATATAGTAGTTAGAAGCAATCCACAACAATATAATATATATGAAAAATGACATATGTTATATTGTTGAGATGTTGCCTAACAACATATTTATACCAAAGAATACAGTTTTGAAGAAAATTGAAGAAAATAGTGTTTGAAGACATACATTTTCTACTTAGGATGAGTGTCACGTGGTCTCATCAATCCTGCAAGGGTTAAATGGCTTCATGTATAACAACAGGTACTAACTTCATTTTTTAAAATTTCTTGTTGTAATGTATAGATTTTATTTCCCCTTTATCATGTATGCAACACTTAGATAGTATATTTGGTAGTTGTGTGTAAAAAAAATATACAGGGTGATGCACAATTCCAACACTTAATAATATTAAATTATTGTTTGCTCATCAAAAAATAAAGAAAATGCACCAATTAGCGTGTGCGCTGTATGAAGGTCTGAATGGCACATGTTCTTACTTCTCGGTTGTCATTGGTCAGCCATATTGTTATGAGGGAATGAGACTTATTATGGTATAAAATCTGTTATATTCTGTAAAAAGAGTTAAACAGTACCAAATGTTATATATACAAGGTAACTTTTCTACTACGGTAGGGGACTCTGCTTGCACTCGCATCATAAACGGGGCAATGTTCTTCAATTTGAGCTTGATTTCGTTAAAATATGTTCAGAAGTTTCGAAGATATAGCAATTAGTATATAGTAGTTAGAAGCAGTGCACAACAATATAATATATATGAAAAATGACATATGTTATATTGTTGAGATGTTGCCTAACAACATATTTATACCAAAGTGTACAGTTTTGAAGAAAATTGAAGAAAATAGTGTTTGAAGACATACATTTTCTACTTAGGATGAGTGTCACGTGGTCTCATCAATCCTGCAAGGGTTAAATGGCTTCATGTATAACAACAGGTACTAACTTCATTTTTTAAAATTTCTTGTTGTAATGTATAGATTTTATTTCTCCTTTATCATGTGTGCAACACTTAGATAGTATATTTGGTAGTTGTGTGGAAAAAAATATACAGGGTGATGCAGAATTCCAACACATAATAGTATAAAATTTATATTTGTTCATCAAGAAATGAAGAAAATGCACCAATTAGCGTGTGCGCTGTATGTAGTTGTGAATTGCACATGTTCTTACTCCTCGGTTGTCATTGGTCAGCCATATTGTTATGAGGGAATGAGACTTATTATTGGATATAATCTGTTATATTCTGTAAAAAGAGTTAAACAGTACCAAATATTATAAATACAAGGTAACTTTTCTTCTACGGTAGGGAACTCTGCTTTCACTCACATCATAAACTGGGCAACGCTCGTCAATTTGAGCTTTATTTCGTTAAAATATGTTCAGAAGTTTCGGAGATATAGAAATTAGTATATAGTAGTTAGAAGCAATGCACAACAATATAATATATATGAAAAATGACATATGTTATATTGTTGAGATGTTGCCTAACAACATATTTATACCAAAGAATACAGTTTTTAAGAAAATTGAAGAAAATAGTGTTTGAAGACATACATTTTCTACTTAGGATGAGTGTCACGTGGTCTCATCAATCCTGCAAGGGTTAAATGGCTTCATGTATAACAACAGGTACTAACTTCATTTTTTAAAATTTCTTGTTGTAATGTATAGATTTTATTTCCCCTTTATCATGTGTGCAACACTTAGATAGTATATTTGGTAGTTGTGTGGAAAAAAATATACAGGGTGATGCCGAATTCCAACACATAATAGTATAAAATTTATATTTGTTCATCAAGAAATGAAGAAAATGCACCAATTAGCGTGTGCGCTGTATGTAGTTCTGAATGGCACATGTTCTTACTCCTCGGTTGTCATTGGTCAGCCATACTGTTATGAGGGAATGAGACTTATTATGGGATAAAATCTGTTATATTCTGTAAAAAGAGTTAAACAGTACCAAATGTTATATATACAAGGTAACTTTTCTTCTACCGTAGGGGACTCTGCTTGCACTCGCATCATAAGCTGGGCAATGTTCTTCAATTTGAGCTTTATTTCGATAAAATATGTTCAGAAGTTTCGGAGATATAGCCCTTAGTATATAGTAGTTAGAAGCAATGCACAACAATATAATATATATGAAAAATGACATATGTTATATTGTTGAGATGTTGCCTAACAACATATTTATACCAAAGAATACAGTTTGAAGAAAATTGAAGAAAATAGTGTTTGAACACATACATTTTCTACTTAGGATGAGTGTCACGTGGTCTCATCAATCCTGCAAGGGTTAAATGGCTTCATGTATAACAACAGGTACTAACTACATTTTTTAAAATTTCTTGTTGTAACGTATAGATTTTATTTCCCCTTTATCATGTGTGCAACACTTAGATAGTATATTTGGTAGTTGTGTGTAAAAAAATATACAGGGTGATGCAGAATTCAAACCCTTAATAATATGAAATTATTGTTTGTTCATCAAAAAATAAAGAAAATGCACCGATTAGCGTGTGCGCTGTATGAAGTTCTGAATGGCACATGATCTTACTTCTCGGTTGTCATTGGTCAGCCATATTGTTATGAGGGAATGAGATTTATTATGGGATAAAATCTCTTATATTCTGTAAAAAGAGTTAAACAGTACCAAATGTTATATATACAAGGTAACTTTTCTTCTACGGTAGGGAACTCTGCTTTCACTCACATCATAAACTGGGCAACGCTCGTCAATTTGAGCCTTATTTCGTTAAAATATGTTCAGAAGTTTCGGAGATATAGCCCTTAGTATATAGTAGTTAGGAGCAATGCAAAACAATATAATATATATGAAAAAATGATATATGTTATATTGTTGAGATGTTGCCTAACAACATATTTATACCAAAGTGTACAGTTTTGAAGAAAATTGAAGAAAATAGTGTTTGAAGACATACGTTTTCTACTTAGGATGAGTGTCACGTGGTCTCATCAATCCTGCAAGGGTTAAATGGCTTCATGTATAACAACAGGTACTAAGTTCATTTTTTAAAACTTCTTGTTGTAATGTATAGATTTTCTTTCCCCTTTATCAGGTGTGCAACACTTAGATAGTATATTTGGTAGTTGTGTGGAAAAAAATATACAGGGTGATGCAGAATTCCAACACATAATAGTATAAAATTTATATTTGTTCATCAAGAAATGAAGAAAATGCACCAATTAGCGTGTGCGCTGTATGTAGTTCTTAATGGCACATGTTCTTACTCCTCGCTTGTCATTGGTCAGCCATATTGTTATGAGGGAATGAGACTTATTATGGGATAAAATCTGCTTTTTCTGTAAAAAGAGTTAAACAGTACCAAATGTTATATATACAAGGTAACTTTTCATCTTCGGTAGGGAACTCTGCTTGCACTCGCATCATAAACTGGGCAATGTTCTTCAATATGAGCTTTATTTCGATAAAATATGTTCAGAAGTTTCGCAGATATAGCCCTTAGTATATAGTAGTTAGAAGCAATGCACAACAATATAATATATATGAAAAATGACATATGTTATATTGTTGAGATGTTGCCTAACAACATATTTATACCAAAGAATACAGTTTTTAAGAAAATTGAAGAAAATAGTGTTTGAAGACATACATTTTCTACTTAGGATGAGTGTCACGTGGTCTCATCAATCCTGCAAGGGTTAAATGGCTTCATGTATAACAACAGGTACTAACTTCATTTTTTAAAATTTCTTGTTGTAATGTATAGATTTTATTTCCCCTTTATCATGTGTGCAACACTTAGATAGTATATTTGGTAGTTGTGTGGAAAAAAATATACAGGGTGATGCCGAATTCCAACACATAATAGTATAAAATTTATATTTGTTCATCAAGAAATGAAGAAAATGCACCAATTAGCGTGTGCGCTGTATGTAGTTCTGAATGGCACATGTTCTTACTCCTCGGTTGTCATTGGTCAGCCATACTGTTATGAGGGAATGAGACTTATTATGGGATAAAATCTGTTATATTCTGTAAAAAGAGTTAAACAGTACCAAATGTTATATATACAAGGTAACTTTTCTTCTACCGTAGGGGACTCTGCTTGCACTCGCATCATAAGCTGGGCAATGTTCTTCAATTTGAGCTTTATTTCGATAAAATATGTTCAGAAGTTTCGGAGATATAGCCCTTAGTATATAGTAGTTAGAAGCAATGCACAACAATATAATATATATGAAAAATGACATATGTTATATTCTTGAGATGTTGCCTAACAACATATTTATACCAAAGAATACAGTTTGAAGAAAATTGAAGAAAATAGTGTTTGAAGACATACATTTTCTACTTAGGATGAGTGTCACGTGGTCTCATCAATCCTGCAATGGTTAAATGGCTTCATGTATAACAACAGGTACTAACTACATTTTTTAAAATTTCTTGTTGTAACGTATAGATTTTATTTCCCCTTTATCATGTGTGCAACACTTAGATAGTATATTTGGTAGTTGTGTGTAAAAAAATATACAGGGTGATGTAGAATTCAAACCCTTAATAATATGAAATTATTGTTTGTTCATCAAAAAATAAAGAAAATGCACCGATTAGCGTGTGCGCTGTATGAAGTTCTGAATGGCACATGATCTTACTTCTCGGTTGTCATTGGTCAGCCATATTGTTATGAGGGAATGAGACTTATTATGGGATAAAATCTGTTATATTCTGTAAAAAGAGTTAAACAGTACCAAATGTTATATATACAAGGTAACTTTTCTTCTACGGTAGGGAACTCTGCTTTCACTCACATCATAAACTGGGCAATGTTCTTCAATTTGAGCTTTATTTCGATAAAATATGTTCAGAAGTTTCGGAGATATAGCCCTTAGTATATAGTAGTTAGAAGCAGTGCACAACAATATAATATATATGAAAAATGACATATGTTATATTGTTGAGATGTTGCCTAACAACATATTTATACCAAAGAATACAGTTTTGAAGAAAATTGAAGAAAATAGTGTTTGAAGACATACGTTTTCTACTTAGGATGAGTGTCACGTGGTCTCATCAATCCTGCAAGCGTTAAATGGCTTCATGTATAACAACAGGTACTAAGTTCATTTTTTAAAACTTCTTGTTGTAATGTATAGATTTTCTTTCCCCTTTATCAGGTGTGCAACACTTAGATAGTATATTTGGTAGTTGTGTGGAAAAAAATATACAGGGTGATGCAGAATTCCAACACATAATAGTATAAAATTTATATTTGTTCATCAAGAAATGAAGAAAATGCACCAATTAGCGTGTGCGCTGTATGTAGTTCTTAATGGCACATGTTCTTACTCCTCGGTTGTCATTGGTCAGCCATATTGTTATGAGGGAATGAGACTTATTATGGGATAAAATCTGCTTTTTCTGTAAAAAGAGTTAAACAGTACCAAATGTTATACATACAAGGTAACTTTTCTTCTATGGTAGGGGACTCTGCTTGCACTCGCATCATAAAGGGGGCAATGTTCTTCAATTTGAGCTTTATTTCGTTAAAATATGTTCAGAAGTTCCTCAGATATATAGCAATTAGTATATAGTAGTTAGAAGCAATCCACAACAATATAATATATATGAAAAATGACATATGTTATATTGTTGAGATGTTGCCTAACAACATATTTATACCAAAGAATACAGTTTTGAAGAAAATTGAAGAAAATAGTGTTTGAAGACATACATTTTCTACTTAGGATGAGTGTCACGTGGTCTCATCAATCCTGCAAGGGATAAATGGCTTCATGTATAACAACAGGTACTAACTTCATTTTTTAAAATTTCTTGTTGTAATGTATAGATTTTATTTCCCCTTTATCATGTATGCAACACTTAGATAGTATATTTGGTAGTTGTGTGTAAAAAAAATATACAGGGTGATGCACAATTCCAACACTTAATAATATTAAATTATTGTTTGCTCATCAAAAAATAAAGAAAATGCACCAATTAGCGTGTGCGCTGTATGAAGGTCTGAATGGCACATGTTCTTACTTCTCGGTTGTCATTGGTCAGCCATATTGTTATGAGGGAATGAGACTTATTATGGTATAAAATCTGTTATATTCTGTAAAAAGAGTTAAACAGTACCAAATGTTATATATACAAGGTAACTTTTCTACTACGGTAGGGGACTCTGCTTGCACTCGCATCATAAACGGGGCAATGTTCTTCAATTTGAGCTTGATTTCGTTAAAATATGTTCAGAAGTTTCGAAGATATAGCAATTAGTATATAGTAGTTAGAAGCAGTGCACAACAATATAATATATATGAAAAATGACATATGTTATATTGTTGAGATGTTGCCTAACAACATATTTATACCAAAGTGTACAGTTTTGAAGAAAATTGAAGAAAATAGTGTTTGAAGACATACATTTTCTACTTAGGATGAGTGTCACGTGGTCTCATCAATCCTGCAAGGGTTAAATGGCTTCATGTATAACAACAGGTACTAACTTCATTTTTTAAAATTTCTTGTTGTAATGTATAGATTTTATTTCTCCTTTATCATGTGTGCAACACTTAGATAGTATATTTGGTAGTTGTGTGGAAAAAAATATACAGGGTGATGCAGAATTCCAACACATAATAGTATAAAATTTATATTTGTTCATCAAGAAATGAAGAAAATGCACCAATTAGCGTGTGCGCTGTATGTAGTTGTGAATTGCACATGTTCTTACTCCTCGGTTGTCAATGGTCAGCCATATTGTTATGAGGGAATGAGACTTATTATTGGATATAATCTGTTATATTCTGTAAAAAGAGTTAAACAGTACCAAATATTATAAATACAAGGTAACTTTTCTTCTACGGTAGGGAACTCTGCTTTCACTCACATCATAAACTGGGCAACGCTCGTCAATTTGAGCTTTATTTCGTTAAAATATGTTCAGAAGTTTCGGAGATATAGAAATTAGTATATAGTAGTTAGAAGCAATGCACAACAATATAATATATATGAAAAATGACATATGTTATATTGTTGAGATGTTGCCTAACAACATATTTATACCAAAGAATACAGTTTTTAAGAAAATTGAAGAAAATAGTGTTTGAAGACATACATTTTCTACTTAGGATGAGTGTCACGTGGTCTCATCAATCCTGCAAGGGTTAAATGGCTTCATGTATAACAACAGGTACTAACTTCATTTTTTAAAATTTCTTGTTGTAATGTATAGATTTTATTTCCCCTTTATCATGTGTGCAACACTTAGATAGTATATTTGGTAGTTGTGTGGAAAAAAATATACAGGGTGATGCCGAATTCCAACACATAATAGTATAAAATTTATATTTGTTCATCAAGAAATGAAGAAAATGCACCAATTAGCGTGTGCGCTGTATGTAGTTCTGAATGGCACATGTTCTTACTCCTCGGTTGTCATTGGTCAGCCATACTGTTATGAGGGAATGAGACTTATTATGGGATAAAATCTGTTATATTCTGTAAAAAGAGTTAAACAGTACCAAATGTTATATATACAAGGTAACTTTTCTTCTACCGTAGGGGACTCTGCTTGCACTCGCATCATAAGCTGGGCAATGTTCTTCAATTTGAGCTTTATTTCGATAAAATATGTTCAGAAGTTTCGGAGATATAGCCCTTAGTATATAGTAGTTAGAAGCAATGCACAACAATATAATATATATGAAAAATGACATATGTTATATTGTTGAGATGTTGCCTAACAACATATTTATACCAAAGAATACAGTTTGAAGAAAATTGAAGAAAATAGTGTTTGAACACATACATTTTCTACTTAGGATGAGTGTCACGTGGTCTCATCAATCCTGCAAGGGTTAAATGGCTTCATGTATAACAACAGGTACTAACTACATTTTTTAAAATTTCTTGTTGTAACGTATAGATTTTATTTCCCCTTTATCATGTGTGCAACACTTAGATAGTATATTTGGTAGTTGTGTGTAAAAAAATATACAGGGTGATGCAGAATTCAAACCCTTAATAATATGAAATTATTGTTTGTTCATCAAAAAATAAAGAAAATGCACCGATTAGCGTGTGCGCTGTATGAAGTTCTGAATGGCACATGATCTTACTTCTCGGTTGTCATTGGTCAGCCATATTGTTATGAGGGAATGAGATTTATTATGGGATAAAATCTCTTATATTCTGTAAAAAGAGTTAAACAGTACCAAATGTTATATATACAAGGTAACTTTTCTTCTACGGTAGGGAACTCTGCTTTCACTCACATCATAAACTGGGCAACGCTCGTCAATTTGAGCCTTATTTCGTTAAAATATGTTCAGAAGTTTCGGAGATATAGCCCTTAGTATATAGTAGTTAGGAGCAATGCAAAACAATATAATATATATGAAAAAATGATATATGTTATATTGTTGAGATGTTGCCTAACAACATATTTATACCAAAGTGTACAGTTTTGAAGAAAATTGAAGAAAATAGTGTTTGAAGACATACGTTTTCTACTTAGGATGAGTGTCACGTGGTCTCATCAATCCTGCAAGGGTTAAATGGCTTCATGTATAACAACAGGTACTAAGTTCATTTTTTAAAACTTCTTGTTGTAATGTATAGATTTTCTTTCCCCTTTATCAGGTGTGCAACACTTAGATAGTATATTTGGTAGTTGTGTGGAAAAAAATATACAGGGTGATGCAGAATTGCAACACATAATAGTATAAAATTTATATTTGTTCATCAAGAAATGAAGAAAATGCACCAATTAGCGTGTGCGCTGTATGTAGTTCTTAATGGCACATGTTCTTACTCCTCGCTTGTCATTGGTCAGCCATATTGTTATGAGGGAATGAGACTTATTATGGGATAAAATCTGCTTTTTCTGTAAAAAGAGTTAAACAGTACCAAATGTTATATATACAAGGTAACTTTTCATCTTCGGTAGGGAACTCTGCTTGCACTCGCATCATAAACTGGGCAATGTTCTTCAATATGAGCTTTATTTCGATAAAATATGTTCAGAAGTTTCGCAGATATAGCCCTTAGTATATAGTAGTTAGAAGCAATGCACAACAATATAATATATATGAAAAATGACATATGTTATATTGTTGAGATGTTGCCTAACAACATATTTATACCAAAGAATACAGTTTTTAAGAAAATTGAAGAAAATAGTGTTTGAAGACATACATTTTCTACTTAGGATGAGTGTCACGTGGTCTCATCAATCCTGCAAGGGTTAAATGGCTTCATGTATAACAACAGGTACTAACTTCATTTTTTAAAATTTCTTGTTGTAATGTATAGATTTTATTTCCCCTTTATCATGTGTGCAACACTTAGATAGTATATTTGGTAGTTGTGTGGAAAAAAATATACAGGGTGATGCCGAATTCCAACACATAATAGTATAAAATTTATATTTGTTCATCAAGAAATGAAGAAAATGCACCAATTAGCGTGTGCGCTGTATGTAGTTCTGAATGGCACATGTTCTTACTCCTCGGTTGTCATTGGTCAGCCATACTGTTATGAGGGAATGAGACTTATTATGGGATAAAATCTGTTATATTCTGTAAAAAGAGTTAAACAGTACCAAATGTTATATATACAAGGTAACTTTTCTTCTATGGTAGGGGACTCTGCTTGCACTCGCATCATAAAGGGGGCAATGTTCTTCAATTTGAGCTTTATTTCGTTAAAATATGTTCAGAAGTTCCTCAGATATATAGCAATTAGTATATAGTAGTTAGAAGCAATCCACAACAATATAATATATATGAAAAATGACATATGTTATATTGTTGAGATGTTGCCTAACAACATATTTATACCAAAGAATACAGTTTTGAAGAAAATTGAAGAAAATAGTGTTTGAAGACATACATTTTCTACTTAGGATGAGTGTCACGTGGTCTCATCAATCCTGCAAGGGATAAATGGCATCATGTATAACAACAGGTACTAACTTCATTTTTTAAAATTTCTTGTTGTAATGTATAGATTTTATTTCCCCTTTATCATGTATGCAACACTTAGATAGTATATTTGGTAGTTGTGTGTAAAAAAATATACAGGGTGATGCACAATTCCAACACTTAATAATATTAAATTATTGTTTGCTCATCAAAAAATAAAGAAAATGCACCAATTAGCGTGTGCGCTGTATGAAGGTCTGAATGGCACATGTTCTTACTTCTCGGTTGTCATTGGTCAGCCATATTGTTATGAGGGAATGAGACTTATTATGGTATAAAATCTGTTATATTCTGTAAAAAGAGTTAAACAGTACCAAATGTTATATATACAAGGTAACTTTTCTACTACGGTAGGGGACTCTGCTTGCACTCGCATCATAAACGGGGCAATGTTCTTCAATTTGAGCTTGATTTCGTTAAAATATGTTCAGAAGTTTCGAAGATATAGCAATTAGTATATAGTAGTTAGAAGCAGTGCACAACAATATAATATATATGAAAAATGACATATGTTATATTGTTGAGATGTTGCCTAACAACATATTTATACCAAAGAATACAGTTTTGAAGAAAATTGAAGAAAATAGTGTTTGAAGACATACATTTTCTACTTAGGATGAGTGTCACGTGGTCTCATCAATCCTGCAAGGGTTAAATGGCTTCATGTATAACAACAGGTACTAACTTCATTTTTTAAAATTTCTTGTAATGTATAGATTTTATTTCCCCTTTATCATGTGTGCAACACTTAGATAGTATATTTGGTAGTTGTGTGTAAAAAAAATATACAGGGTGATGCAGAATTCCAACACTTAATAATATTAAATTATTGTTTGCTCATCAAAAAATAAAGAAAATGCACCAATTAGCGTGTGCGCTGTATGTAGTTCTGAATGGCACATGTTCTTACTCCTCGGTTGTCATTGGTCAGCCATATTGTTATGAGGGAATGAGACTTATTATGGGATAAAATTTGTTATTTCCTGTAAAAAGAGTTAAACAGTACCAAATGTTATATATACAAGGTAACTTTTCTTCTACGGTTAGAGACTCTGCTTGCACTCGCATCATAAAGGGGGCAATGCTCTTCAATTTGAGCTTTATTTCGTTAAAATATGTTCAGAAGTTTCGGAGATATAGCCCTTAGTATGTAGTAGTTAGAAGCAATGCACAACAATATAATATATATGGAAAATGACATATGTTATATTGTTGAGATGTTGCCTAACAACATATTTATACCAAACAATACAGTTTGAAGAAAATTGAAGAAAATAGTGTTTGAAGACATACATTTTCTACTTAGGATGAGTGTCACGTGGTCTCATCAATCCTGCAAGGGTTAAATGGCTTCATGTATAACAACAGGTACTAACTTCATTTTTTAAAATTTCTTGTAATGTATAGATTTTATTTCCCCTTTATCATGTGTGCAACACTTAGATAGTATATTTGGTAGTTGTGTGTAAAAAAAATATACAGGGTGATGCAGAATTCCAACACTTAATAGTATAAAATTTATGTTTGATCATCAAGAAATGAAGAAAATGCACCAATTAGCGTGTGCGCTGTATGTAGTTCTTAATGGCACATGTTCTTACTTTTCGGTTGTCATTGGTCAGCCATATTGTTATGAGGGAATGAGACTTATTATGGGATAAAATTTGTTATTTTCTGTAAAAAGAGTTAAACAGTACCAAATGTTATATATATAAGGTAACTTTTCTTCTACGGTAGGGAACTCTGCTTTCACTCACATCATAAACTGGGCAACGCTCGTCAATTTGAGCCTTATTTCGTTAAAATATGTTCAGAAGTTTCGGAGATATAGCCCTTAGTATATAGTAGTTAGGAGCAATGCACAACAATATAATATATATGAAAAAATGATATATGTTATATTGTTGAGATGTTGCCTAACAACATATTTATACCAAAGTGTACAGTTTTGAAGAAAATTGAAGAAAATAGTGTTTAAAGACATACGTTTTCTACTTAGGATGAGTGTCACGTGGTCTCATCAATCCTGCAAGGGTTAAATGGCTTCATGTATAACAACAGGTACTAAGTTCATTTTTTAAAACTTCTTGTTGTAATGTATAGATTTTCTTTCCCCTTTATCAGGTGTGCAACACTTAGATAGTATATTTGGTAGTTGTGTGGAAAAAAATATACAGGGTGATGCAGAATTCCAACACATAATAGTATAAAATTTATATTTGTTCATCAAGAAATGAAGAAAATGCACCAATTAGCGTGTGCGCTGTATGTAGTTCTTAATGGCACATGTTCTTACTCCTCGCTTGTCATTGGTCAGCCATATTGTTATGAGGGAATGAGACTTATTATGGGATAAAATCTGCTTTTTCTGTAAAAAGAGTTAAACAGTACCAAATGTTATATATACAAGGTAACTTTTCATCTTCGGTAGGGAACTCTGCTTTCACTCACATCATAAACTGGGCAACGCTCGTCAATTTGAGCTTTATTTCGTTAAAATATGTTCAGAAGTTTCGGAGATATAGAAATTAGTATATAGTAGTTAGAAGCAATGCACAACAATATAATATATATGAAAAATGACATATGTTATATTGTTGAGATGTTGCCTAACAACATATTTATACCAAAGTGTACAGTTTTGAAGAAAATTGAAGAAAATAGTGTTTGAAGACATACATTTTCTACTTAGGATGAGTGTCACGTGGTCTCATCAATCCTGCAAGGGTTAAATGGCTTCATGTATAACAACAGGTACTAACTTCATTTTTTAAAATTTCTTGTTGTAATGTATAGATTTTATTTCTCCTTTATCATGTGTGCAACACTTAGATAGTATATTTGGTAGTTGTGTGGAAAAAAATATACAGGGTGATGCAGAATTCCAACACATAATAGTATAAAATTTATATTTGTTCATCAAGAAATGAAGAAAATGCACCAATTAGCGTGTGCGCTGTATGTAGTTGTGAATTGCACATGTTCTTACTCCTCGGTTGTCATTGGTCAGCCATATTGTTATGAGGGAATGAGACTTATTATTGGATATAATCTGTTATATTCTGTAAAAAGAGTTAAACAGTACCAAATATTATAAATACAAGGTAACTTTTCTTCTACGGTAGGGAACTCTGCTTTCACTCACATCATAAACTGGGCAACGCTCGTCAATTTGAGCTTTATTTCGTTAAAATATGTTCAGAAGTTTCGGAGATATAGAAATTAGTATATAGTAGTTAGAAGCAATGCACAACAATATAATATATATGAAAAATGACATATGTTATATTGTTGAGATGTTGCCTAACAACATATTTATACCAAAGAATACAGTTTTTATGAAAATTGAAGAAAATAGTGTTTGAAGACATACATTTTCTACTTAGGATGAGTGTCACGTGGTCTCATCAATCCTGCAAGGGTTAAATGGCTTCATGTATAACAACAGGTACTAACTTCATTTTTTAAAATTTCTTGTTGTAATGTATAGATTTTATTTCCCCTTTATCATGTGTGCAACACTTAGATAGTATATTTGGTAGTTGTGTGGAAAAAAATATACAGGGTGATGCCGAATTCCAACACATAATAGTATAAAATTTATATTTGTTCATCAAGAAATGAAGAAAATGCACCAATTAGCGTGTGCGCTGTATGTAGTTCTGAATGGCACATGTTCTTACTCCTCGGTTGTCATTGGTCAGCCATACTGTTATGAGGGAATGAGACTTATTATGGGATAAAATCTGTTATATTCTGTAAAAAGAGTTAAACAGTACCAAATGTTATATATACAAGGTAACTTTTCTTCTACCGTAGGGGACTCTGCTTGCACTCGCATCATAAGCTGGGCAATGTTCTTCAATTTGAGCTTTATTTCGATAAAATATGTTCAGAAGTTTCGGAGATATAGCCCTTAGTATATAGTAGTTAGAAGCAATGCACAACAATATAATATATATGAAAAATGACATATGTTATATTGTTGAGATGTTGCCTAACAACATATTTATACCAAAGAATACAGTTTGAAGAAAATTGAAGAAAATAGTGTTTGAAGACATACATTTTCTACTTAGGATGAGTGTCACGTGGTCTCATCAATCCTGCAAGGGTTAAATGGCTTCATGTATAACAACAGGTACTAACTACATTTTTTAAAATTTCTTGTTGTAACGTATAGATTTTATTTCCCCTTTATCATGTGTGCAACACTTAGATAGTATATTTGGTAGTTGTGTGTAAAAAAATATACAGGGTGATGCAGAATTCAAACCCTTAATAATATGAAATTATTGTTTGTTCATCAAAAAATAAAGAAAATGCACCGATTAGCGTGTGCGCTGTATGAAGTTCTGAATGGCACATGATCTTACTTCTCGGTTGTCATTGGTCAGCCATATTGTTATGAGGGAATGAGATTTATTATGGGATAAAATCTCTTATATTCTGTAAAAAGAGTTAAAGAGTACCAAATGTTATATATACAAGGTAACTTTTCTTCTACGGTAGGGAACTCTGCTTTCACTCACATCATAAACTGGGCAACGCTCGTCAATTTGAGCCTTATTTCGTTAAAATATGTTCAGAAGTTTCGGAGATATAGCCCTTAGTATATAGTAGTTAGGAGCAATGCAAAACAATATAATATATATGAAAAAATGATATATGTTATATTGTTGAGATGTTGCCTAACAACATATTTATACCAAAGTGTACAGTTTTGAAGAAAATTGAAGAAAATAGTGTTTGAAGACATACGTTTTCTACTTAGGATGAGTGTCACGTGGTCTCATCAATCCTGCAAGGGTTAAATGGCTTCATGTATAACAACAGGTACTAAGTTCATTTTTTAAAACTTCTTGTTGTAATGTATAGATTTTCTTTCCCCTTTATCAGGTGTGCAACACTTAGATAGTATATTTGGTAGTTGTGTGGAAAAAAATATACAGGGTGATGCAGAATTGCAACACATAATAGTATAAAATTTATATTTGTTCATCAAGAAATGAAGAAAATGCACCAATTAGCGTGTGCGCTGTATGTAGTTCTTAATGGCACATGTTCTTACTCCTCGCTTGTCATTGGTCAGCCATATTGTTATGAGGGAATGAGACTTATTATGGGATAAAATCTGCTTTTTCTGTAAAAAGAGTTAAACAGTACCAAATGTTATATATACAAGGTAACTTTTCATCTTCGGTAGGGAACTCTGCTTGCACTCGCATCATAAACTGGGCAATGTTCTTCAATATGAGCTTTATTTCGATAAAATATGTTCAGAAGTTTCGCAGATATAGCCCTTAGTATATAGTAGTTAGAAGCAATGCACAACAATATAATATATATGAAAAATGACATATGTTATATTGTTGAGATGTTGCCTAACAACATATTTATACCAAAGAATACAGTTTTTAAGAAAATTGAAGAAAATAGTGTTTGAAGACATACATTTTCTACTTAGGATGAGTGTCACGTGGTCTCATCAATCCTGCAAGGGTTAAATGGCTTCATGTATAACAACAGGTACTAACTTCATTTTTTAAAATTTCTTGTTGTAATGTATAGATTTTATTTCCCCTTTATCATGTGTGCAACACTTAGATAGTATATTTGGTAGTTGTGTGGAAAAAAATATACAGGGTGATGCAGAATTCCAACACATAATAGTATAAAATTTATATTTGTTCATCAAGAAATGAAGAAAATGCACCAATTAGCGTGTGCGCTGTATGTAGTTCTGAATGGCACATGTTCTTACTCCTCGGTTGTCATTGGTCAGCCATACTGTTATGAGGGAATGAGACTTATTATGGGATAAAATCTGTTATATTCTGTAAAAAGAGTTAAACAGTACCAAATGTTATATATACAAGGTAACTTTTCTTCTACCGTAGGGGACTCTGCTTGCACTCGCATCATAAGCTGGGCAATGTTCTTCAATTTGAGCTTTATTTCGATAAAATATGTTCAGAAGTTTCGGAGATATAGCCCTTAGTATATAGTAGTTAGAAGCAATGCACAACAATATAATATATATGAAAAATGACATATGTTATATTCTTGAGATGTTGCCTAACAACATATTTATACCAAAGAATACAGTTTGAAGAAAATTGAAGAAAATAGTGTTTGAAGACATACATTTTCTACTTAGGATGAGTGTCACGTGGTCTCATCAATCCTGCAAGGGTTAAATGGCTTCATGTATAACAACAGGTACTAACTACATTTTTTAAAATTTCTTGTTGTAACGTATAGATTTTATTTCCCCTTTATCATGTGTGCAACACTTAGATAGTATATTTGGTAGTTGTGTGTAAAAAAATATACAGGGTGATGCAGAATTCAAACCCTTAAAAATATGAAATTATTGTTTGTTCATCAAAAAATAAAGAAAATGCACCGATTAGCGTGTGCGCTGTATGAAGTTCTGAATGGCACATGATCTTACTTCTCGGTTGTCATTGGTCAGCCATATTGTTATGAGGGAATGAGACTTATTATGGGATAAAATCTGTTATATTCTGTAAAAAGAGTTAAACAGTACCAAATGTTATATATACAAGGTAACTTTTCTTCTACGGTAGGGAACTCTGCTTTCACTCACATCATAAACTGGGCAATGTTCTTCAATTTGAGCTTTATTTCGATAAAATATGTTCAGAAGTTTCGGAGATATAGCCCTTAGTATATAGTAGTTAGAAGCAGTGCACAACAATATAATATATATGAAAAATGACATATGTTATATTGTTGAGATGTTGCCTAACAACATATTTATACCAAAGAATACAGTTTTGAAGAAAATTGAAGAAAATAGTGTTTGAAGACATACGTTTTCTACTTAGGATGAGTGTCACGTGGTCTCATCAATCCTGCAAGCGTTAAATGGCTTCATGTATAACAACAGGTACTAAGTTCATTTTTTAAAACTTCTTGTTGTAATGTATAGATTTTATTTCCCCTTTATCATGTATGCAACACTTAGATAGTATATTTGGTAGTTGTGTGTAAAAAAAATATACAGGGTGATGCACAATTCCAACACTTAATAATATTAAATTATTGTTTGCTCATCAAAAAATAAAGAAAATGCACCAATTAGCGTGTGCGCTGTATGAAGGTCTGAATGGCACATGTTCTTACTTCTCGGTTGTCATTGGTCAGCCATATTGTTATGAGGGAATGAGACTTATTATGGTATAAAATCTGTTATATTCTGTAAAAAGAGTTAAACAGTACCAAATGTTATATATACAAGGTAACTTTTTTACTACGGTAGGGGACTCTGCTTGCACTCGCATCATAAACGGGGCAATGTTCTTCAATTTGAGCTTGATTTCGTTAAAATATGTTCAGAAGTTTCGAAGATATAGCAATTAGTATATAGTAGTTAGAAGCAGTGCACAACAATATAATATATATGAAAAATGACATATGTTATATTGTTGAGATGTTGCCTAACAACATATTTATACCAAAGAATACAGTTTTGAAGAAAATTGAAGAAAATAGTGTTTGAAGACATACATTTTCTACTTAGGATGAGTGTCACGTGGTCTCATCAATCCTGCAAGGGTTAAATGGCTTCATGTATAACAACAGGTACTAACTTCATTTTTTAAAATTTCTTGTAATGTATAGATTTTATTTCCCCTTTATCATGTGTGCAACACTTAGATAGTATATTTGGTAGTTGTGTGTAAAAAAAATATACAGGGTGATGCAGAATTCCAACACTTAATAGTATAAAATTTATGTTTGATCATCAAGAAATGAAGAAAATGCACCAATTAGCGAGTGCGCTGTATGTAGTTCTTAATGGCACATGTTCTTACTCCTCGGTTGTCATTGGTCAGCCATATTGTTATGACGGAATGAGACTTATTATGGGATAAAATCTGCTTTTTCTGTAAAAAGAGTTAAACAGCACCAAATGTTATGTATACAAGGTAACTTTTCTTCTTCGGTAGGGGACTCTGCTTGCACTCGCATCATAAAGGGGGCAATGCTCTTCAATTTGAGCTTTATTTCGTTAAAATATGTTCAGAAGTTTCGGAGATATAGCCCTTAGTATATAGTAGTTAGAAGCAATGCACAACAATATAATATATATGGAAAATGACATATGTTATATTGTTGAGATGTTGCCTAACAACATATTTATACCAAACAATACAGTTTGAAGAAAATTGAAGAAAATAGTGTTTGAAGACATACATTTTCTACTTAGGATGAGTGTCACGTGGTCTCATCAATCCTGCAAGGGTTAAATGGCTTCATGTATAACAACAGGTACTAACTTCATTTTTTAAAATTTCTTGTAATGTATAGATTTTATTTCCCCTTTATCATGTGTGCAACACTTAGATAGTATATTTGGTAGTTGTGTGTAAAAAAAATATACAGGGTGATGCAGAATTCCAACACTTAATAGTATAAAATTTATGTTTGATCATCAAGAAATGAAGAAAATGCACCAATTAGCGTGTGCGCTGTATGTAGTTCTTAATGGCACATGTTCTTACTTTTCGGTTGTCATTGGTCAGCCATATTGTTATGAGGGAATGAGACTTATTATGGGATAAAATTTGTTATTTTCTGTAAAAAGAGTTAAACAGTACCAAATGTTATATATATAAGGTAACTTTTCTTCTACGGTAGGGAACTCTGCTTTCACTCACATCATAAACTGGGCAACGCTCGTCAATTTGAGCCTTATTTCGTTAAAATATGTTCAGAAGTTTCGGAGATATAGCCCTTAGTATATAGTAGTTAGGAGCAATGCACAACAATATAATATATATGAAAAAATGATATATGTTATATTGTTGAGATGTTGCCTAACAACATATTTATACCAAAGTGTACAGTTTTGAAGAAAATTGAAGAAAATAGTGTTTGAAGACATACGTTTTCTACTTAGGATGAGTGTCACGTGGTCTCATCAATCCTGCAAGGGTTAAATGGCTTCATGTATAACAACAGGTACTAAGTTCATTTTTTAAAACTTCTTGTTGTAATGTATAGATTTTCTTTCCCCTTTATCAGGTGTGCAACACTTAGATAGTATATTTGGTAGTTGTGTGGAAAAAAATATACAGGGTGATGCAGAATTCCAACACATAATAGTATAAAATTTATATTTGTTCATCAAGAAATGAAGAAAATGCACCAATTAGCGTGTGCGCTGTATGTAGTTCTGAATGGCACATGTTCTTACTCCTCGGTGCTCATTGGTCAGCCATATTGTTATGAGGGAATGAGACTTATTATGGGATAAAATTTGTTTTTTTCTGTAAAAAGAGTTAAACAGTACCAAATGTTATATATATAAGGTAACTTTTCTTCTACGGTAGGGAACTCTGCTTTCACTCACATCATAAACTGGGCAACGCTCGTCAATTTGAGCCTTATTTCGTTAAAATATGTTCAGAAGTTTCGGAGATATAGCCCTTAGTATATAGTAGTTAGGAGCAATGCACAACAATATAATACATATGAAAAAATGATATATGTTATATTGTTGAGATGTTGCCTAACAACATATTTATACCAAAGTGTACAGTTTTGAAGAAAATTGAAGAAAATAGTGTTTGAAGACATACGTTTTCTACTTAGGATGAGTGTCACGTGGTCTCATCAATCCTGCAAGGGTTAAATGGCTTCATGTATAACAACAGGTACTAAGTTCATTTTTTAAAACTTCTTGTTGTAATGTATAGATTTTCTTTCCCCTTTATCAGGTGTGCAACACTTAGATAGTATATTTGGTAGTTGTATGGAAAAAAATATACAGGGTGATGCAGAATTGCAACACATAATAGTATAAAATTTATATTTGTTCATCAAGAAATGAAGAAAATGCACCAATTAGCGTGTGCGCTGTATGTAGTTCTTAATGGCACATGTTCTTACTCCTCGCTTGTCATTGGTCAGCCATATTGTTATGAGGGAATGAGACTTATTATGGGATAAAATCTGCTTTTTCTGTAAAAAGAGTTAAACAGTACCAAATGTTATATATACAAGGTAACTTTTCATCTTCGGTAGGGAACTCTGCTTTCACTCACATCATAAACTGGGCAACGCTCGTCAATTTGAGCTTTATTTCGTTAAAATATGTTCAGAAGTTTCGGAGATATAGAAATTAGTATATAGTAGTTAGAAGCAATGCACAACAATATAATATATATGAAAAATGACATATGTTATATTGTTGAGATGTTGCCTAACAACATATTTATACCAAAGAATACAGTTTTGAAGAAAATTGAAGAAAATAGTGTTTGAAGACATACATTTTCTACTTAGGATGAGTGTCACGTGGTCTCATCAATCCTGCAAGGGTTAAATGGCTTCATGTATAACAACAGGTACTAACTTCATTTTTTAAAATTTCTTGTAATGTATAGATTTTATTTCCCCTTTATCATGTGTGCAACACTTAGATAGTATATTTGGTAGTTGTGTGTAAAAAAAATATACAGGGTGATGCAGAATTCCAACACTTAATAGTATAAAATTTATGTTTGATCATCAAGAAATGAAGAAAATGCACCAATTAGCGAGTGCGCTGTATGTAGTTCTTAATGGCACATGTTCTTACTCCTCGGTTGTCATTGGTCAGCCATATTGTTATGACGGAATGAGACTTATTATGGGATAAAATCTGCTTTTTCTGTAAAAAGAGTTAAACAGCACCAAATGTTATGTATACAAGGTAACTTTTCTTCTTCGGTAGGGGACTCTGCTTGCACTCGCATCATAAAGGGGGCAATGCTCTTCAATTTGAGCTTTATTTCGTTAAAATATGTTCAGAAGTTTCGGAGATATAGCCCTTAGTATGTAGTAGTTAGAAGCAATGCACAACAATATAATATATATGGAAAATGACATATGTTATATTGTTGAGATGTTGCCTAACAACATATTTATACCAAACAATACAGTTTGAAGAAAATTGAAGAAAATAGTGTTTGAAGACATACATTTTCTACTTAGGATGAGTGTCACGTGGTCTCATCAATCCTGCAAGGGTTAAATGGCTTCATGTATAACAACAGGTACTAACTTCATTTTTTAAAATTTCTTGTAATGTATAGATTTTATTTCCCCTTTATCATGTGTGCAACACTTAGATAGTATATTTGGTAGTTGTGTGTAAAAAAAATATACAGGGTGATGCAGAATTCCAACACTTAATAGTATAAAATTTATGTTTGATCATCAAGAAATGAAGAAAATGCACCAATTAGCGTGTGCGCTGTATGTAGTTCTTAATGGCACATGTTCTTACTTTTCGGTTGTCATTGGTCAGCCATATTGTTATGAGGGAATGAGACTTATTATGGGATAAAATTTGTTATTTTCTGTAAAAAGAGTTAAACAGTACCAAATGTTATATATATAAGGTAACTTTTCTTCTACGGTAGGGAACTCTGCTTTCACTCACATCATAAACTGGGCAACGCTCGTCAATTTGAGCCTTATTTCGTTAAAATATGTTCAGAAGTTTCGGAGATATAGCCCTTAGTATATAGTAGTTAGGAGCAATGCACAACAATATAATATATATGAAAAAATGATATATGTTATATTGTTGAGATGTTGCCTAACAACATATTTATACCAAAGTGTACAGTTTTGAAGAAAATTGAAGAAAATAGTGTTTGAAGACATACGTTTTCTACTTAGGATGAGTGTCACGTGGTCTCATCAATCCTGCAAGGGTTAAATGGCTTCATGTATAACAACAGGTACTAAGTTCATTTTTTAAAACTTCTTGTTGTAATGTATAGATTTTCTTTCCCCTTTATCAGGTGTGCAACACTTAGATAGTATATTTGGTAGTTGTGTGGAAAAAAATATACAGGGTGATGCAGAATTCCAACACATAATAGTATAAAATTTATATTTGTTCATCAAGAAATGAAGAAAATGCACCAATTAGCGTGTGCGCTGTATGTAGTTCTGAATGGCACATGTTCTTACTCCTCGGTGCTCATTGGTCAGCCATATTGTTATGAGGGAATGAGACTTATTATGGGATAAAATTTGTTTTTTTCTGTAAAAAGAGTTAAACAGTACCAAATGTTATATATATAAGGTAACTTTTCTTCTACGGTAGGGAACTCTGCTTTCACTCACATCATAAACTGGGCAACGCTCGTCAATTTGAGCCTTATTTCGTTAAAATATGTTCAGAAGTTTCGGAGATATAGCCCTTAGTATATAGTAGTTAGGAGCAATGCACAACAATATAATACATATGAAAAAATGATATATGTTATATTGTTGAGATGTTGCCTAACAACATATTTATACCAAAGTGTACAGTTTTGAAGAAAATTGAAGAAAATAGTGTTTGAAGACATACGTTTTCTACTTAGGATGAGTGTCACGTGGTCTCATCAATCCTGCAAGGGTTAAATGGCTTCATGTATAACAACAGGTACTAAGTTCATTTTTTAAAACTTCTTGTTGTAATGTATAGATTTTCTTTCCCCTTTATCAGGTGTGCAACACTTAGATAGTATATTTGGTAGTTGTATGGAAAAAAATCTACAGGGTGATGCAGAATTGCAACACATAATAGTATAAAATTTATATTTGTTCATCAAGAAATGAAGAAAATGCACCAATTAGCGTGTGCGCTGTATGTAGTTCTTAATGGCACATGTTCTTACTCCTCGCTTGTCATTGGTCAGCCATATTGTTATGAGGGAATGAGACTTATTATGGGATAAAATCTGCTTTTTCTGTAAAAAGAGTTAAACAGTACCAAATGTTATATATACAAGGTAACTTTTCATCTTCGGTAGGGAACTCTGCTTTCACTCACATCATAAACTGGGCAACGCTCGTCAATTTGAGCTTTATTTCGTTAAAATATGTTCAGAAGTTTCGGAGATATAGAAATTAGTATATAGTAGTTAGAAGCAATGCACAACAATATAATATATATGAAAAATGACATATGTTATATTGTTGAGATGTTGCCTAACAACATATTTATACCAAAGAATACAGTTTTTAAGAAAATTGAAGAAAATAGTGTTTGAAGACATACATTTTCTACTTAGGATGAGTGTCACGTGGTCTCATCAATCCTGCAAGGGTTAAATGGCTTCATGTATAACAACAGGTACTAACTTCATTTTTTAAAATTTCTTGTAATGTATAGATTTTATTTCCCCTTTATCATGTGTGCAACACTTAGATAGTATATTTGGTAGTTGTGTGTAAAAAAAATATACAGGGTGATGCAGAATTCCAACACTTAATAGTATAAAATTTATGTTTGATCATCAAGAAATGAAGAAAATGCACCAATTAGCGAGTGCGCTGTATGTAGTTCTTAATGGCACATGTTCTTACTCCTCGGTTGTCATTGGTCAGCCATATTGTTATGACGGAATGAGACTTATTATGGGATAAAATCTGCTTTTTCTGTAAAAAGAGTTAAACAGCACCAAATGTTATGTATACAAGGTAACTTTTCTTCTTCGGTAGGGGACTCTGCTTGCACTCGCATCATAAAGGGGGCAATGCTCTTCAATTTGAGCTTTATTTCGTTAAAATATGTTCAGAAGTTTCGGAGATATAGCCCTTAGTATGTAGTAGTTAGAAGCAATGCACAACAATATAATATATATGGAAAATGACATATGTTATATTGTTGAGATGTTGCCTAACAACATATTTATACCAAACAATACAGTTTGAAGAAAATTGAAGAAAATAGTGTTTGAAGACATACATTTTCTACTTAGGATGAGTGTCACGTGGTCTCATCAATCCTGCAAGGGTTAAATGGCTTCATGTATAACAACAGGTACTAACTTCATTTTTTAAAATTTCTTGTAATGTATAGATTTTATTTCCCCTTTATCATGTGTGCAACACTTAGATAGTATATTTGGTAGTTGTGTGTAAAAAAAATATACAGGGTGATGCAGAATTCCAACACTTAATAGTATAAAATTTATGTTTGATCATCAAGAAATGAAGAAAATGCACCAATTAGCGTGTGCGCTGTATGTAGTTCTTAATGGCACATGTTCTTACTTTTCGGTTGTCATTGGTCAGCCATATTGTTATGAGGGAATGAGACTTATTATGGGATAAAATTTGTTATTTTCTGTAAAAAGAGTTAAACAGTACCAAATGTTATATATATAAGGTAACTTTTCTTCTACGGTAGGGAACTCTGCTTTCACTCACATCATAAACTGGGCAACGCTCGTCAATTTGAGCCTTATTTCGTTAAAATATGTTCAGAAGTTTCGGAGATATAGCCCTTAGTATATAGTAGTTAGGAGCAATGCACAACAATATAATATATATGAAAAAATGATATATGTTATATTGTTGAGATGTTGCCTAACAACATATTTATACCAAAGTGTACAGTTTTGAAGAAAATTGAAGAAAATAGTGTTTGAAGACATACGTTTTCTACTTAGGATGAGTGTCACGTGGTCTCATCAATCCTGCAAGGGTTAAATGGCTTCATGTATAACAACAGGTACTAAGTTCATTTTTTAAAACTTCTTGTTGTAATGTATAGATTTTCTTTCCCCTTTATCAGGTGTGCAACACTTAGATAGTATATTTGGTAGTTGTGTGGAAAAAAATATACAGGGTGATGCAGAATTCCAACACATAATAGTATAAAATTTTTATTTGTTCATCAAGAAATGAAGAAAATGCACCAATTAGCGTGTGCGCTGTATGTAGTTCTGAATGGCACATGTTCTTACTCCTCGGTGCTCATTGGTCAGCCATATTGTTATGAGGGAATGAGACTTATTATGGGATAAAATTTGTTATTTTCTGTAAAAAGAGTTAAACAGTACCAAATGTTATATATATAAGGTAACTTTTCTTCTACGGTAGGGAACTCTGCTTTCACTCACATCATAAACTGGGCAACGCTCGTCAATTTGAGCCTTATTTCGTTAAAATATGTTCAGAAGTTTCGGAGATATAGCCCTTAGTATATAGTAGTTAGGAGCAATGCACAACAATATAATACATATGAAAAAATGATATATGTTATATTGTTGAGATGTTGCCTAACAACATATTTATACCAAAGTGTACAGTTTTGAAGAAAATTGAAGAAAATAGTGTTTGAAGACATACGTTTTCTACTTAGGATGAGTGTCAAATGGTCTCATCAATCCTGCAAGGGTTAAATGGCTTCATGTATAACAACAGGTACTAAGTTCATTTTTTAAAACTTCTTGTTGTAATGTATAGATTTTCTTTCCCCTTTATCAGGTGTGCAACACTTAGATAGTATATTTGGTAGTTGTATGGAAAAAAATATACAGGGTGATGCAGAATTGCAACACATAATAGTATAAAATTTATATTTGTTCATCAAGAAATGAAGAAAATGCACCAATTAGCGTGTGCGCTGTATGTAGTTCTTAATGGCACATGTTCTTACTCCTCGCTTGTCATTGGTCAGCCATATTGTTATGAGGGAATGAGACTTATTATGGGATAAAATCTGCTTTTTCTGTAAAAAGAGTTAAACAGTACCAAATGTTATATATACAAGGTAACTTTTCATCTTCGGTAGGGAACTCTGCTTTCACTCACATCATAAACTGGGCAACGCTCGTCAATTTGAGCTTTATTTCGTTAAAATATGTTCAGAAGTTTCGGAGATATAGCCCTTAGTATGTAGTAGTTAGAAGCAATGCACAACAATATAATATATATGGAAAATGACATATGTTATATTGTTGAGATGTTGCCTAACAACATATTTATACCAAAGAATACAGTTTGAAGAAAATTGAAGAAAATAGTGTTTGAAGACATACATTTTCTACTTAGGATGAGTGTCACGTGGTCTCATCAATCCTGCAAGGGTTAAATGGCTTCATGTATAACAACAGGTACTAACTACATTTTTTAAAATTTCTTGTTGTAACGTATAGATTTTATTTCCCCTTTATCATGTGTGCAACACTTAGATAGTATATTTGGTAGTTGTGTGTAAAAAAATATACAGGGTGATGCAGAATTCAAACCCTTAATAATATGAATTTATTGTTTGTTCATCAAAAAATAAAGAAAATTCACCGATTAGGGTGTGCGCTGTATGAAGTTCTGAATGGCACATGATCTTACTTCTCGGTTGTCATTGGTCAGCCATATTGTTATGAGGGAATGAGACTTATTATGGGATAAAATTTGTTATTTTCTGTAAAAAGAGTTAAACAGTACCAAATGTTATATATATAAGGTAACTTTTCTTCTACGGTAGGGAACTCTGCTTTCACTCACATCATAAACTGGGCAACGCTCGTCAATTTGAGCCTTATTTCGTTAAAATATGTTCAGAAGTTTCGGAGATATAGCCCTTAGTATATAGTAGTTAGGAGCAATGCACAACAATATAATATATATGAAAAAATGATATATGTTATATTGTTGAGATGTTGCCTAACAACATATTTATACCAAAGAATACAGTTTTGAAGAAAATTGAAGAAAATAGTGTTTGAAGACATACGTTTTCTACTTAGGATGAGTGTCACGTGGTCTCATCAATCCTGCAAGGGTTAAATGGCTTCATGTATAACAACAGGTACTAAGTTCATTTTTTAAAACTTCTTGTTGTAATGTATAGATTTTCTTTCCCCTTTATCAGGTGTGCAACACTTAGATAGTATATTTGGTAGTTGTGTGGAAAAAAATATACAGGGTGATGCAGAATTCCAACACATAATAGTATAAAATTTATATTTGTTCATCAAGAAATGAAGAAAATGCACCAATTAGCGTGTGCGCATTATGTAGTTCTGAATGGCACATGTTCTTACTCCTCGGTGCTCATTGGTCAGCCATATTGTTATGAGGGAATGAGACTTATTATGGGATAAAATTTGTTATTTTCTGTAAAAAGAGTTAAACAGTACCAAATGTTATATATATAAGGTAACTTTTCTTCTACGGTAGGGAACTCTGCTTTCACTCACATCATAAACTGGGCAACGCTCGGCAATTTGAGCCTTATTTCGTTAAAATATGTTCAGAAGTTTCGGAGATATAGCCCTTAGTATATAGTAGTTAGGAGCAATGCACAACAATATAATACATATGAAAAAATGATATATGTTATATTGTTGAGATGTTGCCTAACAACATATTTATACCAAAGTGTACAGTTTTGAAGAAAATTGAAGAAAATAGTGTTTGAAGACATACGTTTTCTACTTAGGATGAGTGTCACGTGGTCTCATCAATCCTGCAAGGGTTAAATGGCTTCATGTATAACAACAGGTACTAAGTTCATTTTTTAAAACTTCTTGTTGTAATGTATAGATTTTCTTTCCCCTTTATCAGGTGTGCAACACTTAGATAGTATATTTGGTAGTTGTATGGAAAAAAATATACAGGGTGATGCAGAATTGCAACACATAATAGTATAAAATTTATATTTGTTCATCAAGAAATGAAGAAAATGCACCAATTAGCGTGTGCGCTGTATGTAGTTCTTAATGGCACATGTTCTTACTCCTCGCTTGTCATTGGTCAGCCATATTGTTATGAGGGAATGAGACTTATTATGGGATAAAATCTGCTTTTTCTGTAAAAAGAGTTAAACAGTACCAAATGTTATATATACAAGGTAACTTTTCATCTTCGGTAGGGAACTCTGCTTTCACTCACATCATAAACTGGGCAACGCTCGTCAATTTGAGCTTTATTTCGTTAAAATATGTTCAGAAGTTTCGGAGATATAGAAATTAGTATATAGTAGTTAGAAGCAATGCACAACAATATAATATATATGAAAAATGACATATGTTATATTGTTGAGATGTTGCCTAACAACATATTTATACCAAAGAATACAGTTTTGAAGAAAATTGAAGAAAATAGTGTTTGAAGACATACATTTTCTACTTAGGATGAGTGTCACGTGGTCTCATCAATCCTGCAAGGGTTAAATGGCTTCATGTATAACAACAGGTACTAACTTCATTTTTTAAAATTTCTTGTAATGTATAGATTTTATTTCCCCTTTATCATGTGTGCAACACTTAGATAGTATATTTGGTAGTTGTGTGTAAAAAAAATATACAGGGTGATGCAGAATTCCAACACTTAATAGTATAAAATTTATGTTTGATCATCAAGAAATGAAGAAAATGCACCAATTAGCGAGTGCGCTGTATGTAGTTCTTAATGGCACATGTTCTTACTCCTCGGTTGTCATTGGTCAGCCATATTGTTATGACGGAATGAGACTTATTATGGGATAAAATCTGCTTTTTCTGTAAAAAGAGTTAAACAGCACCAAATGTTATGTATACAAGGTAACTTTTCTTCTTCGGTAGGGGACTCTGCTTGCACTCGCATCATAAAGGGGGCAATGCTCTTCAATTTGAGCTTTATTTCGTTAAAATATGTTCAGAAGTTTCGGAGATATAGCCCTTAGTATGTAGTAGTTAGAAGCAATGCACAACAATATAATATATATGGAAAATGACATATGTTATATTGTTGAGATGTTGCCTAACAACATATTTATACCAAACAATACAGTTTGAAGAAAATTGAAGAAAATAGTGTTTGAAGACATACATTTTCTACTTAGGATGAGTGTCACGTGGTCTCATCAATCCTGCAAGGGTTAAATGGCTTCATGTATAACAACAGGTACTAACTTCATTTTTTAAAATTTCTTGTAATGTATAGATTTTATTTCCCCTTTATCATGTGTGCAACACTTAGATAGTATATTTGGTAGTTGTGTGTAAAAAAAATATACAGGGTGATGCAGAATTCCAACACTTAATAGTATAAAATTTATGTTTGATCATCAAGAAATGAAGAAAATGCACCAATTAGCGTGTGCGCTGTATGTAGTTCTTAATGGCACATGTTCTTACTTTTCGGTTGTCATTGGTCAGCCATATTGTTATGAGGGAATGAGACTTATTATGGGATAAAATTTGTTATTTTCTGTAAAAAGAGTTAAACAGTACCAAATGTTATATATATAAGGTAACTTTTCTTCTACGGTAGGGAACTCTGCTTTCACTCACATCATAAACTGGGCAACGCTCGTCAATTTGAGCCTTATTTCGTTAAAATATGTTCAGAAGTTTCGGAGATATAGCCCTTAGTATATAGTAGTTAGGAGCAATGCACAACAATATAATATATATGAAAAAATGATATATGTTATATTGTTGAGATGTTGCCTAACAACATATTTATACCAAAGTGTACAGTTTTGAAGAAAATTGAAGAAAATAGTGTTTGAAGACATACGTTTTCTACTTAGGATGAGTGTCACGTGGTCTCATCAATCCTGCAAGGGTTAAATGGCTTCATGTATAACAACAGGTACTAAGTTCATTTTTTAAAACTTCTTGTTGTAATGTATAGATTTTCTTTCCCCTTTATCAGGTGTGCAACACTTAGATAGTATATTTGGTAGTTGTGTGGAAAAAAATATACAGGGTGATGCAGAATTCCAACACATAATAGTATAAAATTTATATTTGTTCATCAAGAAATGAAGAAAATGCACCAATTAGCGTGTGCGCTGTATGTAGTTCTGAATGGCACATGTTCTTACTCCTCGGTGCTCATTGGTCAGCCATATTGTTATGAGGGAATGAGACTTATTATGGGATAAAATTTGTTATTTTCTGTAAAAAGAGTTAAACAGTACCAAATGTTATATATATAAGGTAACTTTTCTTCTACGGTAGGGAACTCTGCTTTCACTCACATCATAAACTGGGCAACGCTCGTCAATTTGAGCCTTATTTCGTTAAAATATGTTCAGAAGTTTCGGAGATATAGCCCTTAGTATATAGTAGTTAGGAGCAATGCACAACAATATAATACATATGAAAAAATGATATATGTTATATTGTTGAGATGTTGCCTAACAACATATTTATACCAAAGTGTACAGTTTTGAAGAAAATTGAAGAAAATAGTGTTTGAAGACATACGTTTTCTACTTAGGATGAGTGTCACGTGGTCTCATCAATCCTGCAAGGGTTAAATGGCTTCATGTATAACAACAGGTACTAAGTTCATTTTTTAAAATTTCTTGTTGTAATGTATAGATTTTCTTTCCCCTTTATCAGGTGTGCAACACTTAGATAGTATATTTGGTAGTTGTATGGAAAAAAATATACAGGGTGATGCAGAATTGCAACACATAATAGTATAAAATTTATATTTGTTCATCAAGAAATGAAGAAAATGCAACGATTAGCGTGTGCGCTGTATGTAGTTCTTAATGGCACATGTTCTTACTCCTCGCTTGTCATTGGTCAGCCATATTGTTATGAGGGAATGAGACTTATTATGGGATAAAATCTGCTTTTTCTGTAAAAAGAGTTAAACAGTACCAAATGTTATATATACAAGGTAACTTTTCATCTTCGGTAGGGAACTCTGCTTTCACTCACATCATAAACTGGGCAACGCTCGTCAATTTGAGCTTTATTTCGTTAAAATATGTTCAGAAGTTTCGGAGATATAGAAATTAGTATATAGTAGTTAGAAGCAATGCACAACAATATAATATATATGAAAAATGACATATGTTATATTGTTGAGATGTTGCCTAACAACATATTTATACCAAAGAATACAGTTTTTAAGAAAATTGAAGAAAATAGTGTTTGAAGACATACATTTTCTACTTAGGATGAGTGTCACGTGGTCTCATCAATCCTGCAAGGGTTAAATGGCTTCATGTATAACAACAGGTACTAACTTCATTTTTTAAAATTTCTTGTTGTAATGTATAGATTTTATTTCCCCTTTATCATGTGTGCAACACTTAGATAGTATATTTGGTAGTTGTGTGGAAAAAATATACAGGGTGATGCCGAATTCCAACACATAATAGTATAAAATTTATATTTGTTCATCAAGAAATGAAGAAAATGCACCAATTAGCGTGTGCGCTGTATGTAGTTCTGAATGGCACATGTTCTTACTCCTCGGTTGTCATTGGTCAGCCATACTGTTATGAGGGAATGAGACTTATTATGGGATAAAATCTGTTATATTCTGTAAAAAGAGTTAAACAGTACCAAATGTTATATATACAAGGTACCTTTTCTTCTACCGTAGGGGACTCTGCTTGCACTCGCATCATAAGCTGGGCAATGTTCTTCAATTTGAGCTTTATTTCGATAAAATATGTTCAGAAGTTTCGGAGATATAGCCCTTAGTATGTAGTAGTTAGAAGCAATGCACAACAATATAATATATATGGAAAATGACATATGTTATATTGTTGAGATGTTGCCTAACAACATATTTATACCAAAGAATACAGTTTGAAGAAAATTGAAGAAAATAGTGTTTGAAGACATACATTTTCTACTTAGGATGAGTGTCACGTGGTCTCATCAATCCTGCAAGGGTTAAATGGCTTCATGTATAACAACAGGTACTAACTACATTTTTTAAAATTTCTTGTTGTAACGTATAGATTTTGTTTCCCCTTTATCATGTGTGCAACACTTAGATAGTATATTTGGTAGTTGTGTGTAAAAAAATATACAGGGTGATGCAGAATTCAAACCCTTAATAATATGAATTTATTGTTTGTTCATCAAAAAATAAAGAAAATTCACCGATTAGGGTGTGCGCTGTATGAAGTTCTGAATGGCACATGATCTTACTTCTCGGTTGTCATTGGTCAGCCATATTGTTATGAGGGAATGAGACTTATTATGGGATAAAATTTGTTATTTTCTGTAAAAAGAGTTAAACAGTACCAAATGTTATATATATAAGGTAACTTTTCTTCTACGGTAGGGAACTCTGCTTTCACTCACATCATAAACTGGGCAACGCTCGTCAATTTGAGCTTTATTTCGTTAAAATATGTTCAGAAGTTTCGGAGATATAGCCTTAGTATATAGTAGTTAGGAGCAATGCACAACAATATAATATATATGAAAAAATGATATATGTTATATTGTTGAGATGTTGCCTAACAACATATTTATACCAAAGTGTACAGTTTTGAAGAAAATTGAAGAAAATAGTGTTTGAAGACATACGTTTTCTACTTAGGATGAGTGTCACGTGGTCTCATCAATCCTGCAAGGGTTAAATGGCTTCATGTATAACAACAGGTACTAAGTTCATTTTTTAAAACTTCTTGTTGTAATGTATAGATTTTCTTTCCCCTTTATCAGGTGTGCAACACTTAGATAGTATATTTGGTAGTTGTGTGTAAAAAAAATATACAGGGTGATGCAGAATTCCAACACTTAATAGTATAAAATTTATGTTTGATCATCAAGAAATGAAGAAAATGCACCAATTAGCGTGTGCGCTGTATGTAGTTCTTAATGGCACATGTTCTTACTTTTCGGTTGTCATTGGTCAGCCATATTGTTATGAGGGAATGAGACTTATTATGGGATAAAATTTGTTATTTTCTGTAAAAAGAGTTAAACAGTACCAAATGTTATATATACAAGGTAACTTTTCATCTTCGGTAGGGAACTCTGCTTTCACTCACATCATAAACTGGGCAACGCTCGTCAATTTGAGCTTTATTTCGTTAAAATATGTTCAGAAGTTTCGGAGATATAGAAATTAGTATATAGTAGTTAGAAGCAATGCACAACAATATAATATATATGAAAAATGACATATGTTATATTGTTGAGATGTTGCCTAACAACATATTTATACCAAAGAATACAGTTTTTAAGAAAATTGAAGAAAATAGTGTTTGAAGACATACATTTTCTACTTAGGATGAGTGTCACGTGGTCTCATCAATCCTGCAAGGGTTAAATGGCTTCATGTATAACAACAGGTACTAACTTCATTTTTTAAAATTTCTTGTAATGTATAGATTTTATTTCCCCTTTATCATGTGTGCAACACTTAGATAGTATATTTGGTAGTTGTGTGTAAAAAAAATATACAGGGTGATGCAGAATTCCAACACTTAATAGTATAAAATTTATGTTTGATCATCAAGAAATGAAGAAAATGCACCAATTAGCGAGTGCGCTGTATGTAGTTCTTAATGGCACATGTTCTTACTCCTCGGTTGTCATTGGTCAGCCATATTGTTATGACGGAATGAGACTTATTATGGGATAAAATCTGCTTTTTCTGTAAAAAGAGTTAAACAGCACCAAATGTTATGTATACAAGGTAACTTTTCTTCTTCGGTAGGGGACTCTGCTTGCACTCGCATCATAAAGGGGGCAATGCTCTTCAATTTGAGCTTTATTTCGTTAAAATATGTTCAGAAGTTTCGGAGATATAGCCCTTAGTATGTAGTAGTTAGAAGCAATGCACAACAATATAATATATATGGAAAATGACATATGTTATATTGTTGAGATGTTGCCTAACAACATATTTATACCAAACAATACAGTTTGAAGAAAATTGAAGAAAATAGTGTTTGAAGACATACATTTTCTACTTAGGATGAGTGTCACGTGGTCTCATCAATCCTGCAAGGGTTAAATGGCTTCATGTATAACAACAGGTACTAACTTCATTTTTTAAAATTTCTTGTAATGTATAGATTTTATTTCCCATTTATCATGTGTGCAACACTTAGATAGTATATTTGGTAGTTGTGTGTAAAAAAAATATACAGGGTGATGCAGAATTCCAACACTTAATAGTATAAAATTTATGTTTGATCATCAAGAAATGAAGAAAATGCACCAATTAGCGTGTGCGCTGTATGTAGTTCTTAATGGCACATGTTCTTACTTTTCGGTTGTCATTGGTCAGCCATATTGTTATGAGGGAATGAGACTTATTATGGGATAAAATTTGTTATTTTCTGTAAAAAGAGTTAAACAGTACCAAATGTTATATATATAAGGTAACTTTTCTTCTACGGTAGGGAACTCTGCTTTCACTCACATCATAAACTGGGCAACGCTCGTCAATTTGAGCCTTATTTCGTTAAAATATGTTCAGAAGTTTCGGAGATATAGCCCTTAGTATATAGTAGTTAGGAGCAATGCACAACAATATAATATATATGAAAAAATGATATATGTTATATTGTTGAGATGTTGCCTAACAACATATTTATACCAAAGTGTACAGTTTTGAAGAAAATTGAAGAAAATAGTGTTTGAAGACATACGTTTTCTACTTAGGATGAGTGTCACGTGGTCTCATCAATCCTGCAAGGGTTAAATGGCTTCATGTATAACAACAGGTACTAAGTTCATTTTTTAAAACTTCTTGTTGTAATGTATAGATTTTCTTTCCCCTTTATCAGGTGTGCAACACTTAGATAGTATATTTGGTAGTTGTGTGGAAAAAAATATACAGGGTGATGCAGAATTCCAACACATAATAGTATAAAATTTATATTTGTTCATCAAGAAATGAAGAAAATGCACCAATTAGCGTGTGCGCTGTATGTAGTTCTGAATGGCACATGTTCTTACTCCTCGGTGCTCATTGGTCAGCCATATTGTTATGAGGGAATGAGACTTATTATGGGATAAAATTTGTTATTTTCTGTAAAAAGAGTTAAACAGTACCAAATGTTATATATATAAGGTAACTTTTCTTCTACGGTAGGGAACTCTGCTTTCACTCACATCATAAACTGGGCAACGCTCGTCAATTTGAGCCTTATTTCGTTAAAATATGTTCAGAAGTTTCGGAGATATAGCCCTTAGTATATAGTAGTTAGGAGCAATGCACAACAATATAATACATATGAAAAAATGATATATGTTATATTGTTGAGATGTTGCCTAACAACATATTTATACCAAAGTGTACAGTTTTGAAGAAAATTGAAGAAAATAGTGTTTGAAGACATACGTTTTCTACTTAGGATGAGTGTCACGTGGTCTCATCAATCCTGCAAGGGTTAAATGGCTTCATGTATAACAACAGGTACTAAGTTCATTTTTTAAAACTTCTTGTTGTAATGTATAGATTTTCTTTCCCCTTTATCAGGTGTGCAACACTTAGATAGTATATTTGGTAGTTGTATGGAAAAAAATATACAGGGTGATGCAGAATTCCAACACATAATAGTATAAAATTTATATTTGTTCATCAAGAAATGAAGAAAATGCACCAATTAGCGTGTGCGCTGTATGTAGTTCTTAATGGCACATGTTCTTACTCCTCGCTTGTCATTGGTCAGCCATATTGTTATGAGGGAATGAGACTTATTATGGGATAAAATCTGCTTTTTCTGTAAAAAGAGTTAAACAGTACCAAATGTTATATATACAAGGTAACTTTTCATCTTCGGTAGGGAACTCTGCTTTCACTCACATCATAAACTGGGCAACGCTCGTCAATTTGAGCTTTATTTCGTTAAAATATGTTCAGAAGTTTCGGAGATATAGAAATTAGTATATAGTAGTTAGAAGCAATGCACAACAATATAATATATATGAAAAATGACATATGTTATATTGTTGAGATGTTGCCTAACAACATATTTATACCAAAGAATACAGTTTTTAAGAAAATTGAAGAAAATAGTGTTTGAAGACATACGTTTTCTACTTAGGATGAGTGTCACGTGGTCTCATCAATCCTGCAAGGGTTAAATGGCTTCATGTATAACAACAGGTACTAACTTCATTTTTTAAAATTTCTTGTTGTAATGTATAGATTTTATTTCCCCTTTATCATGTGTGCAACACTTAGATAGTATATTTGGTAGTTGTGTGGAAAAAAATATACAGGGTGATGCAGAATTCAAACCCTTAATAATATGAATTTATTGTTTGTTCATCAAAAAATAAAGAAAATTCACCGATTAGGGTGTGCGCTGTATGAAGTTCTGAATGGCACATGATCTTACTTCTCGGTTGTCATTGGTCAGCCATATTGTTATGAGGGAATGAGACTTATTATGGGATAAAATTTGTTATTTTCTGTAAAAAGAGTTAAACAGTACCAAATGTTATATATATAAGGTAACTTTTCTTCTACGGTAGGGAACTCTGCTTTCACTCACATCATAAACTGGGCAACGCTCGTCAATTTGAGCCTTATTTCGTTAAAATATGTTCAGAAGTTTCGGAGATATAGCCCTTAGTATATAGTAGTTAGGAGCAATGCACAACAATATAATATATATGAAAAAATGATATATGTTATATTGTTGAGATGTTGCCTAACAACATATTTATACCAAAGAGTACAGTTTTGAAGAAAATTGAAGAAAATAGTGTTTGAAGACATACGTTTTCTACTTAGGATGAGTGTCACGTGGTCTCATCAATCCTGCAAGGGTTAAATGGCTTCATGTATAACAACAGGTACTAAGTTCATTTTTTAAAACTTCTTGTTGTAATGTATAGATTTTCTTTCCCCTTTATCAGGTGTGCAACACTTAGATAGTATATTTGGTAGTTGTGTGGAAAAAAATATACAGGGTGATGCAGAATTCCAACACATAATAGTATAAAATTTATATTTGTTCATCAAGAAATGAAGAAAATGCACCAATTAGCGTGTGCGCATTATGTAGTTCTGAATGGCACATGTTCTTACTCCTCGGTGCTCATTGGTCAGCCATATTGTTATGAGGGAATGAGACTTATTATGGGATAAAATTTGTTATTTTCTGTAAAAAGAGTTAAACAGTACCAAATGTTATATATATAAGGTAACTTTTCTTCTACGGTAGGGAACTCTGCTTTCACTCACATCATAAACTGGGCAACGCTCGGCAATTTGAGCCTTATTTCGTTAAAATATGTTCAGAAGTTTCGGAGATATAGCCCTTAGTATATAGTAGTTAGGAGCAATGCACAACAATATAATATATATGAAAAAATGATATATGTTATATTGTTGAGATGTTGCCTAACAACATATTTATACCAAAGTGTACAGTTTTGAAGAAAATTGAAGAAAATAGTGTTTGAAGACATACGTTTTCTACTTAGGATGAGTGTCACGTGGTCTCATCAATCCTGCAAGGGTTAAATGGCTTCATGTATAACAACAGGTACTAACTTCATTTTTTAAAATTTCTTGTTGTAATGTATAGATTTTATTTCCCCTTTATCATGTATGCAACACTTAGATAGTATATTTGGTAGTTGTGTGTAAAAAAAATATACAGGGTGATGCACAATTCCAACACTTAATAATATTAAATTATTGTTTGCTCATCAAA
Source organism: Thermobia domestica (assembly GCF_964235325.1). Lineage (NCBI taxonomy): Eukaryota > Metazoa > Arthropoda > Insecta > Zygentoma > Lepismatidae > Thermobia > Thermobia domestica. The sequence goes on from NC_137455.1 coordinate 263,681,330, forward strand.
AAATAAAGAAAATGCACCAATTAGCGTGTGCGCTGTATGAAGGTCTGAATGGCACATGTTCTTACTTCTCGGTTGTCATTGGTCAGCCATATTGTTATGAGGGAATGAGACTTATTATGGTATAAAATCTGTTATATTCTGTAAAAAGAGTTAAACAGTACCAAATGTTATATATACAAGGTAACTTTTTTACTACGGTAGGGGACTCTGCTTGCACTCGCATCATAAACGGGGCAATGTTCTTCAATTTGAGCTTGATTTCGTTAAAATATGTTCAGAAGTTTCGAAGATATAGCAATTAGTATATAGTAGTTAGAAGCAGTGCACAACAATATAATATATATGAAAAATGACATATGTTATATTGTTGAGATGTTGCCTAACAACATATTTATACCAAAGAATACAGTTTTGAAGAAAATTGAAGAAAATAGTGTTTGAAGACATACATTTTCTACTTAGGATGAGTGTCACGTGGTCTCATCAATCCTGCAAGGGTTAAATGGCTTCATGTATAACAACAGGTACTAACTTCATTTTTTAAAATTTCTTGTAATGTATAGATTTTATTTCCCCTTTATCATGTGTGCAACACTTAGATAGTATATTTGGTAGTTGTGTGTAAAAAAAATATACAGGGTGATGCAGAATTCCAACACTTAATAGTATAAAATTTATGTTTGATCATCAAGAAATGAAGAAAATGCACCAATTAGCGAGTGCGCTGTATGTAGTTCTTAATGGCACATGTTCTTACTCCTCGGTTGTCATTGGTCAGCCATATTGTTATGACGGAATGAGACTTATTATGGGATAAAATCTGCTTTTTCTGTAAAAAGAGTTAAACAGCACCAAATGTTATGTATACAAGGTAACTTTTCTTCTTCGGTAGGGGACTCTGCTTGCACTCGCATCATAAAGGGGGCAATGCTCTTCAATTTGAGCTTTATTTCGTTAAAATATGTTCAGAAGTTTCGGAGATATAGCCCTTAGTATGTAGTAGTTAGAAGCAATGCACAACAATATAATATATATGGAAAATGACATATGTTATATTGTTGAGATGTTGCCTAACAACATATTTATACCAAACAATACAGTTTGAAGAAAATTGAAGAAAATAGTGTTTGAAGACATACATTTTCTACTTAGGATGAGTGTCACGTGGTCTCATCAATCCTGCAAGGGTTAAATGGCTTCATGTATAACAACAGGTACTAACTTCATTTTTTAAAATTTCTTGTAATGTATAGATTTTATTTCCCCTTTATCATGTGTGCAACACTTAGATAGTATATTTGGTAGTTGTGTGTAAAAAAAATATACAGGGTGATGCAGAATTCCAACACTTAATAGTATAAAATTTATGTTTGATCATCAAGAAATGAAGAAAATGCACCAATTAGCGTGTGCGCTGTATGTAGTTCTTAATGGCACATGTTCTTACTTTTCGGTTGTCATTGGTCAGCCATATTGTTATGAGGGAATGAGACTTATTATGGGATAAAATTTGTTATTTTCTGTAAAAAGAGTTAAACAGTACCAAATGTTATATATATAAGGTAACTTTTCTTCTACGGTAGGGAACTCTGCTTTCACTCACATCATAAACTGGGCAACGCTCGTCAATTTGAGCTTTATTTCGTTAAAATATGTTCAGAAGTTTCGGAGATATAGAAATTAGTATATAGTAGTTAGAAGCAATGCACAACAATATAATATATATTAAAAATGACATATGTTATATTGTTGAGATGTTGCCTAACAACATATTTATACCAAAGAATACAGTTTTTAAGAAAATTGAAGAAAATAGTGTTTGAAGACATACATTTTCTACTTAGGATGAGTGTCACGTGGTCTCATCAATCCTGCAAGGGTTAAATGGCTTCATGTATAACAACAGGTACTAACTTCATTTTTTAAAATTTCTTGTAATGTATAGATTTTATTTCCCCTTTATCATGTGTGCAACACTTAGATAGTATATTTGGTAGTTGTGTGTAAAAAAAATATACAGGGTGATGCAGAATTCCAACACTTAATAGTATAAAATTTATGTTTGATCATCAAGAAATGAAGAAAATGCACCAATTAGCGAGTGCGCTGTATGTAGTTCTTAATGGCACATGTTCTTACTCCTCGGTTGTCATTGGTCAGCCATATTGTTATGACGGAATGAGACTTATTATGGGATAAAATCTGCTTTTTCTGTAAAAAGAGTTAAACAGCACCAAATGTTATGTATACAAGGTAACTTTTCTTCTTCGGTAGGGGACTCTGCTTGCACTCGCATCATAAAGGGGGCAATGCTCTTCAATTTGAGCTTTATTTCGTTAAAATATGTTCAGAAGTTTCGGAGATATAGCCCTTAGTATGTAGTAGTTAGAAGCAATGCACAACAATATAATATATATGGAAAATGACATATGTTATATTGTTGAGATGTTGCCTAACAACATATTTATACCAAACAATACAGTTTGAAGAAAATTGAAGAAAATAGTGTTTGAAGACATACATTTTCTACTTAGGATGAGTGTCACGTGGTCTCATCAATCCTGCAAGGGTTAAATGGCTTCATGTATAACAACAGGTACTAACTTCATTTTTTAAAATTTCTTGTAATGTATAGATTTTATTTCCCATTTATCATGTGTGCAACACTTAGATAGTATATTTGGTAGTTGTGTGTAAAAAAAATATACAGGGTGATGCAGAATTCCAACACTTAATAGTATAAAATTTATGTTTGATCATCAAGAAATGAAGAAAATGCACCAATTAGCGTGTGCGCTGTATGTAGTTCTTAATGGCACATGTTCTTACTTTTCGGTTGTCATTGGTCAGCCATATTGTTATGAGGGAATGAGACTTATTATGGGATAAAATTTGTTATTTTCTGTAAAAAGAGTTAAACAGTACCAAATGTTATATATATAAGGTAACTTTTCTTCTACGGTAGGGAACTCTGCTTTCACTCACATCATAAACTGGGCAACGCTCGTCAATTTGAGCCTTATTTCGTTAAAATATGTTCAGAAGTTTCGGAGATATAGCCCTTAGTATATAGTAGTTAGGAGCAATGCACAACAATATAATATATATGAAAAAATGATATATGTTATATTGTTGAGATGTTGCCTAACAACATATTTATACCAAAGTGTACAGTTTTGAAGAAAATTGAAGAAAATAGTGTTTGAAGACATACGTTTTCTACTTAGGATGAGTGTCACGTGGTCTCATCAATCCTGCAAGGGTTAAATGGCTTCATGTATAACAACAGGTACTAAGTTCATTTTTTAAAACTTCTTGTTGTAATGTATAGATTTTCTTTCCCCTTTATCAGGTGTGCAACACTTAGATAGTATATTTGGTAGTTGTGTGGAAAAAAATATACAGGGTGATGCAGAATTCCAACACATAATAGTATAAAATTTATATTTGTTCATCAAGAAATGAAGAAAATGCACCAATTAGCGTGTGCGCTGTATGTAGTTCTGAATGGCACATGTTCTTACTCCTCGGTGCTCATTGGTCAGCCATATTGTTATGAGGGAATGAGACTTATTATGGGATAAAATTTGTTATTTTCTGTAAAAAGAGTTAAACAGTACCAAATGTTATATATATAAGGTAACTTTTCTTCTACGGTAGGGAACTCTGCTTTCACTCACATCATAAACTGGGCAACGCTCGTCAATTTGAGCCTTATTTCGTTAAAATATGTTCAGAAGTTTCGGAGATATAGAAATTAGTATATAGTAGTTAGGAGCAATGCACAACAATATAATACATATGAAAAAATGATATATGTTATATTGTTGAGATGTTGCCTAACAACATATTTATACCAAAGTGTACAGTTTTGAAGAAAATTGAAGAAAATAGTGTTTGAAGACATACGTTTTCTACTTAGGATGAGTGTCACGTGGTCTCATCAATCCTGCAAGGGTTAAATGGCTTCATGTATAACAACAGGTACTAAGTTCATTTTTTAAAACTTCTTGTTGTAATGTATAGATTTTCTTTCCCCTTTATCAGGTGTGCAACACTTAGATAGTATATTTGGTAGTTGTATGGAAAAAAATATACAGGGTGATGCAGAATTCCAACACATAATAGTATAAAATTTATATTTGTTCATCAAGAAATGAAGAAAATGCACCAATTAGCGTGTGCGCTGTATGTAGTTCTTAATGGCACATGTTCTTACTCCTCGCTTGTCATTGGTCAGCCATATTGTTATGAGGGAATGAGACTTATTATGGGATAAAATCTGCTTTTTCTGTAAAAAGAGTTAAACAGTACCAAATGTTATATATACAAGGTAACTTTTCATCTTCGGTAGGGAACTCTGCTTTCACTCACATCATAAACTGGGCAACGCTCGTCAATTTGAGCTTTATTTCGTTAAAATATGTTCAGAAGTTTCGGAGATATAGAAATTAGTATATAGTAGTTAGAAGCAATGCACAACAATATAATATATATGAAAAATGACATATGTTATATTGTTGAGATGTTGCCTAACAACATATTTATACCAAAGAATACAGTTTTTAAGAAAATTGAAGAAAATAGTGTTTGAAGACATACGTTTTCTACTTAGGATGAGTGTCACGTGGTCTCATCAATCCTGCAAGGGTTAAATGGCTTCATGTATAACAACAGGTACTAACTTCATTTTTTAAAATTTCTTGTTGTAATGTATAGATTTTATTTCCCCTTTATCATGTGTGCAACACTTAGATAGTATATTTGGTAGTTGTGTGGAAAAAAATATACAGGGTGATGCAGAATTCAAACCCTTAATAATATGAATTTATTGTTTGTTCATCAAAAAATAAAGAAAATTCACCGATTAGGGTGTGCGCTGTATGAAGTTCTGAATGGCACATGATCTTACTTCTCGGTTGTCATTGGTCAGCCATATTGTTATGAGGGAATGAGACTTATTATGGGATAAAATTTGTTATTTTCTGAAAAAAGAGTTAAACAGTACCAAATGTTATATATATAAGGTAACTTTTCTTCTACGGTAGGGAACTCTGCTTTCACTCACATCATAAACTGGGCAACGCTCGTCAATTTGAGCCTTATTTCGTTAAAATATGTTCAGAAGTTTCGGAGATATAGCCCTTAGTATATAGTAGTTAGGAGCAATGCACAACAATATAATATATATGAAAAAATGATATATGTTATATTGTTGAGATGTTGCCTAACAACATATTTATACCAAAGAATACAGTTTTGAAGAAAATTGAAGAAAATAGTGTTTGAAGACATACGTTTTCTACTTAGGATGAGTGTCACGTGGTCTCATCAATCCTGCAAGGGTTAAATGGCTTCATGTATAACAACAGGTACTAAGTTCATTTTTTAAAACTTCTTGTTGTAATGTATAGATTTTCTTTCCCCTTTATCAGGTGTGCAACACTTAGATAGTATATTTGGTAGTTGTGTGGAAAAAAATATACAGGGTGATGCAGAATTCCAACACATAATAGTATAAAATTTATATTTGTTCATCAAGAAATGAAGAAAATGCACCAATTAGCGTGTGCGCATTATGTAGTTCTGAATGGCACATGTTCTTACTCCTCGGTGCTCATTGGTCAGCCATATTGTTATGAGGGAATGAGACTTATTATGGGATAAAATTTGTTATTTTCTGTAAAAAGAGTTAAACAGTACCAAATGTTATATATATAAGGTAACTTTTCTTCTACGGTAGGGAACTCTGCTTTCACTCACATCATAAACTGGGCAACGCTCGGCAATTTGAGCCTTATTTCGTTAAAATATGTTCAGAAGTTTCGGAGATATAGCCCTTAGTATATAGTAGTTAGGAGCAATGCACAACAATATAATATATATGAAAAAATGATATATGTTATATTGTTGAGATGTTGCCTAACAACATATTTATACCAAAGTGTACAGTTTTGAAGAAAATTGAAGAAAATAGTGTTTGAAGACATACGTTTTCTACTTAGGATGAGTGTCACGTGGTCTCATCAATCCTGCAAGGGTTAAATGGCTTCATGTATAACAACAGGTACTAACTTCATTTTTTAAAATTTCTTGTTGTAATGTATAGATTTTATTTCCCCTTTATCATGTATGCAACACTTAGATAGTATATTTGGTAGTTGTGTGTAAAAAAAATATACAGGGTGATGCACAATTCCAACACTTAATAATATTAAATTATTGTTTGCTCATCAAAAAATAAAGAAAATGCACCAATTAGCGTGTGCGCTGTATGAAGGTCTGAATGGCACATGTTCTTACTTCTCGGTTGTCATTGGTCAGCCATATTGTTATGAGGGAATGAGACTTATTATGGTATAAAATCTGTTATATTCTGTAAAAAGAGTTAAACAGTACCAAATGTTATATATACAAGGTAACTTTTTTACTACGGTAGGGGACTCTGCTTGCACTCGCATCATAAACGGGGCAATGTTCTTCAATTTGAGCTTGATTTCGTTAAAATATGTTCAGAAGTTTCGAAGATATAGCAATTAGTATATAGTAGTTAGAAGCAGTGCACAACAATATAATATATATGAAAAATGACATATGTTATATTGTTGAGATGTTGCCTAACAACATATTTATACCAAAGAATACAGTTTTGAAGAAAATTGAAGAAAATAGTGTTTGAAGACATACATTTTCTACTTAGGATGAGTGTCACGTGGTCTCATCAATCCTGCAAGGGTTAAATGGCTTCATGTATAACAACAGGTACTAACTTCATTTTTTAAAATTTCTTGTAATGTATAGATTTTATTTCCCCTTTATCATGTGTGCAACACTTAGATAGTATATTTGGTAGTTGTGTGTAAAAAAAATATACAGGGTGATGCAGAATTCCAACACTTAATAGTATAAAATTTATGTTTGATAATCAAGAAATGAAGAAAATGCACCAATTAGCGAGTGCGCTGTATGTAGTTCTTAATGGCACATGTTCTTACTCCTCGGTTGTCATTGGTCAGCCATATTGTTATGACGGAATGAGACTTATTATGGGATAAAATCTGCTTTTTCTGTAAAAAGAGTTAAACAGCACCAAATGTTATGTATACAAGGTAACTTTTCTTCTTCGGTAGGGGACTCTGCTTGCACTCGCATCATAAAGGGGGCAATGCTCTTCAATTTGAGCTTTATTTCGTTAAAATATGTTCAGAAGTTTCGGAGATATAGCCCTTAGTATGTAGTAGTTAGAAGCAATGCACAACAATATAATATATATGGAAAATGACATATGTTATATTGTTGAGATGTTGCCTAACAACATATTTATACCAAACAATACAGTTTGAAGAAAATTGAAGAAAATAGTGTTTGAAGACATACATTTTCTACTTAGGATGAGTGTCACGTGGTCTCATCAATCCTGCAAGGGTTAAATGGCTTCATGTATAACAACAGGTACTAACTTCATTTTTTAAAATTTCTTGTAATGTATAGATTTTATTTCCCCTTTATCATGTGTGCAACACTTAGATAGTATATTTGGTAGTTGTGTGTAAAAAAAATATACAGGGTGATGCAGAATTCCAACACTTAATAGTATAAAATTTATGTTTGATCATCAAGAAATGAAGAAAATGCACCAATTAGCGTGTGCGCTGTATGTAGTTCTTAATGGCACATGTTCTTACTTTTCGGTTGTCATTGGTCAGCCATATTGTTATGAGGGAATGAGACTTATTATGGGATAAAATTTGTTATTTTCTGTAAAAAGAGTTAAACAGTACCAAATGTTATATATATAAGGTAACTTTTCTTCTACGGTAGGGAACTCTGCTTTCACTCACATCATAAACTGGGCAACGCTCGTCAATTTGAGCCTTATTTCGTTAAAATATGTTCAGAAGTTTCGGAGATATAGCCCTTAGTATATAGTAGTTAGGAGCAATGCACAACAATATAATATATATGAAAAAATGATATATGTTATATTGTTGAGATGTTGCCTAACAACATATTTATACCAAAGAATACAGTTTTGAAGAAAATTGAAGAAAATAGTGTTTGAAGACATACGTTTTCTACTTAGGATGAGTGTCACGTGGTCTCATCAATCCTGCAAGGGTTAAATGGCTTCATGTATAACAACAGGTACTAAGTTCATTTTTTAAAACTTCTTGTTGTAATGTATAGATTTTCTTTCCCCTTTATCAGGTGTGCAACACTTAGATAGTATATTTGGTAGTTGTGTGGAAAAAAATATACAGGGTGATGCAGAATTCCAACACATAATAGTATAAAATTTATATTTGTTCATCAAGAAATGAAGAAAATGCACCAATTAGCGTGTGCGCATTATGTAGTTCTGAATGGCACATGTTCTTACTCCTCGGTGCTCATTGGTCAGCCATATTGTTATGAGGGAATGAGACTTATTATGGGATAAAATTTGTTATTTTCTGTAAAAAGAGTTAAACAGTACCAAATGTTATATATATAAGGTAACTTTTCTTCTACGGTAGGGAACTCTGCTTTCACTCACATCATAAACTGGGCAACGCTCGGCAATTTGAGCCTTATTTCGTTAAAATATGTTCAGAAGTTTCGGAGATATAGCCCTTAGTATATAGTAGTTAGGAGCAATGCACAACAATATAATATATATGAAAAAATGATATATGTTATATTGTTGAGATGTTGCCTAACAACATATTTATACCAAAGTGTACAGTTTTGAAGAAAATTGAAGAAAATAGTGTTTGAAGACATACGTTTTCTACTTAGGATGAGTGTCACGTGGTCTCATCAATCCTGCAAGGGTTAAATGGCTTCATGTATAACAACAGGTACTAACTTCATTTTTTAAAATTTCTTGTTGTAATGTATAGATTTTATTTCCCCTTTATCATGTATGCAACACTTAGATAGTATATTTGGTAGTTGTGTGTAAAAAAAATATACAGGGTGATGCACAATTCCAACACTTAATAATATTAAATTATTGTTTGCTCATCAAAAAATAAAGAAAATGCACCAATTAGCGTGTGCGCTGTATGAAGGTCTGAATGGCACATGTTCTTACTTCTCGGTTGTCATTGGTCAGCCATATTGTTATGAGGGAATGAGACTTATTATGGTATAAAATCTGTTATATTCTGTAAAAAGAGTTAAACAGTACCAAATGTTATATATACAAGGTAACTTTTTTACTACGGTAGGGGACTCTGCTTGCACTCGCATCATAAACGGGGCAATGTTCTTCAATTTGAGCTTGATTTCGTTAAAATATGTTCAGAAGTTTCGAAGATATAGCAATTAGTATATAGTAGTTAGAAGCAGTGCACAACAATATAATATATATGAAAAATGACATATGTTATATTGTTGAGATGTTGCCTAACAACATATTTATACCAAAGAATACAGTTTTGAAGAAAATTGAAGAAAATAGTGTTTGAAGACATACATTTTCTACTTAGGATGAGTGTCACGTGGTCTCATCAATCCTGCAAGGGTTAAATGGCTTCATGTATAACAACAGGTACTAACTTCATTTTTTAAAATTTCTTGTAATGTATAGATTTTATTTCCCCTTTATCATGTGTGCAACACTTAGATAGTATATTTGGTAGTTGTGTGTAAAAAAAATATACAGGGTGATGCAGAATTCCAACACTTAATAGTATAAAATTTATGTTTGATCATCAAGAAATGAAGAAAATGCACCAATTAGCGAGTGCGCTGTATGTAGTTCTTAATGGCACATGTTCTTACTCCTCGGTTGTCATTGGTCAGCCATATTGTTATGACGGAATGAGACTTATTATGGGATAAAATCTGCTTTTTCTGTAAAAAGAGTTAAACAGCACCAAATGTTATGTATACAAGGTAACTTTTCTTCTTCGGTAGGGGACTCTGCTTGCACTCGCATCATAAAGGGGGCAATGCTCTTCAATTTGAGCTTTATTTCGTTAAAATATGTTCAGAAGTTTCGGAGATATAGCCCTTAGTATGTAGTAGTTAGAAGCAATGCACAACAATATAATATATATGGAAAATGACATATGTTATATTGTTGAGATGTTGCCTAACAACATATTTATACCAAACAATACAGTTTGAAGAAAATTGAAGAAAATAGTGTTTGAAGACATACATTTTCTACTTAGGATGAGTGTCACGTGGTCTCATCAATCCTGCAAGGGTTAAATGGCTTCATGTATAACAACAGGTACTAACTTCATTTTTTAAAATTTCTTGTAATGTATAGATTTTATTTCCCCTTTATCATGTGTGCAACACTTAGATAGTATATTTGGTAGTTGTGTGTAAAAAAAATATACAGGGTGATGCAGAATTCCAACACTTAATAGTATAAAATTTATGTTTGATCATCAAGAAATGAAGAAAATGCACCAATTAGCGTGTGCGCTGTATGTAGTTCTTAATGGCACATGTTCTTACTTTTCGGTTGTCATTGGTCAGCCATATTGTTATGAGGGAATGAGACTTATTATGGGATAAAATTTGTTATTTTCTGTAAAAAGAGTTAAACAGTACCAAATGTTATATATATAAGGTAACTTTTCTTCTACGGTAGGGAACTCTGCTTTCACTCACATCATAAACTGGGCAACGCTCGTCAATTTGAGCCTTATTTCGTTAAAATATGTTCAGAAGTTTCGGAGATATAGCCCTTAGTATATAGTAGTTAGGAGCAATGCACAACAATATAATATATATGAAAAAATGATATATGTTATATTGTTGAGATGTTGCCTAACAACATATTTATACCAAAGTGTACAGTTTTGAAGAAAATTGAAGAAAATAGTGTTTGAAGACATACGTTTTCTACTTAGGATGAGTGTCACGTGGTCTCATCAATCCTGCAAGGGTTAAATGGCTTCATGTATAACAACAGGTACTAAGTTCATTTTTTAAAACTTCTTGTTGTAATGTATAGATTTTCTTTCCCCTTTATCAGGTGTGCAACACTTAGATAGTATATTTGGTAGTTGTGTGGAAAAAAATATACAGGGTGATGCAGAATTCCAACACATAATAGTATAAAATTTATATTTGTTCATCAAGAAATGAAGAAAATGCACCAATTAGCGTGTGCGCTGTATGTAGTTCTGAATGGCACATGTTCTTACTCCTCGGTGCTCATTGGTCAGCCATATTGTTATGAGGGAATGAGACTTATTATGGGATAAAATTTGTTATTTTCTGTAAAAAGAGTTAAACAGTACCTAATGTTATATATATAAGGTAACTTTTCTTCTACGGTAGGGAACTCTGCTTTCACTCACATCATAAACTGGGCAACGCTCGTCAATTTGAGCCTTATTTCGTTAAAATATGTTCAGAAGTTTCGGAGATATAGCCCTTAGTATATAGTAGTTAGGAGCAATGCACAACAATATAATACATATGAAAAAATGATATATGTTATATTGTTGAGATGTTGCCTAACAACATATTTATACCAAAGTGTACAGTTTTGAAGAAAATTGAAGAAAATAGTGTTTGAAGACATACGTTTTCTACTTAGGATGAGTGTCACGTGGTCTCATCAATCCTGCAAGGGTTAAATGGCTTCATGTATAACAACAGGTACTAAGTTCATTTTTTAAAACTTCTTGTTGTAATGTATAGATTTTCTTTCCCCTTTATCAGGTGTGCAACACTTAGATAGTATATTTGGTAGTTGTATGGAAAAAAATATACAGGGTGATGCAGAATTGCAACACATAATAGTATAAAATTTATATTTGTTCATCAAGAAATGAAGAAAATGCACCAATTAGCGTGTGCGCTGTATGTAGTTCTTAATGGCACATGTTCTTACTCCTCGCTTGTCATTGGTCAGCCATATTGTTATGAGGGAATGAGACTTATTATGGGATAAAATCTGCTTTTTCTGTAAAAAGAGTTAAACAGTACCAAATGTTATATATACAAGGTAACTTTTCATCTTCGGTAGGGAACTCTGCTTTCACTCACATCATAAACTGGGCAACGCTCGTCAATTTGAGCTTTATTTCGTTAAAATATGTTCAGAAGTTTCGGAGATATAGAAATTAGTATATAGTAGTTAGAAGCAATGCACAACAATATAATATATATGAAAAATGACATATGTTATATTGTTGAGATGTTGCCTAACAACATATTTATACCAAAGAATACAGTTTTTAAGAAAATTGAAGAAAATAGTGTTTGAAGACATACATTTTCTACTTAGGATGAGTGTCACGTGGTCTCATCAATCCTGCAAGGGTTAAATGGCTTCATGTATAACAACAGGTACTAACTTCATTTTTTAAAATTTCTTGTAATGTATAGATTTTATTTCCCCTTTATCATGTGTGCAACACTTAGATAGTATATTTGGTAGTTGTGTGTAAAAAAAATATACAGGGTGATGCAGAATTCCAACACTTAATAGTATAAAATTTATGTTTGATCATCAAGAAATGAAGAAAATGCACCAATTAGCGAGTGCGCTGTATGTAGTTCTTAATGGCACATGTTCTTACTCCTCGGTTGTCATTGGTCAGCCATATTGTTATGACGGAATGAGACTTATTATGGGATAAAATCTGCTTTTTCTGTAAAAAGAGTTAAACAGCACCAAATGTTATGTATACAAGGTAACTTTTCTTCTTCGGTAGGGGACTCTGCTTGCACTCGCATCATAAAGGGGGCAATGCTCTTCAATTTGAGCTTTATTTCGTTAAAATATGTTCAGAAGTTTCGGAGATATAGCCCTTAGTATGTAGTAGTTAGAAGCAATGCACAACAATATAATATATATGGAAAATGACATATGTTATATTGTTGAGATGTTGCCTAACAACATATTTATACCAAACAATACAGTTTGAAGAAAATTGAAGAAAATAGTGTTTGAAGACATACATTTTCTACTTAGGATGAGTGTCACGTGGTCTCATCAATCCTGCAAGGGTTAAATGGCTTCATGTATAACAACAGGTACTAACTTCATTTTTTAAAATTTCTTGTAATGTATAGATTTTATTTCCCCTTTATCATGTGTGCAACACTTAGATAGTATATTTGGTAGTTGTGTGTAAAAAAAATATACAGGGTGATGCAGAATTCCAACACTTAATAGTATAAAATTTATGTTTGATCATCAAGAAATGAAGAAAATGCACCAATTAGCGTGTGCGCTGTATGTAGTTCTTAATGGCACATGTTCTTACTTTTCGGTTGTCATTGGTCAGCCATATTGTTATGAGGGAATGAGACTTATTATGGGATAAAATTTGTTATTTTCTGTAAAAAGAGTTAAACAGTACCAAATGTTATATATATAAGGTAACTTTTCTTCTACGGTAGGGAACTCTGCTTTCACTCACAGCATAAACTGGGCAACGCTCGTCAATTTGAGCCTTATTTCGTTAAAATATGTTCAGAAGTTTCGGAGATATAGCCCTTAGTATATAGTAGTTAGGAGCAATGCACAACAATATAATATATATGAAAAAATGATATATGTTATATTGTTGAGATGTTGCCTAACAACATATTTATACCAAAGTGTACAGTTTTGAAGAAAATTGAAGAAAATAGTGTTTGAAGACATACGTTTTCTACTTAGGATGAGTGTCACGTGGTCTCATCAATCCTGCAAGGGTTAAATGGCTTCATGTATAACAACAGGTACTAAGTTCATTTTTTAAAACTTCTTGTTGTAATGTATAGATTTTCTTTCCCCTTTATCAGGTGTGCAACACTTAGATAGTATATTTGGTAGTTGTGTGGAAAAAAATATACAGGGTGATGCAGAATTCCAACACATAATAGTATAAAATTTATATTTGTTCATCAAGAAATGAAGAAAATGCACCAATTAGCGTGTGCGCTGTATGTAGTTCTGAATGGCACATGTTCTTACTCCTCGGTGCTCATTGGTCAGCCATATTGTTATGAGGGAATGAGACTTATTATGGGATAAAATTTGTTATTTTCTGTAAAAAGAGTTAAACAGTACCAAATGTTATATATATAAGGTAACTTTTCTTCTACGGTAGGGAACTCTGCTTTCACTCACATCATAAACTGGGCAACGCTCGTCAATTTGAGCCTTATTTCGTTAAAATATGTTCAGAAGTTTCGGAGATATAGCCCTTAGTATATAGTAGTTAGGAGCAATGCACAACAATATAATACATATGAAAAAATGATATATGTTATATTGTTGAGATGTTGCCTAACAACATATTTATACCAAAGTGTACAGTTTTGAAGAAAATTGAAGAAAATAGTGTTTGAAGACATACGTTTTCTACTTAGGATGAGTGTCACGTGGTCTCATCAATCCTGCAAGGGTTAAATGGCTTCATGTATAACAACAGGTACTAAGTTCATTTTTTAAAACTTCTTGTTGTAATGTATAGATTTTCTTTCCCCTTTATCAGGTGTGCAACACTTAGATAGTATATTTGGTAGTTGTATGGAAAAAAATATACAGGGTGATGCAGAATTGCAACACATAATAGTATAAAATTTATATTTGTTCATCAAGAAATGAAGAAAATGCACCAATTAGCGTGTGCGCTGTATGTAGTTCTTAATGGCACATGTTCTTACTCCTCGCTTGTCATTGGTCAGCCATATTGTTATGAGGGAATGAGACTTATTATGGGATAAAATCTGCTTTTTCTGTAAAAAGAGTTAAACAGTACCAAATGTTATATATACAAGGTAACTTTTCATCTTCGGTAGGGAACTCTGCTTTCACTCACATCATAAACTGGGCAACGCTCGTCAATTTGAGCTTTATTTCGTTAAAATATGTTCAGAAGTTTCGGAGATATAGAAATTAGTATATAGTAGTTAGAAGCAATGCACAACAATATAATATATATGAAAAATGACATATGTTATATTGTTGAGATGTTGCCTAACAACATATTTATACCAAAGAATACAGTTTTTAAGAAAATTGAAGAAAATAGTGTTTGAAGACATACATTTTCTACTTAGGATGAGTGTCACGTGGTCTCATCAATCCTGCAAGGGTTAAATGGCTTCATGTATAACAACAGGTACTAACTTCATTTTTTAAAATTTCTTGTTGTAATGTATAGATTTTATTTCCCCTTTATCATGTGTGCAACACTTAGATAGTATATTTGGTAGTTGTGTGGAAAAAAATATACAGGGTGATGCAGAATTCAAACCCTTAATAATATGAATTTATTGTTTGTTCATCAAAAAATAAAGAAAATTCACCGATTAGGGTGTGCGCTGTATGAAGTTCTGAATGGCACATGATCTTACTTCTCGGTTGTCATTGGTCAGCCATATTGTTATGAGGGAATGAGACTTATTATGGGATAAAATTTGTTATTTTCTGTAAAAAGAGTTAAACAGTACCAAATGTTATATATATAAGGTAACTTTTCTTCTACGGTAGGGAACTCTGCTTTCACTCACATCATAAACTGGGCAACGCTCGTCAATTTGAGCCTTATTTCGTTAAAATATGTTCAGAAGTTTCGGAGATATAGCCCTTAGTATATAGTAGTTAGGAGCAATGCACAACAATATAATATATATGAAAAAATGATATATGTTATATTGTTGAGATGTTGCCTAACAACATATTTATACCAAAGAATACAGTTTTGAAGAAAATTGAAGAAAATAGTGTTTGAAGACATACGTTTTCTACTTAGGATGAGTGTCACGTGGTCTCATCAATCCTGCAAGGGTTAAATGGCTTCATGTATAACAACAGGTACTAAGTTCATTTTTTAAAACTTCTTGTTGTAATGTATAGATTTTCTTTCCCCTTTATCAGGTGTGCAACACTTAGATAGTATATTTGGTAGTTGTGTGGAAAAAAATATACAGGGTGATGCAGAATTCCAACACATAATAGTATAAAATTTATATTTGTTCATCAAGAAATGAAGAAAATGCACCAATTAGCGTGTGCGCATTATGTAGTTCTGAATGGCACATGTTCTTACTCCTCGGTGCTCATTGGTCAGCCATATTGTTATGAGGGAATGAGACTTATTATGGGATAAAATTTGTTATTTTCTGTAAAAAGAGTTAAACAGTACCAAATGTTATATATATAAGGTAACTTTTCTTCTACGGTAGGGAACTCTGCTTTCACTCACATCATAAACTGGGCAACGCTCGGCAATTTGAGCCTTATTTCGTTAAAATATGTTCAGAAGTTTCGGAGATATAGCCCTTAGTATATAGTAGTTAGGAGCAATGCACAACAATATAATATATATGAAAAAATGATATATGTTATATTGTTGAGATGTTGCCTAACAACATATTTATACCAAAGTGTACAGTTTTGAAGAAAATTGAAGAAAATAGTGTTTGAAGACATACGTTTTCTACTTAGGATGAGTGTCACGTGGTCTCATCAATCCTGCAAGGGTTAAATGGCTTCATGTATAACAACAGGTACTAACTTCATTTTTTAAAATTTCTTGTTGTAATGTATAGATTTTATTTCCCCTTTATCATGTATGCAACACTTAGATAGTATATTTGGTAGTTGTGTGTAAAAAAAATATACAGGGTGATGCAGAATTCCAACACTTAATAATATTAAATTATTGTTTGCTCATCAAAAAATAAAGAAAATGCACCAATTAGCGTGTGCGCTGTATGAAGGTCTGAATGGCACATGTTCTTACTTCTCGGTTGTCATTGGTCAGCCATATTGTTATGAGGGAATGAGACTTATTATGGTATAAAATCTGTTATATTCTGTAAAAAGAGTTAAACAGTACCAAATGTTATATATACAAGGTAACTTTTTTACTACGGTAGGGGACTCTGCTTGCACTCGCATCATAAACGGGGCAATGTTCTTCAATTTGAGCTTGATTTCGTTAAAATATGTTCAGAAGTTTCGAAGATATAGCAATTAGTATATAGTAGTTAGAAGCAGTGCACAACAATATAATATATATGAAAAATGACATATGTTATATTGTTGAGATGTTGCCTAACAACATATTTATACCAAAGAATACAGTTTTGAAGAAAATTGAAGAAAATAGTGTTTGAAGACATACATTTTCTACTTAGGATGAGTGTCACGTGGTCTCATCAATCCTGCAAGGGTTAAATGGCTTCATGTATAACAACAGGTACTAACTTCATTTTTTAAAATTTCTTGTAATGTATAGATTTTATTTCCCCTTTATCATGTGTGCAACACTTAGATAGTATATTTGGTAGTTGTGTGTAAAAAAAATATACAGGGTGATGCAGAATTCCAACACTTAATAGTATAAAATTTATGTTTGATCATCAAGAAATGAAGAAAATGCACCAATTAGCGAGTGCGCTGTATGTAGTTCTTAATGGCACATGTTCTTACTCCTCGGTTGTCATTGGTCAGCCATATTGTTATGACGGAATGAGACTTATTATGGGATAAAATCTGCTTTTTCTGTAAAAAGAGTTAAACAGCACCAAATGTTATGTATACAAGGTAACTTTTCTTCTTCGGTAGGGGACTCTGCTTGCACTCGCATCATAAAGGGGGCAATGCTCTTCAATTTGAGCTTTATTTCGTTAAAATATGTTCAGAAGTTTCGGAGATATAGCCCTTAGTATGTAGTAGTTAGAAGCAATGCACAACAATATAATATATATGGAAAATGACATATGTTATATTGTTGAGATGTTGCCTAACAACATATTTATACCAAACAATACAGTTTGAAGAAAATTGAAGAAAATAGTGTTTGAAGACATACATTTTCTACTTAGGATGAGTGTCACGTGGTCTCATCAATCCTGCAAGGGTTAAATGGCTTCATGTATAACAACAGGTACTAACTTCATTTTTTAAAATTTCTTGTAATGTATAGATTTTATTTCCCCTTTATCATGTGTGCAACACTTAGATAGTATATTTGGTAGTTGTGTGTAAAAAAAATATACAGGGTGATGCAGAATTCCAACACTTAATAGTATAAAATTTATGTTTGATCATCAAGAAATGAAGAAAATGCACCAATTAGCGTGTGCGCTGTATGTAGTTCTTAATGGCACATGTTCTTACTTTTCGGTTGTCATTGGTCAGCCATATTGTTATGAGGGAATGAGACTTATTATGGGATAAAATTTGTTATTTTCTGTAAAAAGAGTTAAACAGTACCAAATGTTATATATATAAGGTAACTTTTCTTCTACGGTAGGGAACTCTGCTTTCACTCACATCATAAACTGGGCAACGCTCGTCAATTTGAGCCTTATTTCGTTAAAATATGTTCAGAAGTTTCGGAGATATAGCCCTTAGTATATAGTAGTTAGGAGCAATGCACAACAATATAATATATATGAAAAAATGATATATGTTATATTGTTGAGATGTTGCCTAACAACATATTTATACCAAAGTGTACAGTTTTGAAGAAAATTGAAGAAAATAGTGTTTGAAGACATACGTTTTCTACTTAGGATGAGTGTCACGTGGTCTCATCAATCCTGCAAGGGTTAAATGGCTTCATGTATAACAACAGGTACTAACTTCATTTTTTAAAACTTCTTGTTGTAATGTATAGATTTTCTTTCCCCTTTATCAGGTGTGCAACACTTAGATAGTATATTTGGTAGTTGTGTGGAAAAAAATATACAGGGTGATGCAGAATTCCAACACATAATAGTATAAAATTTATATTTGTTCATCAAGAAATGAAGAAAATGCACCAATTAGCGTGTGCGCATTATGTAGTTCTGAATGGCACATGTTCTTACTCCTCGGTGCTCATTGGTCAGCCATATTGTTATGAGGGAATGAGACTTATTATGGGATAAAATTTGTTATTTTCTGTAAAAAGAGTTAAACAGTACCAAATGTTATATATATAAGGTAACTTTTCTTCTACGGTAGGGAACTCTGCTTTCACTCACATCATAAACTGGGCAACGCTCGTCAATTTGAGCCTTATTTCGTTAAAATATGTTCAGAAGTTTCGGAGATATAGCCCTTAGTATATAGTAGTTAGGAGCAATGCACAACAATATAATACATATGAAAAAATGATATATGTTATATTGTTGAGATGTTGCCTAACAACATATTTATACCAAAGTGTACAGTTTTGAAGAAAATTGAAGAAAATAGTGTTTGAAGACATACGTTTTCTACTTAGGATGAGTGTCACGTGGTCTCATCAATCCTGCAAGGGTTAAATGGCTTCATGTATAACAACAGGTACTAAGTTCATTTTTTAAAACTTCTTGTTGTAATGTATAGATTTTCTTTCCCCTTTATCAGGTGTGCAACACTTAGATAGTATATTTGGTAGTTGTATGGAAAAAAATATACAGGGTGATGCAGAATTGCAACACATAATAGTATAAAATTTATATTTGTTCATCAAGAAATGAAGAAAATGCACCAATTAGCGTGTGCGCTGTATGTAGTTCTTAATGGCACATGTTCTTACTCCTCGCTTGTCATTGGTCAGCCATATTGTTATGAGGGAATGAGACTTATTATGGGATAAAATCTGCTTTTTCTGTAAAAAGAGTTAAACAGTACCAAATGTTATATATACAAGGTAACTTTTCATCTTCGGTAGGGAACTCTGCTTTCACTCACATCATAAACTGGGCAACGCTCGTCAATTTGAGCTTTATTTCGTTAAAATATGTTCAGAAGTTTCGGAGATATAGAAATTAGTATATAGTAGTTAGAAGCAATGCACAACAATATAATATATATGAAAAATGACATATGTTATATTGTTGAGATGTTGCCTAACAACATATTTATACCAAAGAATACAGTTTTTAAGAAAATTGAAGAAAATAGTGTTTGAAGACATACATTTTCTTCTTAGGATGAGTGTCACGTGGTCTCATCAATCCTGCAAGGGTTAAATGGCTTCATGTATAACAACAGGTACTAACTTCATTTTTTAAAATTTCTTGTTGTAATGTATAGATTTTATTTCCCCTTTATCATGTGTGCAACACTTAGATAGTATATTTGGTAGTTGTGTGGAAAAAAATATACAGGGTGATGCCGAATTCCAACACATAATAGTATAAAATTTATATTTGTTCATCAAGAAATGAAGAAAATGCACCAATTAGCGTGTGCGCTGTATGTAGTTCTGAATGGCACATGTTCTTACTCCTCGGTTGTCATTGGTCAGCCATACTGTTATGAGGG
The DNA here is from genome assembly GCF_964235325.1 of Thermobia domestica. NCBI lineage: Eukaryota > Metazoa > Arthropoda > Insecta > Zygentoma > Lepismatidae > Thermobia > Thermobia domestica. The sequence goes on from NC_137455.1 coordinate 263,701,536, forward strand.
AATGAGACTTATTATGGGATAAAATCTGTTATATTCTGTAAAAAGAGTTAAACAGTACCAAATGTTATATATACAAGGTAACTTTTCTTCTACCGTAGGGGACTCTGCTTGCACTCGCATCATAAGCTGGGCAATGTTCTTCAATTTGAGCTTTATTTCGATAAAATATGTTCAGAAGTTTCGGAGATATAGCCCTTAGTATGTAGTAGTTAGAAGCAATGCACAACAATATAATATATATGGAAAATGACATATGTTATATTGTTGAGATGTTGCCTAACAACATATTTATACCAAAGAATACAGTTTGAAGAAAATTGAAGAAAATAGTGTTTGAAGACATACATTTTCTACTTAGGATGAGTGTCACGTGGTCTCATCAATCCTGCAAGGGTTAAATGGCTTCATGTATAACAACAGGTACTAACTACATTTTTTAAAATTTCTTGTTGTAACGTATAGATTTTGTTTCCCCTTTATCATGTGTGCAACACTTAGATAGTATATTTGGTAGTTGTGTGTAAAAAAATATACAGGGTGATGCAGAATTCAAACCCTTAATAATATGAATTTATTGTTTGTTCATCAAAAAATAAAGAAAATTCACCGATTAGCGTGTGCGCTGTATGAAGTTCTGAATGGCACATGATCTTACTTCTCGGTTGTCATTGGTCAGCCATATTGTTATGAGGGAATGAGACTTATTATGGGATAAAATTTGTTATTTTCTGTAAAAAGAGTTAAACAGTACCAAATGTTATATATATAAGGTAACTTTTCTTCTACGGTAGGGAACTCTGCTTTCACTCACATCATAAACTGGGCAACGCTCGTCAATTTGAGCCTTATTTCGTTAAAATATGTTCAGAAGTTTCGGAGATATAGCCCTTAGTATATAGTAGTTAGGAGCAATGCACAACAATATAATATATATGAAAAAATGATATATGTTATATTGTTGAGATGTTGCCTAACAACATATTTATACCAAAGAATACAGTTTTGAAGAAAATTGAAGAAAATAGTGTTTGAAGACATACGTTTTCTACTTAGGATGAGTGTCACGTGGTCTCATCAATCCTGCAAGGGTTAAATGGCTTCATGTATAACAACAGGTACTAAGTTCATTTTTTAAAACTTCTTGTTGTAATGTATAGATTTTCTTTCCCCTTTATCAGGTGTGCAACACTTAGATAGTATATTTGGTAGTTGTGTGGAAAAAAATATACAGGGTGATGCAGAATTCCAACACATAATAGTATAAAATTTATATTTGTTCATCAAGAAATGAAGAAAATGCACCAATTAGCGTGTGCGCATTATGTAGTTCTGAATGGCACATGTTCTTACTCCTCGGTGCTCATTGGTCAGCCATATTGTTATGAGGGAATGAGACTTATTATGGGATAAAATTTGTTATTTTCTGTAAAAAGAGTTAAACAGTACCAAATGTTATATATATAAGGTAACTTTTCTTCTACGGTAGGGAACTCTGCTTTCACTCACATCATAAACTGGGCAACGCTCGTCAATTTGAGCCTTATTTCGTTAAAATATGTTCAGAAGTTTCGGAGATATAGCCCTTAGTATATAGTAGTTAGGAGCAATGCACAACAATATAATACATATGAAAAAATGATATATGTTATATTGTTGAGATGTTGCCTAACAACATATTTATACCAAAGTGTACAGTTTTGAAGAAAATTGAAGAAAATAGTGTTTGAAGACATACGTTTTCTACTTAGGATGAGTGTCACGTGGTCTCATCAATCCTGCAAGGGTTAAATGGCTTCATGTATAACAACAGGTACTAAGTTCATTTTTTAAAACTTCTTGTTGTAATGTATAGATTTTCTTTCCCCTTTATCAGGTGTGCAACACTTAGATAGTATATTTGGTAGTTGTATGGAAAAAAATATACAGGGTGATGCAGAATTGCAACACATAATAGTATAAAATTTATATTTGTTCATCAAGAAATGAAGAAAATGCACCAATTAGCGTGTGCGCTGTATGTAGTTCTTAATGGCACATGTTCTTACTCCTCGCTTGTCATTGGTCAGCCATATTGTTATGAGGGAATGAGACTTATTATGGGATAAAATCTGCTTTTTCTGTAAAAAGAGTTAAACAGTACCAAATGTTATATATACAAGGTAACTTTTCATCTTCGGTAGGGAACTCTGCTTTCACTCACATCATAAACTGGGCAACGCTCGTCAATTTGAGCTTTATTTCGTTAAAATATGTTCAGAAGTTTCGGAGATATAGAAATTAGTATATAGTAGTTAGAAGCAATGCACAACAATATAATATATATGAAAAATGACATATGTTATATTGTTGAGATGTTGCCTAACAACATATTTATACCAAAGAATACAGTTTTTAAGAAAATTGAAGAAAATAGTGTTTGAAGACATACATTTTCTTCTTAGGATGAGTGTCACGTGGTCTCATCAATCCTGCAAGGGTTAAATGGCTTCATGTATAACAACAGGTACTAACTTCATTTTTTAAAATTTCTTGTTGTAATGTATAGATTTTATTTCCCCTTTATCATGTGTGCAACACTTAGATAGTATATTTGGTAGTTGTGTGGAAAAAAATATACAGGGTGATGCCGAATTCCAACACATAATAGTATAAAATTTATATTTGTTCATCAAGAAATGAAGAAAATGCACCAATTAGCGTGTGCGCTGTATGTAGTTCTGAATGGCACATGTTCTTACTCCTCGGTTGTCATTGGTCAGCCATACTGTTATGAGGGAATGAGACTTATTATGGGATAAAATCTGTTATATTCTGTAAAAAGAGTTAAACAGTACCAAATGTTATATATACAAGGTAACTTTTCTTCTACCGTAGGGGACTCTGCTTGCACTCGCATCATAAGCTGGGCAATGTTCTTCAATTTGAGCTTTATTTCGATAAAATATGTTCAGAAGTTTCGGAGATATAGCCCTTAGTATGTAGTAGTTAGAAGCAATGCACAACAATATAATATATATGGAAAATGACATATGTTATATTGTTGAGATGTTGCCTAACAACATATTTATACCAAAGAATACAGTTTGAAGAAAATTGAAGAAAATAGTGTTTGAAGACATACATTTTCTACTTAGGATGAGTGTCACGTGGTCTCATCAATCCTGCAAGGGTTAAATGGCTTCATGTATAACAACAGGTACTAACTACATTTTTTAAAATTTCTTGTTGTAACGTATAGATTTTGTTTCCCCTTTATCATGTGTGCAACACTTAGATAGTATATTTGGTAGTTGTGTGTAAAAAAATATACAGGGTGATGCAGAATTCAAACCCTTAATAATATGAATTTATTGTTTGTTCATCAAAAAATAAAGAAAATTCACCGATTAGCGTGTGCGCTGTATGAAGTTCTGAATGGCACATGATCTTACTTCTCGGTTGTCATTGGTCAGCCATATTGTTATGAGGGAATGAGACTTATTATGGGATAAAATTTGTTATTTTCTGTAAAAAGAGTTAAACAGTACCAAATGTTATATATATAAGGTAACTTTTCTTCTACGGTAGGGAACTCTGCTTTCACTCACATCATAAACTGGGCAACGCTCGTCAATTTGAGCCTTATTTCGTTAAAATATGTTCAGAAGTTTCGGAGATATAGCCCTTAGTATATAGTAGTTAGGAGCAATGCACAACAATATAATATATATGAAAAAATGATATATGTTATATTGTTGAGATGTTGCCTAACAACATATTTATACCAAAGAATACAGTTTTGAAGAAAATTGAAGAAAATAGTGTTTGAAGACATACGTTTTCTACTTAGGATGAGTGTCACGTGGTCTCATCAATCCTGCAAGGGTTAAATGGCTTCATGTATAACAACAGGTACTAAGTTCATTTTTTAAAACTTCTTGTTGTAATGTATAGATTTTCTTTCCCCTTTATCAGGTGTGCAACACTTAGATAGTATATTTGGTAGTTGTGTGGAAAAAAATATACAGGGTGATGCAGAATTCCAACACATAATAGTATAAAATTTATATTTGTTCATCAAGAAATGAAGAAAATGCACCAATTAGCGTGTGCGCATTATGTAGTTCTGAATGGCACATGTTCTTACTCCTCGGTGCTCATTGGTCAGCCATATTGTTATGAGGGAATGAGACTTATTATGGGATAAAATTTGTTATTTTCTGTAAAAAGAGTTAAACAGTACCAAATGTTATATATATAAGGTAACTTTTCTTCTACGGTAGGGAACTCTGCTTTCACTCACATCATAAACTGGGCAACGCTCGGCAATTTGAGCCTTATTTCGTTAAAATATGTTCAGAAGTTTCGGAGATATAGCCCTTAGTATATAGTAGTTAGGAGCAATGCACAACAATATAATACATATGAAAAAATGATATATGTTATATTGTTGAGATGTTGCCTAACAACATATTTATACCAAAGTGTACAGTTTTGAAGAAAATTGAAGAAAATAGTGTTTGAAGACATACGTTTTCTACTTAGGATGAGTGTCACGTGGTCTCATCAATCCTGCAAGGGTTAAATGGCTTCATGTATAACAACAGGTACTAAGTTCATTTTTTAAAACTTCTTGTTGTAATGTATAGATTTTCTTTCCCCTTTATCAGGTGTGCAACACTTAGATAGTATATTTGGTAGTTGTATGGAAAAAAATATACAGGGTGATGCAGAATTGCAACACATAATAGTATAAAATTTATATTTGTTCATCAAGAAATGAAGAAAATGCACCAATTAGCGTGTGCGCTGTATGTAGTTCTTAATGGCACATGTTCTTACTCCTCGCTTGTCATTGGTCAGCCATATTGTTATGAGGGAATGAGACTTATTATGGGATAAAATCTGCTTTTTCTGTAAAAAGAGTTAAACAGTACCAAATGTTATATATACAAGGTAACTTTTCATCTTCGGTAGGGAACTCTGCTTTCACTCACATCATAAACTGGGCAACGCTCGTCAATTTGAGCTTTATTTCGTTAAAATATGTTCAGAAGTTTCGGAGATATAGAAATTAGTATATAGTAGTTAGAAGCAATGCACAACAATATAATATATATGAAAAATGACATATGTTATATTGTTGAGATGTTGCCTAACAACATATTTATACCAAAGAATACAGTTTTTAAGAAAATTGAAGAAAATAGTGTTTGAAGACATACATTTTCTACTTAGGATGAGTGTCACGTGGTCTCATCAATCCTGCAAGGGTTAAATGGCTTCATGTATAACAACAGGTACTAACTTCATTTTTTAAAATTTCTTGTTGTAATGTATAGATTTTATTTCCCCTTTATCATGTGTGCAACACTTAGATAGTATATTTGGTAGTTGTGTGTAAAAAAATATACAGGGTGATGCAGAATTCAAACCCTTAATAATATGAATTTATTGTTTGTTCATCAAAAAATAAAGAAAATTCACCGATTAGCGTGTGCGCTGTATGAAGTTCTGAATGGCACATGATCTTACTTCTCGGTTGTCATTGGTCAGCCATATTGTTATGAGGGAATGAGACTTATTATGGGATAAAATTTGTTATTTTCTGTAAAAAGAGTTAAACAGTACCAAATGTTATATATACAAGGTAACTTTTCTACTACGGTAGGGGACTCTGCTTGCACTCGCATCATAGAGGGGGCAATGTTCTTCAATTTGAGCTTGATTTCGTTAAAATATGTTCAGAAGTTTCGAAGATATAGCAATTAGTATATAGTAGTTAGAAGCAGTGCACAACAATATAATATATATGAAAAATGACATATGTTATATTGTTGAGATGTTGCCTAACAACATATTTATACCAAAGAATACAGTTTTGAAGAAAATTGAAGAAAATAGTGTTTGAAGACATACATTTTCTACTTAGGATGAGTGTCACGTGGTCTCATCAATCCTGCAAGGGTTAAATGGCTTCATGTATAACAACAGGTACTAACTTCATTTTTTAAAATTTCTTGTAATGTATAGATTTTATTTCCCCTTTATCATGTGTGCAACACTTAGATAGTATATTTGGTAGTTGTGTGTAAAAAAAATATACAGGGTGATGCAGAATTCCAACACTTAATAGTATAAAATTTATGTTTGATCATCAAGAAATGAAGAAAATGCACCAATTAGCGAGTGCGCTGTATGTAGTTCTTAATGGCACATGTTCTTACTCCTCGGTTGTCATTGGTCAGCCATATTGTTATGACGGAATGAGACTTATTATGGGATAAAATCTGCTTTTTCTGTAAAAAGAGTTAAACAGTACCAAATGTTATGTATACAAGGTAACTTTTCTTCTTCGGTAGGGGACTCTGCTTGCACTCGCATCATAAACTGGGCAATGTTCTTCAATATGAGCTTTATTTCGATAAAATATGTTCAGAAGTTTCGCAGATATAGCCCTTAGTATATAGTAGTTAGAAGCAATGCACAACAATATAATATATATGAAAAATGACATATGTTTATTGTTGAGTTATTGCCTAACAACATATTTATACCAAAGAACACAGTTTTGAAGAAAATTGAAGAAAATAGTGTTTGAAGACATACGTTTTCTACTTAGGATGAGTGTCACGTGGTCTCATCAATCCTGCAAGGGTTAAATGGCTTCATGTATAACAACAGGTACTAACTTCATTTTTCAAAACTTCTTGTTATAATGTATAGATTTCCTTTCCCCTTTATCAGGTGTGCAACACTTAGGTAGTATATTTCGTAGTTGTGTGGAAAAAAATATACAGTTTGATGCAGAATTCCAACACTTAATAATATTAAATTATTGTTTGCTCATCAAAAAATAAAGAAAATGCACCAATTAGCGTGTGCGCTGTATGAAGGTCTGAATGGCACATGTTCTTACTTCTCGGTTGTCATTGGTCAGCCATATTGTTATGAGGGAATGAGACTTATTATGGGATAAAATCTGTTATATTCTGTAAAAGAGTTAAACAGTACCAAATGTTATATATACAAGGTAACTTTTCTACTACGGTAGAAGACTCTGCTTGCACTCGCATCATAAAGGCGGCAATGTTCTTCAATTTGAGCTTGATTTCGTTAAAATATGTTCAGAAGTTTCGAAGATATAGCAATTAGTATATAGTAGTTAGAAGCAGTGCACAACAATATAATATATATGAAAAATGACATATGTTATATTGTTGAGATGTTGCCTAACAACATATTTATACCAAAGAATACAGTTTTGAAGAAAATTGAAGAAAATAGTGTTTGAAGACATACATTTTCTACTTAGGATGAGTGTCACGTGGTCTCATCAATCCTGCAAGGGTTAAATGGCTTCATGTATAACAACAGGTACTAACTTCATTTTTTAAAATTTCTTGTATTGTATAGATTTTATTTCCCCTTTATCATGTGTGCAACACTTAGATAGTATATTTGGTAGTTGTGTGTAAAAAAAATATACAGGGTGATGCAGAATTCCAACACTTAATAGTATAAAATTTATGTTTGATCATCAAGAAATGAAGAAAATGCACCAATTAGCGTGTGCGCTGTATGTAGTTCTTAATGGCACATGTTCTTACTTTTCGGTTGTCATTGGTCAGCCATATTGTTATGAGGGAATGAGACTTATTATGGGATAAAATTTGTTATTTTCTGTAAAAAGAGTTAAACAGTACCAAATGTTATATATATAAGGTAACTTTTCTTCTACGGTAGGGAACTCTGCTTTCACTCACATCATAAACTGGGCAACGCTCGTCAATTTGAGCCTTATTTCGTTAAAATATGTTCAGAAGTTTCGGAGATATAGCCCTTAGTATATAGTAGTTAGGAGCAATGCACAACAATATAATATATATGAAAAAATGATATATGTTATATTGTTGAGATGTTGCCTAACAACATATTTATACCAAAGTGTACAGTTTTGAAGAAAATTGAAGAAAATAGTGTTTGAAGACATACGTTTTCTACTTAGGATGAGTGTCACGTGGTCTCATCAATCCTGCAAGGGTTAAATGGCTTCATGTATAACAACAGGTACTAAGTTCATTTTTTAAAACTTCTTGTTATAATGTGTAGATTTTCTTTCCCCTTTATCAGGTGTGCAACACTTAGATAGTATATTTGGTAGTTGTGTGGAAAAAAATATACAGGGTGATGCAGAATTCCAACACATAATAGTATAAAATTTATATTTGTTCATCAAGAAATGAAGAAAATGCACCAATTAGCGAGTGCGCTGTATGTAGTTCTTAATGGCACATGTTCTTACTCCTCGGTTGTCATTGGTCAGCCATATTGTTATGACGGAATGAGACTTATTATGGGATAAAATCTGCTTTTTCTGTAAAAAGAGTTAAACAGTACCAAATGTTATATATACAAGGTAACTTTTCTTCTTCGGTAGGGGACTCTGCTTGCACTCGCATCATAAACTGGGCAATGTTCTTCAATATGAGCTTTATTTCGATAAAATATGTTCAGAAGTTTCGCAGATATAGCCCTTAGTATATACTAGTTAGAAGCAATGCACAACAATATAATATATATGAAAAATGACATATGTTTATTGTTGAGATATTGCCTAACAACATATTTATACCAAAGAATACAGTTTTGAAGAAAATTGAAGAAAATAGTGTTTGAAGACATACATTTTCTACTTAGGATGAGTGTCACGTGGTCTCATCAATCCTGCAAGGGATAAATGGCTTCATGTATAACAACAGGTACTAACTTCATTTTTTAAAATTTCTTGTTGTAATGTATAGATTTTATTTCCCCTTTATCATGTGTGCAACACTTAGATAGTATATTTGGTAGTTGTGTGTAAAAAAAATATACAGTTTGATGCAGAATTCCAACACTTAATAATATTAAATTATTGTTTGCTCATCAAAAAATAAAGAAAATGCACCAATTAGCGTGTGCGCTGTATGAAGGTCTGAATGGCACATGTTCTTACTTCTCGGTTGTCATTGGTCAGCCATATTGTTATGAGGGAATGGGACTTATTATGGGATAAAATCTGTTATATTCTGTAAAAAGAGTTAAACAGTACCAAATGTTATATATACAAGGTAACTTTTCTACTACGGTAGGGGACTCTGCTTGCACTCGCATCATAAAGGGGGCAATGTTCTTCAATTTGAGCTTGATTTCGTTAAAATATGTTCAGAAGTTTCGAAGATATAGCAATTAGTATATAGTAGTTAGAAGCAGTGCACAACAATATAATATATATGAAAAATGACATATGTTATATTGTTGAGATGTTGCCTAACAACATATTTATACCAAAGAATACAGTTTTGAAGAAAATTGAAGAAAATAGTGTTTGAAGACATACATTTTCTACTTAGGATGAGTGTCACGTGGTCTCATCAATCCTGCAAGGGTTAAATGGCTTCATGTATAACAACAGGTACTAACTTCATTTTTTAAAATTTCTTGTAATGTATAGATTTTATTTCCCCTTTATCATGTGTGCAACACTTAGATAGTATATTTGGTAGTTGTGTGTAAAAAAAATATACAGGGTGATGCAGAATTCCAACACTTAATAGTATAAAATTTATGTTTGATCATCAAGAAATGAAGAAAATGCACCAATTAGCGAGTGCGCTGTATGTAGTTCTTAATGGCACATGTTCTTACTCCTCGGTTGTCATTGGTCAGCCATATTGTTATGACGGAATGAGACTTATTATGGGATAAAATCTGCTTTTTCTGTAAAAAGAGTTAAACAGTACCAAATGTTATGTATACAAGGTAACTTTTCTTCTTCGGTAGGGGACTCTGCTTGCACTCGCATCATAAACTGGGCAATGTTCTTCAATATGAGCTTTATTTCGATAAAATATGTTCAGAAGTTTCGCAGATATAGCCCTTAGTATATAGTAGTTAGAAGCAATGCACAACAATATAATATATATGAAAAATGACATATGTTTATTGTTGAGTTATTGCCTAACAACATATTTATACCAAAGAACACAGTTTTGAAGAAAATTGAAGAAAATAGTGTTTGAAGACATACGTTTTCTACTTAGGATGAGTGTCACGTGGTCTCATCAATCCTGCAAGGGTTAAATGGCTTCATGTATAACAACAGGTACTAACTTCATTTTTTAAAACTTCTTGTTATAATGTATAGATTTCCTTTCCCCTTTATCAGGTGTGCAACACTTAGGTAGTATATTTGGTAGTTGTGTGGAAAAAAATATACAGTTTGATGCAGAATTCCAACACTTAATAATATTAAATTATTGTTTGCTCATCAAAAAATAAAGAAAATGCACCAATTAGCGTGTGCGCTGTATGAAGGTCTGAATGGCACATGTTCTTACTTCTCGGTTGTCATTGGTCAGCCATATTGTTATGAGGGAATGAGACTTATTATGGGATAAAATCTGTTATATTCTGTAAAAAGAGTTAAACAGTACCAAATGTTATATATACAAGGTAACATTTCTACTACGGTAGAAGACTCTGCTTGCACTCGCATCATAAAGGCGGCAATGTTCTTCAATTTGAGCTTGATTTCGTTAAAATATGTTCAGAAGTTTCGAAGATATAGCAATTAGTATATAGTAGTTAGAAGCAGTGCACAACAATATAATATATATGAAAAATGACATATGTTATATTGTTGAGATGTTGCCTAACAACATATTTATACCAAAGAATACAGTTTTGAAGAAAATTGAAGAAATAGTGTTTGAAGACATACATTTTCTACTTAGGATGAGTGTCACGTGGTCTCATCAATCCTGCAAGGGATAAATGGCTTCATGTATAACAACAGGTACTAACTTCATTTTTTAAAATTTCTTGTAATGTATAGATTTTATTTCCCCTTTATCATGTGTGCAACACTTAGATAGTATATTTGGTAGTTGTGTGTAAAAAAAATATACAGGGTGATGCAGAATTCCAACACTTAATAGTATAAAATTTATGTTTGATCATCAAGAAATGAAGAAAATGCACCAATTAGCGTGTGCGCTGTATGTAGTTCTTAATGGCACATGTTCTTACTTTTCGGTTGTCATTGGTCAGCCATATTGTTATGAGGGAATGAGACTTATTATGGGATAAAATTTGTTATTTTCTGTAAAAAGAGTTAAACAGTACCAAATGTTATATATATAAGGTAACTTTTCTTCTACGGTAGGGAACTCTGCTTTCACTCACATCATAAACTGGGCAACGCTCGTCAATTTGAGCCTTATTTCGTTAAAATATGTTCAGAAGTTTCGGAGATATAGCCCTTAGTATATAGTAGTTAGGAGCAATGCACAACAATATAATATATATGAAAAAATGATATATGTTATATTGTTGAGATGTTGCCTAACAACATATTTATACCAAAGTGTACAGTTTTGAAGAAAATTGAAGAAAATAGTGTTTGAAGACATACGTTTTCTACTTAGGATGAGTGTCACGTGGTCTCATCAATCCTGCAAGGGTTAAATGGCTTCATGTATAACAACAGGTACTAACTTCATTTTTTAAAACTTCTTGTTGTAATGTATAGATTTTCTTTCCCCTTTATCAGGTGTGCAACACTTAGATAGTATATTTGGTAGTTGTGTGGAAAAAAATATACAGGGTGATGCAGAATTCCAACACATAATAGTATAAAATTTATATTTGTTCATCAAGAAATGAAGAAAATGCACCAATTAGCGTGTGCGCATTATGTAGTTCTGAATGGCACATGTTCTTACTCCTCGGTGCTCATTGGTCAGCCATATTGTTATGAGGGAATGAGACTTATTATGGGATAAAATTTGTTATTTTCTGTAAAAAGAGTTAAACAGTACCAAATGTTATATATATAAGGTAACTTTTCTTCTACGGTAGGGAACTCTGCTTTCACTCACATCATAAACTGGGCAACGCTCGTCAATTTGAGCCTTATTTCGTTAAAATATGTTCAGAAGTTTCGGAGATATAGCCCTTAGTATATAGTAGTTAGGAGCAATGCACAACAATATAATACATATGAAAAAATGATATATGTTATATTGTTGAGATGTTGCCTAACAACATATTTATACCAAAGTGTACAGTTTTGAAGAAAATTGAAGAAAATAGTGTTTGAAGACATACGTTTTCTACTTAGGATGAGTGTCACGTGGTCTCATCAATCCTGCAAGGGTTAAATGGCTTCATGTATAACAACAGGTACTAAGTTCATTTTTTAAAACTTCTTGTTGTAATGTATAGATTTTCTTTCCCCTTTATCAGGTGTGCAACACTTAGATAGTATATTTGGTAGTTGTATGGAAAAAAATATACAGGGTGATGCAGAATTGCAACACATAATAGTATAAAATTTATATTTGTTCATCAAGAAATGAAGAAAATGCACCAATTAGCGTGTGCGCTGTATGTAGTTCTTAATGGCACATGTTCTTACTCCTCGCTTGTCATTGGTCAGCCATATTGTTATGAGGGAATGAGACTTATTATGGGATAAAATCTGCTTTTTCTGTAAAAAGAGTTAAACAGTACCAAATGTTATATATACAAGGTAACTTTTCATCTTCGGTAGGGAACTCTGCTTTCACTCACATCATAAACTGGGCAACGCTCGTCAATTTGAGCTTTATTTCGTTAAAATATGTTCAGAAGTTTCGGAGATATAGAAATTAGTATATAGTAGTTAGAAGCAATGCACAACAATATAATATATATGAAAAATGACATATGTTATATTGTTGAGATGTTGCCTAACAACATATTTATACCAAAGAATACAGTTTTTAAGAAAATTGAAGAAAATAGTGTTTGAAGACATACATTTTCTTCTTAGGATGAGTGTCACGTGGTCTCATCAATCCTGCAAGGGTTAAATGGCTTCATGTATAACAACAGGTACTAACTTCATTTTTTAAAATTTCTTGTTGTAATGTATAGATTTTATTTCCCCTTTATCATGTGTGCAACACTTAGATAGTATATTTGGTAGTTGTGTGGAAAAAAATATACAGGGTGATGCCGAATTCCAACACATAATAGTATAAAATTTATATTTGTTCATCAAGAAATGAAGAAAATGCACCAATTAGCGTGTGCGCTGTATGTAGTTCTGAATGGCACATGTTCTTACTCCTCGGTTGTCATTGGTCAGCCATACTGTTATGAGGGAATGAGACTTATTATGGGATAAAATCTGTTATATTCTGTAAAAAGAGTTAAACAGTACCAAATGTTATATATACAAGGTAACTTTTCTTCTACCGTAGGGGACTCTGCTTGCACTCGCATCATAAGCTGGGCAATGTTCTTCAATTTGAGCTTTATTTCGATAAAATATGTTCAGAAGTTTCGGAGATATAGCCCTTAGTATGTAGTAGTTAGAAGCAATGCACAACAATATAATATATATGGAAAATGACATATGTTATATTGTTGAGATGTTGCCTAACAACATATTTATACCAAAGAATACAGTTTGAAGAAAATTGAAGAAAATAGTGTTTGAAGACATACATTTTCTACTTAGGATGAGTGTCACGTGGTCTCATCAATCCTGCAAGGGTTAAATGGCTTCATGTATAACAACAGGTACTAACTACATTTTTTAAAATTTCTTGTTGTAACGTATAGATTTTGTTTCCCCTTTATCATGTGTGCAACACTTAGATAGTATATTTGGTAGTTGTGTGTAAAAAAATATACAGGGTGATGCAGAATTCAAACCCTTAATAATATGAATTTATTGTTTGTTCATCAAAAAATAAAGAAAATTCACCGATTAGCGTGTGCGCTGTATGAAGTTCTGAATGGCACATGATCTTACTTCTCGGTTGTCATTGGTCAGCCATATTGTTATGAGGGAATGAGACTTATTATGGGATAAAATTTGTTATTTTCTGTAAAAAGAGTTAAACAGTACCAAATGTTATATATATAAGGTAACTTTTCTTCTACGGTAGGGAACTCTGCTTTCACTCACATCATAAACTGGGCAACGCTCGTCAATTTGAGCCTTATTTCGTTAAAATATGTTCAGAAGTTTCGGAGATATAGCCCTTAGTATATAGTAGTTAGGAGCAATGCACAACAATATAATATATATGAAAAAATGATATATGTTATATTGTTGAGATGTTGCCTAACAACATATTTATACCAAAGAATACAGTTTTGAAGAAAATTGAAGAAAATAGTGTTTGAAGACATACGTTTTCTACTTAGGATGAGTGTCACGTGGTCTCATCAATCCTGCAAGGGTTAAATGGCTTCATGTATAACAACAGGTACTAAGTTCATTTTTTAAAACTTCTTGTTGTAATGTATAGATTTTCTTTCCCCTTTATCAGGTGTGCAACACTTAGATAGTATATTTGGTAGTTGTGTGGAAAAAAATATACAGGGTGATGCAGAATTCCAACACATAATAGTATAAAATTTATATTTGTTCATCAAGAAATGAAGAAAATGCACCAATTAGCGTGTGCGCATTATGTAGTTCTGAATGGCACATGTTCTTACTCCTCGGTGCTCATTGGTCAGCCATATTGTTATGAGGGAATGAGACTTATTATGGGATAAAATTTGTTATTTTCTGTAAAAAGAGTTAAACAGTACCAAATGTTATATATATAAGGTAACTTTTCTTCTACGGTAGGGAACTCTGCTTTCACTCACATCATAAACTGGGCAACGCTCGTCAATTTGAGCCTTATTTCGTTAAAATATGTTCAGAAGTTTCGGAGATATAGCCCTTAGTATATAGTAGTTAGGAGCAATGCACAACAATATAATACATATGAAAAAATGATATATGTTATATTGTTGAGATGTTGCCTAACAACATATTTATACCAAAGTGTACAGTTTTGAAGAAAATTGAAGAAAATAGTGTTTGAAGACATACGTTTTCTACTTAGGATGAGTGTCACGTGGTCTCATCAATCCTGCAAGGGTTAAATGGCTTCATGTATAACAACAGGTACTAAGTTCATTTTTTAAAACTTCTTGTTGTAATGTATAGATTTTCTTTCCCCTTTATCAGGTGTGCAACACTTAGATAGTATATTTGGTAGTTGTATGGAAAAAAATATACAGGGTGATGCAGAATTGCAACACATAATAGTATAAAATTTATATTTGTTCATCAAGAAATGAAGAAAATGCACCAATTAGCGTGTGCGCTGTATGTAGTTCTTAATGGCACATGTTCTTACTCCTCGCTTGTCATTGGTCAGCCATATTGTTATGAGGGAATGAGACTTATTATGGGATAAAATCTGCTTTTTCTGTAAAAAGAGTTAAACAGTACCAAATGTTATATATACAAGGTAACTTTTCATCTTCGGTAGGGAACTCTGCTTTCACTCACATCATAAACTGGGCAACGCTCGTCAATTTGAGCTTTATTTCGTTAAAATATGTTCAGAAGTTTCGGAGATATAGAAATTAGTATATAGTAGTTAGAAGCAATGCACAACAATATAATATATATGAAAAATGACATATGTTATATTGTTGAGATGTTGCCTAACAACATATTTATACCAAAGAATACAGTTTTTAAGAAAATTGAAGAAAATAGTGTTTGAAGACATACATTTTCTTCTTAGGATGAGTGTCACGTGGTCTCATCAATCCTGCAAGGGTTAAATGGCTTCATGTATAACAACAGGTACTAACTTCATTTTTTAAAATTTCTTGTTGTAATGTATAGATTTTATTTCCCCTTTATCATGTGTGCAACACTTAGATAGTATATTTGGTAGTTGTGTGGAAAAAAATATACAGGGTGATGCCGAATTCCAACACATAATAGTATAAAATTTATATTTGTTCATCAAGAAATGAAGAAAATGCACCAATTAGCGTGTGCGCTGTATGTAGTTCTGAATGGCACATGTTCTTACTCCTCGGTTGTCATTGGTCAGCCATACTGTTATGAGGGAATGAGACTTATTATGGGATAAAATCTGTTATATTCTGTAAAAAGAGTTAAACAGTACCAAATGTTATATATACAAGGTAACTTTTCTTCTACCGTAGGGGACTCTGCTTGCACTCGCATCATAAGCTGGGCAATGTTCTTCAATTTGAGCTTTATTTCGATAAAATATGTTCAGAAGTTTCGGAGATATAGCCCTTAGTATGTAGTAGTTAGAAGCAATGCACAACAATATAATATATATGGAAAATGACATATGTTATATTGTTGAGATGTTGCCTAACAACATATTTATACCAAAGAATACAGTTTGAAGAAAATTGAAGAAAATAGTGTTTGAAGACATACATTTTCTACTTAGGATGAGTGTCACGTGGTCTCATCAATCCTGCAAGGGTTAAATGGCTTCATGTATAACAACAGGTACTAACTACATTTTTTAAAATTTCTTGTTGTAACGTATAGATTTTGTTTCCCCTTTATCATGTGTGCAACACTTAGATAGTATATTTGGTAGTTGTGTGTAAAAAAATATACAGGGTGATGCAGAATTCAAACCCTTAATAATATGAATTTATTGTTTGTTCATCAAAAAATAAAGAAAATTCACCGATTAGCGTGTGCGCTGTATGAAGTTCTGAATGGCACATGATCTTACTTCTCGGTTGTCATTGGTCAGCCATATTGTTATGAGGGAATGAGACTTATTATGGGATAAAATTTGTTATTTTCTGTAAAAAGAGTTAAACAGTACCAAATGTTATATATATAAGGTAACTTTTCTTCTACGGTAGGGAACTCTGCTTTCACTCACATCATAAACTGGGCAACGCTCGTCAATTTGAGCCTTATTTCGTTAAAATATGTTCAGAAGTTTCGGAGATATAGCCCTTAGTATATAGTAGTTAGGAGCAATGCACAACAATATAATATATATGAAAAAATGATATATGTTATATTGTTGAGATGTTGCCTAACAACATATTTATACCAAAGAATACAGTTTTGAAGAAAATTGAAGAAAATAGTGTTTGAAGACATACGTTTTCTACTTAGGATGAGTGTCACGTGGTCTCATCAATCCTGCAAGGGTTAAATGGCTTCATGTATAACAACAGGTACTAAGTTCATTTTTTAAAACTTCTTGTTGTAATGTATAGATTTTCTTTCCCCTTTATCAGGTGTGCAACACTTAGATAGTATATTTGGTAGTTGTGTGGAAAAAAATATACAGGGTGATGCAGAATTCCAACACATAATAGTATAAAATTTATATTTGTTCATCAAGAAATGAAGAAAATGCACCAATTAGCGTGTGCGCATTATGTAGTTCTGAATGGCACATGTTCTTACTCCTCGGTGCTCATTGGTCAGCCATATTGTTATGAGGGAATGAGACTTATTATGGGATAAAATTTGTTATTTTCTGTAAAAAGAGTTAAACAGTACCAAATGTTATATATATAAGGTAACTTTTCTTCTACGGTAGGGAACTCTGCTTTCACTCACATCATAAACTGGGCAACGCTCGGCAATTTGAGCCTTATTTCGTTAAAATATGTTCAGAAGTTTCGGAGATATAGCCCTTAGTATATAGTAGTTAGGAGCAATGCACAACAATATAATACATATGAAAAAATGATATATGTTATATTGTTGAGATGTTGCCTAACAACATATTTATACCAAAGTGTACAGTTTTGAAGAAAATTGAAGAAAATAGTGTTTGAAGACATACGTTTTCTACTTAGGATGAGTGTCACGTGGTCTCATCAATCCTGCAAGGGTTAAATGGCTTCATGTATAACAACAGGTACTAAGTTCATTTTTTAAAACTTCTTGTTGTAATGTATAGATTTTCTTTCCCCTTTATCAGGTGTGCAACACTTAGATAGTATATTTGGTAGTTGTATGGAAAAAAATATACAGGGTGATGCAGAATTGCAACACATAATAGTATAAAATTTATATTTGTTCATCAAGAAATGAAGAAAATGCACCAATTAGCGTGTGCGCTGTATGTAGTTCTTAATGGCACATGTTCTTACTCCTCGCTTGTCATTGGTCAGCCATATTGTTATGAGGGAATGAGACTTATTATGGGATAAAATCTGCTTTTTCTGTAAAAAGAGTTAAACAGTACCAAATGTTATATATACAAGGTAACTTTTCATCTTCGGTAGGGAACTCTGCTTTCACTCACATCATAAACTGGGCAACGCTCGTCAATTTGAGCTTTATTTCGTTAAAATATGTTCAGAAGTTTCGGAGATATAGAAATTAGTATATAGTAGTTAGAAGCAATGCACAACAATATAATATATATGAAAAATGACATATGTTATATTGTTGAGATGTTGCCTAACAACATATTTATACCAAAGAATACAGTTTTTAAGAAAATTGAAGAAAATAGTGTTTGAAGACATACATTTTCTACTTAGGATGAGTGTCACGTGGTCTCATCAATCCTGCAAGGGTTAAATGGCTTCATGTATAACAACAGGTACTAACTTCATTTTTTAAAATTTCTTGTTGTAATGTATAGATTTTATTTCCCCTTTATCATGTGTGCAACACTTAGATAGTATATTTGGTAGTTGTGTGTAAAAAAATATACAGGGTGATGCAGAATTCAAACCCTTAATAATATGAATTTATTGTTTGTTCATCAAAAAATAAAGAAAATTCACCGATTAGCGTGTGCGCTGTATGAAGTTCTGAATGGCACATGATCTTACTTCTCGGTTGTCATTGGTCAGCCATATTGTTATGAGGGAATGAGACTTATTATGGGATAAAATTTGTTATTTTCTGTAAAAAGAGTTAAACAGTACCAAATGTTATATATACAAGGTAACTTTTCTACTACGGTAGGGGACTCTGCTTGCACTCGCATCATAGAGGGGGCAATGTTCTTCAATTTGAGCTTGATTTCGTTAAAATATGTTCAGAAGTTTCGAAGATATAGCAATTAGTATATAGTAGTTAGAAGCAGTGCACAACAATATAATATATATGAAAAATGACATATGTTATATTGTTGAGATGTTGCCTAACAACATATTTATACCAAAGAATACAGTTTTGAAGAAAATTGAAGAAAATAGTGTTTGAAGACATACATTTTCTACTTAGGATGAGTGTCACGTGGTCTCATCAATCCTGCAAGGGTTAAATGGCTTCATGTATAACAACAGGTACTAACTTCATTTTTTAAAATTTCTTGTAATGTATAGATTTTATTTCCCCTTTATCATGTGTGCAACACTTAGATAGTATATTTGGTAGTTGTGTGTAAAAAAAATATACAGGGTGATGCAGAATTCCAACACTTAATAGTATAAAATTTATGTTTGATCATCAAGAAATGAAGAAAATGCACCAATTAGCGAGTGCGCTGTATGTAGTTCTTAATGGCACATGTTCTTACTCCTCGGTTGTCATTGGTCAGCCATATTGTTATGACGGAATGAGACTTATTATGGGATAAAATCTGCTTTTTCTGTAAAAAGAGTTAAACAGTACCAAATGTTATGTATACAAGGTAACTTTTCTTCTTCGGTAGGGGACTCTGCTTGCACTCGCATCATAAACTGGGCAATGTTCTTCAATATGAGCTTTATTTCGATAAAATATGTTCAGAAGTTTCGCAGATATAGCCCTTAGTATATAGTAGTTAGAAGCAATGCACAACAATATAATATATATGAAAAATGACATATGTTTATTGTTGAGTTATTGCCTAACAACATATTTATACCAAAGAACACAGTTTTGAAGAAAATTGAAGAAAATAGTGTTTGAAGACATACGTTTTCTACTTAGGATGAGTGTCACGTGGTCTCATCAATCCTGCAAGGGTTAAATGGCTTCATGTATAACAACAGGTACTAACTTCATTTTTCAAAACTTCTTGTTATAATGTATAGATTTCCTTTCCCCTTTATCAGGTGTGCAACACTTAGGTAGTATATTTCGTAGTTGTGTGGAAAAAAATATACAGTTTGATGCAGAATTCCAACACTTAATAATATTAAATTATTGTTTGCTCATCAAAAAATAAAGAAAATGCACCAATTAGCGTGTGCGCTGTATGAAGGTCTGAATGGCACATGTTCTTACTTCTCGGTTGTCATTGGTCAGCCATATTGTTATGAGGGAATGAGACTTATTATGGGATAAAATCTGTTATATTCTGTAAAAGAGTTAAACAGTACCAAATGTTATATATACAAGGTAACTTTTCTACTACGGTAGAAGACTCTGCTTGCACTCGCATCATAAAGGCGGCAATGTTCTTCAATTTGAGCTTGATTTCGTTAAAATATGTTCAGAAGTTTCGAAGATATAGCAATTAGTATATAGTAGTTAGAAGCAGTGCACAACAATATAATATATATGAAAAATGACATATGTTATATTGTTGAGATGTTGCCTAACAACATATTTATACCAAAGAATACAGTTTTGAAGAAAATTGAAGAAAATAGTGTTTGAAGACATACATTTTCTACTTAGGATGAGTGTCACGTGGTCTCATCAATCCTGCAAGGGTTAAATGGCTTCATGTATAACAACAGGTACTAACTTCATTTTTTAAAATTTCTTGTATTGTATAGATTTTATTTCCCCTTTATCATGTGTGCAACACTTAGATAGTATATTTGGTAGTTGTGTGTAAAAAAAATATACAGGGTGATGCAGAATTCCAACACTTAATAGTATAAAATTTATGTTTGATCATCAAGAAATGAAGAAAATGCACCAATTAGCGTGTGCGCTGTATGTAGTTCTTAATGGCACATGTTCTTACTTTTCGGTTGTCATTGGTCAGCCATATTGTTATGAGGGAATGAGACTTATTATGGGATAAAATTTGTTATTTTCTGTAAAAAGAGTTAAACAGTACCAAATGTTATATATATAAGGTAACTTTTCTTCTACGGTAGGGAACTCTGCTTTCACTCACATCATAAACTGGGCAACGCTCGTCAATTTGAGCCTTATTTCGTTAAAATATGTTCAGAAGTTTCGGAGATATAGCCCTTAGTATATAGTAGTTAGGAGCAATGCACAACAATATAATATATATGAAAAAATGATATATGTTATATTGTTGAGATGTTGCCTAACAACATATTTATACCAAAGTGTACAGTTTTGAAGAAAATTGAAGAAAATAGTGTTTGAAGACATACGTTTTCTACTTAGGATGAGTGTCACGTGGTCTCATCAATCCTGCAAGGGTTAAATGGCTTCATGTATAACAACAGGTACTAAGTTCATTTTTTAAAACTTCTTGTTATAATGTGTAGATTTTCTTTCCCCTTTATCAGGTGTGCAACACTTAGATAGTATATTTGGTAGTTGTGTGGAAAAAAATATACAGGGTGATGCAGAATTCCAACACATAATAGTATAAAATTTATATTTGTTCATCAAGAAATGAAGAAAATGCACCAATTAGCGAGTGCGCTGTATGTAGTTCTTAATGGCACATGTTCTTACTCCTCGGTTGTCATTGGTCAGCCATATTGTTATGACGGAATGAGACTTATTATGGGATAAAATCTGCTTTTTCTGTAAAAAGAGTTAAACAGTACCAAATGTTATATATACAAGGTAACTTTTCTTCTTCGGTAGGGGACTCTGCTTGCACTCGCATCATAAACTGGGCAATGTTCTTCAATATGAGCTTTATTTCGATAAAATATGTTCAGAAGTTTCGCAGATATAGCCCTTAGTATATACTAGTTAGAAGCAATGCACAACAATATAATATATATGAAAAATGACATATGTTTATTGTTGAGATATTGCCTAACAACATATTTATACCAAAGAATACAGTTTTGAAGAAAATTGAAGAAAATAGTGTTTGAAGACATACATTTTCTACTTAGGATGAGTGTCACGTGGTCTCATCAATCCTGCAAGGGATAAATGGCTTCATGTATAACAACAGGTACTAACTTCATTTTTTAAAATTTCTTGTTGTAATGTATAGATTTTATTTCCCCTTTATCATGTGTGCAACACTTAGATAGTATATTTGGTAGTTGTGTGTAAAAAAAATATACAGTTTGATGCAGAATTCCAACACTTAATAATATTAAATTATTGTTTGCTCATCAAAAAATAAAGAAAATGCACCAATTAGCGTGTGCGCTGTATGAAGGTCTGAATGGCACATGTTCTTACTTCTCGGTTGTCATTGGTCAGCCATATTGTTATGAGGGAATGGGACTTATTATGGGATAAAATCTGTTATATTCTGTAAAAAGAGTTAAACAGTACCAAATGTTATATATACAAGGTAACTTTTCTACTACGGTAGGGGACTCTGCTTGCACTCGCATCATAAAGGGGGCAATGTTCTTCAATTTGAGCTTGATTTCGTTAAAATATGTTCAGAAGTTTCGAAGATATAGCAATTAGTATATAGTAGTTAGAAGCAGTGCACAACAATATAATATATATGAAAAATGACATATGTTATATTGTTGAGATGTTGCCTAACAACATATTTATACCAAAGAATACAGTTTTGAAGAAAATTGAAGAAAATAGTGTTTGAAGACATACATTTTCTACTTAGGATGAGTGTCACGTGGTCTCATCAATCCTGCAAGGGTTAAATGGCTTCATGTATAACAACAGGTACTAACTTCATTTTTTAAAATTTCTTGTAATGTATAGATTTTATTTCCCCTTTATCATGTGTGCAACACTTAGATAGTATATTTGGTAGTTGTGTGTAAAAAAAATATACAGGGTGATGCAGAATTCCAACACTTAATAGTATAAAATTTATGTTTGATCATCAAGAAATGAAGAAAATGCACCAATTAGCGAGTGCGCTGTATGTAGTTCTTAATGGCACATGTTCTTACTCCTCGGTTGTCATTGGTCAGCCATATTGTTATGACGGAATGAGACTTATTATGGGATAAAATCTGCTTTTTCTGTAAAAAGAGTTAAACAGTACCAAATGTTATGTATACAAGGTAACTTTTCTTCTTCGGTAGGGGACTCTGCTTGCACTCGCATCATAAACTGGGCAATGTTCTTCAATATGAGCTTTATTTCGATAAAATATGTTCAGAAGTTTCGCAGATATAGCCCTTAGTATATAGTAGTTAGAAGCAATGCACAACAATATAATATATATGAAAAATGACATATGTTTATTGTTGAGTTATTGCCTAACAACATATTTATACCAAAGAACACAGTTTTGAAGAAAATTGAAGAAAATAGTGTTTGAAGACATACGTTTTCTACTTAGGATGAGTGTCACGTGGTCTCATCAATCCTGCAAGGGTTAAATGGCTTCATGTATAACAACAGGTACTAACTTCATTTTTTAAAACTTCTTGTTATAATGTATAGATTTCCTTTCCCCTTTATCAGGTGTGCAACACTTAGGTAGTATATTTGGTAGTTGTGTGGAAAAAAATATACAGTTTGATGCAGAATTCCAACACTTAATAATATTAAATTATTGTTTGCTCATCAAAAAATAAAGAAAATGCACCAATTAGCGTGTGCGCTGTATGAAGGTCTGAATGGCACATGTTCTTACTTCTCGGTTGTCATTGGTCAGCCATATTGTTATGAGGGAATGAGACTTATTATGGGATAAAATCTGTTATATTCTGTAAAAAGAGTTAAACAGTACCAAATGTTATATATACAAGGTAACATTTCTACTACGGTAGAAGACTCTGCTTGCACTCGCATCATAAAGGCGGCAATGTTCTTCAATTTGAGCTTGATTTCGTTAAAATATGTTCAGAAGTTTCGAAGATATAGCAATTAGTATATAGTAGTTAGAAGCAGTGCACAACAATATAATATATATGAAAAATGACATATGTTATATTGTTGAGATGTTGCCTAACAACATATTTATACCAAAGAATACAGTTTTGAAGAAAATTGAAGAAATAGTGTTTGAAGACATACATTTTCTACTTAGGATGAGTGTCACGTGGTCTCATCAATCCTGCAAGGGTTAAATGGCTTCATGTATAACAACAGGTACTAACTTCATTTTTTAAAATTTCTTGTATTGTATAGATTTTATTTCCCCTTTATCATGTGTGCAACACTTAGATAGTATATTTGGTAGTTGTGTGTAAAAAAAATATACAGGGTGATGCAGAATTCCAACACTTAATTATATTAAATTATTGTTTGCTCATCAAAAAATAAAGAAAATGCACCAATTAGCGTGTGCGCTGTATGTAGTTCTGAATGGCACATGTTCTTACTCCTCGGTTGTCATTGGTCAGCCATATTGTTATGAGGGAATGAGACTTATTATGGGATAAAATTTGTTATTTCCTGGAAAAAAGAGTTAAACAGTACCAAATGTTATATATACAAGGTAACTTTTCTTCTACGGTTAGAGACTCTGCTTGCACTCGCATCATAAAGGGGGCAATGCTCTTCAATTTGAGCTTGATTTCGTTAAAATATGTTCAGAAGTTTCGGAGATATAGCCCTTAGTATATAGTAGTTAGGAGCAATGCACAACAATATAATATATATGAAAAAATGATATATGTTATATTGTTGAGATGTTGCCTAACAACATATTTATACCAAAGTGTACAGTTTTGAAGAAAATTGAAGAAAATAGTGTTTGAAGACATACGTTTTCTACTTAGGATGAGTGTCACGTGGTCTCATCAATCCTGCAAGGGTTAAATGGCTTCATGTATAACAACAGGTACTAACTTCATTTTTTTAAAATTTCTTGTAATGTATAGATTTTATTTCCCCTTTATCATGTGTGCAACACTTAGATAGTATATTTGGTAGTTGTGTGTAAAAAAAATATACAGGGTGATGCAGAATTCCAACACTTAATAGTATAAAATTTATGTTTGATCATCAAGAAATGAAGAAAATGCACCAATTAGCGTGTGCGCTGTATGTAGTTCTTAATGGCACATGTTCTTACTTTTCGGTTGTCATTGGTCAGCCATATTGTTATGAGGGAATGAGACTTATTATGGGATAAAATTTGTTATTTTCTGTAAAAAGAGTTAAACAGTACCAAATGTTATATATATAAGGTAACTTTTCTTCTACGGTAGGGAACTCTGCTTTCACTCACATCATAAACTGGGCAACGCTCGTCAATTTGAGCCTTATTTCGTTAAAATATGTTCAGAAGTTTCGGAGATATAGCCCTTAGTATATAGTAGTTAGGAGCAATGCACAACAATATAATATATATGAAAAAATGATATATGTTATATTGTTGAGATGTTGCCTAACAACATATTTATACCAAAGTGTACAGTTTTGAAGAAAATTGAAGAAAATAGTGTTTGAAGACATACGTTTTCTACTTAGGATGAGTGTCACGTGGTCTCATCAATCCTGCAAGGGTTAAATGGCTTCATGTATAACAACAGGTACTAAGTTCATTTTTTAAAACTTCTTGTTGTAATGTGTAGATTTTCTTTCCCCTTTATCAGGTGTGCAACACTTAGATAGTATATTTGGTAGTTGTGTGGAAAAAAATATACAGGGTGATGCAGAATTCCAACACATAATAGTATAAAATTTATATTTGTTCATCAAGAAATGAAGAAAATGCACCAATTAGCGAGTGCGCTGTATGTAGTTCTTAATGGCACATGTTCTTACTCCTCGGTTGTCATTGGTCAGCCATATTGTTATGACGGAATGAGACTTATTATGGGATAAAATCTGCTTTTTCTGTAAAAAGAGTTAAACAGTACCAAATGTTATATATACAAGGTAACTTTTCTTCTTCGGTAGGGGACTCTGCTTGCACTCGCATCATAAACTGGGCAATGTTCTTCAATATGAGCTTTATTTCGATAAAATATGTTCAGAAGTTTCGCAGATATAGCCCTTAGTATATAGTAGTTAGAAGCAATGCACAACAATATAATATATATGAAAAATGACATATGTTTATTGTTGAGATATTGCCTAACAACATATTTATACCAAAGAATACAGTTTTGAAGAAAATTGAAGAAAATAGTGTTTGAAGACATACGTTTTCTACTTAGGATGAGTGTCACGTGGTCTCATCAATCCTGCAAGGGTTAAATGGCTTCATGTATAACAACAGGTACTAACTTCATTTTTTAAAACTTCTTGTTATAATGTATAGATTTCCTTTCCCCTTTATCAGGTGTGCAACACTTAGGTAGTATATTTGGTAGTTGTGTGGAAAAAAATATACAGGGTGATGCAGAATTCCAACACTTAATAGTATAAAATTTATGTTTGTTCATCAAGAAATGAAGAAAATGCACCAATTAGCGTGTGCGCTGTATGTAGTTCTGAATGGCACATGTTCTTACACCTCGGTTGTCATTGGTCAGCCATACTGTTATGAGGGAATGAGACTTATTATGGTATAAAATCTGTTATATTCTGTAAAAAGAGTTAAACAGTACCAAATGTTATATATACAAGGTAACTTTTCTTCTACGGTAGGGGACTCTGCTTGCACTCGCATCATAAGCTGGGCAATGTTCTTCAATTTGAGCTTTATTTCGATAAAATATGTTCAGAAGTTTCGGAGATATAGCCCTTAGTATATAGTAGTTAGAAGCAATGCACAACAATATAATATATATGAAAAATGACATATGTTATATTGTTGAGATGTTGCCTAACAACATATTTATACCAAAGAATACAGTTTGAAGAAAATTGAAGAAAATAGTGTTTGAAGACATATATTTTCTACTTAGGATGAGTGTCACGTGGTCTCATGAATCCTGCAAGGGTTAAATGGCTTCATGTATAACAACAGGTACTAACTTCATTTTTTAAAATTTCTTGTTGCAACCTATAGATTTTATTTCCCCTTTATCATGTGTGCAACACTTAGATGGTATATTTGGTAGTTGTGTGTAAAAAAATATACAGGGTGATGCAGAATTCCAACACTTAATAATATTAAATTATTGTTTGTTCATCAAAAAATAAAGAAAATGCAACGATTAGCGTGTGCGCTGTATGAAGTTCTAAATGGCACATGTTCTTACTTCTCGGTTGTCATTGGTCAGCCATATTGTTATGAGGGAATGAGATTTATTATGGGATAAAATCTCTTATATTCTGTAAAAAGAGTTAAACAGTACCAAATGTTATATATATAAGGTAACTTTTCTTCTACGGTAGGGAACTCTGCTTTCACTCACATCATAAACTGGGCAACGCTCGTCAATTTGAGCCTTATTTCGTTAAAATATGTTCAGAAGTTTCGGAGATATAGCCCTTAGTATATAGTAGTTAGGAGCAATGCACAACAATATAATATATATGAAAAAATGATATATGTTATATTGTTGAGATGTTGCCTAACAACATATTTATACCAAAGTGTACAGTTTTGAAGAAAATTGAAGAAAATAGTGTTTGAAGACATACGTTTTCTACTTAGGATGAGTGTCACGTGGTCTCATCAATCCTGCAAGGGTTAAATGGCTTCATGTATAACAACAGGTACTAACTTCATTTTTTAAAATTTCTTGTTGTAATGTATAGATTTTCTTTCCCCTTTATCAGGTGTGCAACACTTAGATAGTATATTTGGTAGTTGTGTGGAAAAAAATATACAGGGTGATGCAGAATTCCAACACATAATAGTATAAAATTTATATTTGTTCATCAAGAAATGAAGAAAATGCACCAATTAGCGTGTGCGCTGTATGTAGTTCTTAATGGTACATGTTCTTACTCCTCGGTTGTCATTGGTCAGCCATATTGTTATGACGGAATGAGACTTATTATGGGATAAAATCTGCTTTTTCTGTAAAAAGAGTTAAACAGTACCAAATGTTATATATACAAGGTAACTTTTCTTCTTCGGTAGGGGACTCTGCTTGCACTCGCATCATAAACTGGGCAATGTTCTTCAATATGAGCTTTATTTCGATAAAATATGTTCAGAAGTTTCGCAGATATAGCCCTTAGTATATAGTAGTTAGAAGCAATGCACAACAATATAATATATATGAAAAATGACATATGTTTATTGTTGAGATATTGCCTAACAACATATTTATACCAAAGAATACAGTTTTGAAGAAAATTGAAGAAAATAGTGTTTGAAGACATACGTTTTCTACTTAGGATGAGTGTCACGTGGTCTCATCAATCCTGCAAGGGTTAAATGGCTTCATGTATAACAACAGGTACTAACTTCATTTTTTAAAATTTCTTGTAATGTATAGATTTTATTTCCCCTTTATCATGTGTGCAACACTTAGATAGTATATTTGGTAGTTGTGTGTAAAAAAAATATACAGGGTGATGCAGAATTCCAACACTTAATAGTATAAAATTTATGTTTGATCATCAAGAAATGAAGAAAATGCACCAATTAGCGTGTGCGCTGTATGTAGTTCTTAATGGCACATGTTCTTACTTTTCGGTTGTCATTGGTCAGCCATATTGTTATGAGGGAATGAGACTTATTATGGGATAAAATTTGTTATTTTCTGTAAAAAGAGTTAAACAGTACCAAATGTTATATATATAAGGTAACTTTTCTTCTACGGTAGGGAACTCTGCTTTCACTCACATCATAAACTGGGCAACGCTCGTCAATTTGTGCCTTATTTCGTTAAAATATGTTCAGAAGTTTCGGAGATATAGCCCTTAGTATATAGTAGTTAGGAGCAATGCACAACAATATAATTTATATGAAAAAATGATATATGTTATATTGTTGAGATGTTGCCTAACAACATATTTATACCAAAGTGTACAGTTTTGAAGAAAATTGAAGAAAATAGTGTTTGAAGACATACGTTTTCTACTTAGGATGAGTGTCACGTGGTCTCATCAATCCTGCAAGGGTTAAATGGCTTCATGTATAACAACAGGTACTAACTTCATTTTTTAAAATTTCTTGTTGTAATGTATAGATTTTCTTTCCCCTTTATCAGGTGTGCAACACTTAGATAGTATATTTGGTAGTTGTGTGGAAAAAAATATACAGGGTGATGCAGAATTCCAACACATAATAGTATAAAATTTATATTTGTTCATCAAGAAATGAAGAAAATGCACCAATTAGCGTGTGCGCTGTATGTAGTTCTTAATGGTACATGTTCTTACTCCTCGGTTGTCATTGGTCAGCCATATTGTTATGACGGAATGAGACTTATTATGGGATAAAATCTGCTTTTTCTGTAAAAAGAGTTAAACAGTACCAAATGTTATATATACAAGGTAACTTTTCTTCTTCGGTAGGGGACTCTGCTTGCACTCGCATCATAAACTGGGCAATGTTCTTCAATATGAGCTTTATTTCGATAAAATATGTTCAGAAGTTTCGCAGATATAGCCCTTAGTATATAGTAGTTAGAAGCAATGCACAACAATATAATATATATGAAAAATGACATATGTTTATTGTTGAGATATTGCCTAACAACATATTTATACCAAAGAATACAGTTTTGAAGAAAATTGAAGAAAATAGTGTTTGAAGACATACGTTTTCTACTTAGGATGAGTGTCACGTGGTCTCATCAATCCTGCAAGGGTTAAATGGCTTCATGTATAACAACAGGTACTAAGTTCATTTTTTAAAACTTCTTGTTGTAATGTGTAGATTTTCTTTCCCCTTTATCAGGTGTGCAACACTTAGATAGTATATTTGGTAGTTGTGTGGAAAAAAATATACAGGGTGATGCAGAATTCCAACACATAATAGTATAAAATTTATATTTGTTCATCAAGAAATGAAGAAAATGCACCAATTAGCGAGTGCGCTGTATGTAGTTCTTAATGGCACATGTTCTTACTCCTCGGTTGTCATTGGTCAGCCATATTGTTATGACGGAATGAGACTTATTATGGGATAAAATCTGCTTTTTCTGTAAAAAGAGTTAAACAGTACCAAATGTTATATATACAAGGTAACTTTTCTTCTTCGGTAGGGGACTCTGCTTGCACTCGCATCATAAACTGGGCAATGTTCTTCAATATGAGCTTTATTTCGATAAAATATGTTCAGAAGTTTCGCAGATATAGCCCTTAGTATATAGTAGTTAGAAGCAATGCACAACAATATAATATATATGAAAAATGACATATGTTTATTGTTGAGATATTGCCTAACAACATATTTATACCAAAGAATACAGTTTTGAAGAAAATTGAAGAAAATAGTGTTTGAAGACATACGTTTTCTACTTAGGATGAGTGTCACGTGGTCTCATCAATCCTGCAAGGGTTAAATGGCTTCATGTATAACAACAGGTACTAACTTCATTTTTTAAAACTTCTTGTTATAATGTATAGATTTCCTTTCCCCTTTATCAGGTGTGCAACACTTAGGTAGTATATTTGGTAGTTGTGTGGAAAAAAATATACAGGGTGATGCAGAATTCCAACACTTAATAGTATAAAATTTATGTTTGTTCATCAAGAAATGAAGAAAATGCACCAATTAGCGTGTGCGCTGTATGTAGTTCTGAATGGCACATGTTCTTACACCTCGGTTGTCATTGGTCAGCCATACTGTTATGAGGGAATGAGACTTATTATGGTATAAAATCTCTTATATTCTGTAAAAAGAGTTAAACAGTACCAAATGTTATATATACAAGGTAACTTTTCTTCTACGGTAGGGGACTCTGCTTGCACTCGCATCATAAGCTGGGCAATGTTCTTCAATATGAGGTTTATTTCGATAAAATATGTTCAGAAGTTTCGGAGATATAGAAATTAGTATATAGTAGTTAGAAGCAATGCACAACAATATAATATATATGAAAAATGACATATGTTATATTGTTGAGATGTTGCCTAACAACATATTTATACCAAAGAATACAGTTTGAAGAAAATTGAAGAAAATAGTGTTTGAAGACATATATTTTCTACTTAGGATGAGTGTCACGTGGTCTCATGAATCCTGCAAGGGTTAAATGGCTTCATGTATAACAACAGGTACTAACTTCATTTTTTAAAATTTCTTGTTGCAACCTATAGATTTTATTTCCCCTTTATCATGTGTGCAACACTTAGATGGTATATTTGGTAGTTGTGTGTAAAAAAATATACAGGGTGATGCTGAATTCCAACACTTAATAATATTAAATTATTGTTTGTTCATCAAAAAATAAAGAAAATGCAACGATTAGCGTGTGCGCTGTATGAAGTTCTAAATGGCACATGTTCTTACTTCTCGGTTGTTATTGGTCAGCCATATTGTTATGAGGGAATGAGACTTATTATGGGATAAAATTTGTTATTTTCTGTAAAAAGAGTTAAACAGTACCAAATGTTATATATATAAGGTAACTTTTCTTCTACGGTAGGGAACTCTGCTTTCACTCACATCATAAACTGGGCAACGCTCGTCAATTTGAGCCTTATTTCGTTAAAATATGTTCAGAAGTTTCGGAGATATAGCCCTTAGTATATAGTAGTTAGGAGCAATGCACAACAATATAATATATATGAAAAAATGATATATGTTATATTGTTGAGATGTTGCCTAACAACATATTTATACCAAAGTGTACAGTTTTGAAGAAAATTGAAGAAAATAGTGTTTGAAGACATACGTTTTCTACTTAGGATGAGTGTCACGTGGTCTCATCAATCCTGCAAGGGTTAAATGGCTTCATGTATAACAACAGGTACTAACTTCATTTTTTAAAATTTCTTGTTGTAATGTATAGATTTTCTTTCCCCTTTATCAGGTGTGCAACACTTAGATAGTATATTTGGTAGTTGTGTGGAAAAAAATATACAGGGTGATGCAGAATTCCAACACATAATAGTATAAAATTTATATTTGTTCATCAAGAAATGAAGAAAATGCACCAATTAGCGTGTGCGCTGTATGTAGTTCTTAATGGTACATGTTCTTACTCCTCGGTTGTCATTGGTCAGCCATATTGTTATGACGGAATGAGACTTATTATGGGATAAAATCTGCTTTTTCTGTAAAAAGAGTTAAACAGTACCAAATGTTATATATACAAGGTAACTTTTCTTCTTCGGTAGGGGACTCTGCTTGCACTCGCATCATAAACTGGGCAATGTTCTTCAATATGAGCTTTATTTCGATAAAATATGTTCAGAAGTTTCGCAGATATAGCCCTTAGTATATAGTAGTTAGAAGCAATGCACAACAATATAATATATATGAAAAATGACATATGTTTATTGTTGAGATATTGCCTAACAACATATTTATACCAAAGAATACAGTTTTGAAGAAAATTGAAGAAAATAGTGTTTGAAGACATACGTTTTCTACTTAGGATGAGTGTCACGTGGTCTCATCAATCCTGCAAGGGTTAAATGGCTTCATGTATAACAACAGGTACTAACTTCATTTTTTAAAATTTCTTGTAATGTATAGATTTTATTTCCCCTTTATCATGTGTGCAACACTTAGATAGTATATTTGGTAGTTGTGTGTAAAAAAAATATACAGGGTGATGCAGAATTCCAACACTTAATAGTATAAAATTTATGTTTGATCATCAAGAAATGAAGAAAATGCACCAATTAGCGTGTGCGCTGTATGTAGTTCTGAATGGCACATGTTCTTACACCTCGGTTGTCATTGGTCAGCCATACTGTTATGAGGGAATGAGACTTATTATGGTATAAAATCTCTTATATTCTGTAAAAAGAGTTAAACAGTACCAAATGTTATATATACAAGGTAACTTTTCTTCTACGGTAGGGGACTCTGCTTGCACTCGCATCATAAGCTGGGCAATGTTCTTCAATTTGAGCTTTATTTCGATAAAATATGTTCAGAAGTTTCGGAGATATAGCCCTTAGTATATAGTAGTTAGAAGCAATGCACAACAATATAATATATATGAAAAATGACATATGTTATATTGTTGAGATGTTGCCTAACAACATATTTATACCAAAGAATACAGTTTGAAGAAAATTGAAGAAAATAGTGTTTGAAGACATATATTTTCTACTTAGGATGAGTGTCACGTGGTCTCATGAATCCTGCAAGGGTTAAATGGCTTCATGTATAACAACAGGTACTAACTTCATTTTTAAAATTTCTTGTTGCAACCTATAGATTTTATTTCCCCTTTATCATGTGTGCAACACTTAGATGGTATATTTGGTAGTTGTGTGTAAAAAAATATACAGGGTGATGCAGAATTCCAACACTTAATAATATTAAATTATTGTTTGTTCATCAAAAAATAAAGAAAATGCACCGATTAGCGTGTGCGCTGTATGAAGTTCTGAATGGCACATGATCTTACTTCTCGGTTGTCATTGGTCAGCCATATTGTTATGAGGGAATGAGATTTATTATGGGATAAAATCTCTTATATTCTGTAAAAAGAGTTAAACAGTACCAAATGTTATATATATAAGGTAACTTTTCTTCTACGGTAGGGAACTCTGCTTTCACTCACGTCATAAACTGGGCAACGCTCGTCAATTTGAGCCTTATTTCGTTAAAATATGTTCAGAAGTTTCGGAGATATAGCCCTTAGTATATAGTAGTTAGGAGCAATGCACAACAATATAATATATATGAAAAAATGATATATGTTATATTGTTGAGATGTTGCCTAACAACATATTTATACCAAAGTGTACAGTTTTGAAGAAAATTGAAGAAAATAGTGTTTGAAGACATACGTTTTCTACTTAGGATGAGTGTCACGTGGTCTCATCAATCCTGCAAGGGTTAAATGGCTTCATGTATAACAACAGGTACTAACTTCATTTTTTAAAATTTCTTGTTGTAATGTATAGATTTTCTTTCCCCTTTATCAGGTGTGCAACACTTAGATAGTATATTTGGTAGTTGTGTGGAAAAAAATATACAGGGTGATGCAGAATTCCAACACATAATAGTATAAAATTTATATTTGTTCATCAAGAAATGAAGAAAATGCACCAATTAGCGTGTGCGCTGTATGTAGTTCTTAATGGTACATGTTCTTACTCCTCGGTTGTCATTGGTCAGCCATATTGTTATGACGGAATGAGACTTATTATGGGATAAAATCTGCTTTTTCTGTAAAAAGAGTTAAACAGTACCAAATGTTATATATACAAGGTAACTTTTCTTCTTCGGTAGGGGACTCTGCTTGCACTCGCATCATAAACTGGGCAATGTTCTTCAATATGAGCTTTATTTCGATAAAATATGTTCAGAAGTTTCGCAGATATAGCCCTTAGTATATAGTAGTTAGAAGCAATGCACAACAATATAATATATATGAAAAATGACATATGTTTATTGTTGAGATATTGCCTAACAACATATTTATACCAAAGAATACAGTTTTGAAGAAAATTGAAGAAAATAGTGTTTGAAGACATACGTTTTCTACTTAGGATGAGTGTCACGTGGTCTCATCAATCCTGCAAGGGTTAAATGGCTTCATGTATAACAACAGGTACTAAGTTCATTTTTTAAAACTTCTTGTTGTAATGTGTAGATTTTCTTTCCCCTTTATCAGGTGTGCAACACTTAGATAGTATATTTGGTAGTTGTGTGGAAAAAAATATACAGGGTGATGCAGAATTCCAACACATAATAGTATAAAATTTATATTTGTTCATCAAGAAATGAAGAAAATGCACCAATTAGCGAGTGCGCTGTATGTAGTTCTTAATGGCACATGTTCTTACTCCTCGGTTGTCATTGGTCAGCCATATTGTTATGACGGAATGAGACTTATTATGGGATAAAATCTGCTTTTTCTGTAAAAAGAGTTAAACAGTACCAAATGTTATATATACAAGGTAACTTTTCTTCTTCGGTAGGGGACTCTGCTTGCACTCGCATCATAAACTGGGCAATGTTCTTCAATATGAGCTTTATTTCGATAAAATATGTTCAGAAGTTTCGCAGATATAGCCCTTAGTATATAGTAGTTAGAAGCAATGCACAACAATATAATATATATGAAAAATGACATATGTTTATTGTTGAGATATTGCCTAACAACATATTTATACCAAAGAATACAGTTTTGAAGAAAATTGAAGAAAATAGTGTTTGAAGACATACGTTTTCTACTTAGGATGAGTGTCACGTGGTCTCATCAATCCTGCAAGGGTTAAATGGCTTCATGTATAACAACAGGTACTAACTTCATTTTTTAAAACTTCTTGTTATAATGTATAGATTTCCTTTCCCCTTTATCAGGTGTGCAACACTTAGGTAGTATATTTGGTAGTTGTGTGGAAAAAAATATACAGGGTGATGCAGAATTCCAACACTTAATAGTATAAAATTTATGTTTGTTCATCAAGAAATGAAGAAAATGCACCAATTAGCGTGTGCGCTGTATGTAGTTCTGAATGGCACATGTTCTTACACCTCGGTTGTCATTGGTCAGCCATACTGTTATGAGGGAATGAGACTTATTATGGTATAAAATCTCTTATATTCTGTAAAAAGAGTTAAACAGTACCAAATGTTATATATACAAGGTAACTTTTCTTCTACGGTAGGGGACTCTGCTTGCACTCGCATCATAAGCTGGGCAATGTTCTTCAATTTGAGGTTTATTTCGATAAAATATGTTCAGAAGTTTCGGAGATATAGAAATTAGTATATAGTAGTTAGAAGCAATGCACAACAATATAATATATATGAAAAATGACATATGTTATATTGTTGAGATGTTGCCTAACAACATATTTATACCAAAGAATACAGTTTGAAGAAAATTGAAGAAAATAGTGTTTGAAGACATATATTTTCTACTTAGGATGAGTGTCACGTGGTCTCATGAATCCTGCAAGGGTTAAATGGCTTCATGTATAACAACAGGTACTAACTTCATTTTTTAAAATTTCTTGTTGCAACCTATAGATTTTATTTCCCCTTTATCATGTGTGCAACACTTAGATGGTATATTTGGTAGTTGTGTGTAAAAAAATATACAGGGTGATGCTGAATTCCAACACTTAATAATATTAAATTATTGTTTGTTCATCAAAAAATAAAGAAAATGCAACGATTAGCGTGTGCGCTGTATGAAGTTCTAAATGGCACATGTTCTTACTTCTCGGTTGTCATTGGTCAGCCATATTGTTATGAGGGAATGAGACTTATTATGGGATAAAATTTGTTATTTTCTGTAAAAAGAGTTAAACAGTACCAAATGTTATATATATAAGGTAACTTTTCTTCTACGGTAGGGAACTCTGCTTTCACTCACATCATAAACTGGGCAACGCTCGTCAATTTGAGCCTTATTTCGTTAAAATATGTTCAGAAGTTTCGGAGATATAGCCCTTAGTATATAGTAGTTAGGAGCAATGCACAACAATATAATATATATGAAAAAATGATATATGTTATATTGTTGAGATGTTGCCTAACAACATATTTATACCAAAGTGTACAGTTTTGAAGAAAATTGAAGAAAATAGTGTTTGAAGACATACGTTTTCTACTTAGGATGAGTGTCACGTGGTCTCATCAATCCTGCAAGGGTTAAATGGCTTCATGTATAACAACAGGTACTAACTTCATTTTTTAAAATTTCTTGTTGTAATGTATAGATTTTCTTTCCCCTTTATCAGGTGTGCAACACTTAGATAGTATATTTGGTAGTTGTGTGGAAAAAAATATACAGGGTGATGCAGAATTCCAACACATAATAGTATAAAATTTATATTTGTTCATCAAGAAATGAAGAAAATCCACCAATTAGCGTGTGCGCTGTATGTAGTTCTTAATGGTACATGTTCTTACTCCTCGGTTGTCATTGGTCAGCCATATTGTTATGACGGAATGAGACTTATTATGGGATAAAATCTGCTTTTTCTGTAAAAAGAGTTAAACAGTACCAAATGTTATATATACAAGGTAACTTTTCTTCTTCGGTAGGGGACTCTGCTTGCACTCGCATCATAAACTGGGCAATGTTCTTCAATATGAGCTTTATTTCGATAAAATATGTTCAGAAGTTTCGCAGATATAGCCCTTAGTATATAGTAGTTAGAAGCAATGCACAACAATATAATATATATGAAAAATGACATATGTTTATTGTTGAGATATTGCCTAACAACATATTTATACCAAAGAATACAGTTTTGAAGAAAATTGAAGAAAATAGTGTTTGAAGACATACGTTTTCTACTTAGGATGAGTGTCACGTGGTCTCATCAATCCTGCAAGGGTTAAATGGCTTCATGTATAACAACAGGTACTAACTTCATTTTTTAAAATTTCTTGTAATGTATAGATTTTATTTCCCCTTTATCATGTGTGCAACACTTAGATAGTATATTTGGTAGTTGTGTGTAAAAAAAATATACAGGGTGATGCAGAATTCCAACACTTAATAGTATAAAATTTATGTTTGATCATCAAGAAATGAAGAAAATGCACCAATTAGCGTGTGCGCTGTATGTAGTTCTTAATGGCACATGTTCTTACTTTTCGGTTGTCATTGGTCAGCCATATTGTTATGAGGGAATGAGACTTATTATGGGATAAAATTTGTTATTTTCTGTAAAAAGAGTTAAACAGTACCAAATGTTATATATATAAGGTAACTTTTCTTCTACGGTAGGGAACTCTGCTTTCACTCACATCATAAACTGGGCAACGCTCGTCAATTTGAGCCTTATTTCGTTAAAATATGTTCAGAAGTTTCGGAGATATAGCCCTTAGTATATAGTAGTTAGGAGCAATGCACAACAATATAATATATATGAAAAAATGATATATGTTATATTGTTGAGATGTTGCCTAACAACATATTTATACCAAAGTGTACAGTTTTGAAGAAAATTGAAGAAAATAGTGTTTGAAGACATACGTTTTCTACTTAGGATGAGTGTCACGTGGTCTCATCAATCCTGCAAGGGTTAAATGGCTTCATGTATAACAACAGGTACTAACTTCATTTTTTAAAATTTCTTGTTGTAATGTATAGATTTTCTTTCCCCTTTATCAGGTGTGCAACACTTAGATAGTATATTTGGTAGTTGTGTGGAAAAAAATATACAGGGTGATGCAGAATTCCAACACATAATAGTATAAAATTTATATTTGTTCATCAAGAAATGAAGAAAATGCACCAATTAGCGTGTGCGCTGTATGTAGTTCTTAATGGTACATGTTCTTACTCCTCGGTTGTCATTGGTCAGCCATATTGTTATGACGGAATGAGACTTATTATGGGATAAAATCTGCTTTTTCTGTAAAAAGAGTTAAACAGTACCAAATGTTATATATACAAGGTAACTTTTCTTCTTCGGTAGGGGACTCTGCTTGCACTCGCATCATAAACTGGGCAATGTTCTTCAATATGAGCTTTATTTCGATAAAATATGTTCAGAAGTTTCGCAGATATAGCCCTTAGTATATAGTAGTTAGAAGCAATGCACAACAATATAATATATATGAAAAATGACATATGTTTATTGTTGAGATATTGCCTAACAACATATTTATACCAAAGAATACAGTTTTGAAGAAAATTGAAGAAAATAGTGTTTGAAGACATACGTTTTCTACTTAGGATGAGTGTCACGTGGTCTCATCAATCCTGCAAGGGTTAAATGGCTTCATGTATAACAACAGGTACTAACTTCATTTTTTAAAACTTCTTGTTATAATGTATAGATTTCCTTTCCCCTTTATCAGGTGTGCAACACTTAGGTAGTATATTTGGTAGTTGTGTGGAAAAAAATATACAGGGTGATGCAGAATTCCAACACTTAATAGTATAAAATTTATGTTTGTTCATCAAGAAATGAAGAAAATGCACCAATTAGCGTGTGCGCTGTATGTAGTTCTGAATGGCACATGTTCTTACACCTCGGTTGTCATTGGTCAGCCATACTGTTATGAGGGAATGAGACTTATTATGGTATAAAATCTCTTATATTCTGTAAAAAGAGTTAAACAGTACCAAATGTTATATATACAAGGTAACTTTTCTTCTACGGTAGGGGACTCTGCTTGCACTCGCATCATAAGCTGGGCAATGTTCTTCAATTTGAGGTTTATTTCGATAAAATATGTTCAGAAGTTTCGGAGATATAGAAATTAGTATATAGTAGTTAGAAGCAATGCACAACAATATAATATATATGAAAAATGACATATGTTATATTGTTGAGATGTTGCCTAACAACATATTTATACCAAAGAATACAGTTTGAAGAAAATTGAAGAAAATAGTGTTTGAAGACATATATTTTCTACTTAGGATGAGTGTCACGTGGTCTCATCAATCCTGCAAGGGTTAAATGGCTTCATGTATAACAACAGGTACTAACTTCATTTTTTAAAATTTCTTGTTGCAACGTATAGATTTTATTTCCCCTTTATCATGTGTGCAACACTTAGATGGTATATTTGGTAGTTGTGTGTAAAAAAATATACAGGGTGATGCAGAATTCCAACACTTAATAATATTAAATTATTGTTTGTTCATCAAAAAATAAAGAAAATGCAACGATTAGCGTGTGCGCTGTATGAAGTTCTAAATGGCACATGTTCTTACTTCTCGGTTGTCATTGGTCAGCCATATTGTTATGAGGGAATGAGACTTATTATGGGATAAAATTTGTTATTTTCTGTAAAAAGAGTTAAACAGTACCAAATGTTATATATATAAGGTAACTTTTCTTCTACGGTAGGGAACTCTGCTTTCACTCACATCATAAACTGGGCAACGCTCGTCAATTTGAGCCTTATTTCGTTAAAATATGTTCAGAAGTTTCGGAGATATAGCCCTTAGTATATAGTAGTTAGGAGCAATGCACAACAATATAATATATATGAAAAAATGATATATATGTTATATTGTTGAGATGTTGCCTAACAACATATTTATACCAAAGTGTACAGTTTTGAAGAAAATTGAAGAAAATAGTGTTTAAAGACATACGTTTTCTACTTAGGATGAGTGTCACGTGGTCTCATCAATCCTGCAAGGGTTAAATGGCTTCATGTATAACAACAGGTACTAAGTTCATTTTTTAAAACTTCTTGTTGTAATGTATAGATTTTCTTTCCCCTTTATCAGGTGTGCAACACTTAGATAGTATATTTGGTAGTTGTGTGGAAAAAAATATACAGGGTGATGCAGAATTCCAACACATAATAGTATAAAATTTATATTTGTTCATCAAGAAATGAAGAAAATGCACCAATTAGCGAGTGCGCTGTATGTAGTTCTTAATGGCACATGTTCTTACTCCTCGGTTGTCATTGGTCAGCCATATTGTTATGACGGAATGAGACTTATGGGATAAAATCTGCTTTTTCTGTAAAAAGAGTTAAACAGTACCAAATGTTATATATACAAGGTAACTTTTCTTCTTCGGTAGGGGACTCTGCTTGCACTCGCATCATAAACTGGGCAATGTTCTTCAATATGAGCTTTATTTCGATAAAATATGTTCAGAAGTTTCGCAGATATAGCCCTTAGTATATAGTAGTTAGAAGCAATGCACAACAATATAATATATATGAAAAATGACATATGTTTATTGTTGAGATATTGCCTAACAACATATTTATACCAAAGAATACAGTTTTGAAGAAAATTGAAGAAAATAGTGTTTGAAGACATACGTTTTCTACTTAGGATGAGTGTCACGTGGTCTCATCAATCCTGCAAGGGTTAAATGGCTTCATGTATAACAACAGGTACTAACTTCATTTTTTAAAACTTCTTGTTATAATGTATAGATTTCCTTTCCCCTTTATCAGGTGTGCAACACTTAGGTAGTATATTTGGTAGTTGTGTGGAAAAAAATATACAGGGTGATGCAGAATTCCAACACTTAATAGTATAAAATTTATGTTTGTTCATCAAGAAATGAAGAAAATGCACCAATTAGCGTGTGCGCTGTATGTAGTTCTGAATGGCACATGTTCTTACACCTCGGTTGTCATTGGTCAGCCATACTGTTATGAGGGAATGAGACTTATTATGGTATAAAATCTGTTATATTCTGTAAATAGAGTTAAACAGTACCAAATGTTATATATACAAGGTAACTTTTCTTCTACGGTAGGGGACTCTGCTTGCACTCGCATCATAAGCTGGGCAATGTTCTTCAATTTGAGCTTTATTTCGATAAAATATGTTCAGAAGTTTCGGAGATATAGCCCTTAGTATATAGTAGTTAGAAGCAATGCACAACAATATAATATATATGAAAAATGACATATGTTATATTGTTCAGATCTTGCCTAACAACATATTCATACCAAAGAATACAGTTTTGAAGAAAATTGAAGAAAATAGTGTTTGAAGACATACATTTTCTACTTAGGATGAGTGTCACGTGGTCTCATCAATCCTGCAAGGGTTAAATGGCTTCATGTATAACAACAGGTACTAACTTCATTTTTTAAAATTTCTTGTTGTAACGTATAGATTTTATTTCCCCTTTATCATGTGTGCAACACTTAGATAGTATATTTGGTAGTTGTGTGTAAAAAAATATACAGGGTGATGCAGAATTCAAACCCTTAATAATATGAAATTATTGTTTGTTCATCAAAAAATAAAGAAAATGCACCGATTAGCGTGTGCCCTGTATGAAGTTCTAAATGGCACATATTCTTATTTCTCGGTTGTCATTGGTCAGCCATATTGTTATGAGGGAATGAGACTTATTATGGGATAAAATCTCTTATATTTTGTAAAAAGAGTTAAACAGTACCAAAGGTTATATATACAAGGTAACTTTTCTTCTACGGTAGAAAACTCTGCTTTCACTCACATCATAAGCTGGGCAACGCTCGTCAATTTGAGCTTTATTTCGTTAAAATATATTCAGAAGTTTCGGAGATATAGAAATTAGTATATAGTAGTTAGAAGCAATGCACAACAATATAATATATATGAAAAATGACATATGTTATATTGTTGAGATGTTGCCTAACAACATATTTATACCAAAGAATACAGTTTTTAAGAAAATTGAAGAAAATAGTGTTTGAAGACATACATTTTCTACTTAGGATGAGTGTCACGTGGTCTCATCAATCCTGCAAGGGTTAAATGGCTTCATGTATAACAACAGGTACTAACTTCATTTTTTAAAATTTCTTGTTGTAATGTATAGATTTTATTTCCCCTTTATCATGTGTGCAACACTTAGATAGTATATTTGGTAGTTGTGTGGAAAAAATATACAGGGTGATGCAGAATTCCAACACATAATAGTATAAAATTTATATTTGTTCATCAAGAAATGAAGAAAATGCACCAATTAGCGTGTGCGCTGTATGTAGTTCTTAATGGCACATGTTCTTACTCCTCGGTTGTCATTGGTCAGCCATATTGTTATGAGGGAATGAGACTTATTATGGGATAAAATCTGCTTTTTCTGTAAAAAGAGTTAAACAGTACCAAATGTTATACATACAAGGTAACTTTTGTTCTATGGTAGGGGACTCTGCTTGCACTCTCATCATAAAGGGGTAATGTTCTTCAATTTGAGCTTTATTTCGTTAAAATATGTTCAAAAGTTCCTCAGATATATAGCAATTAGTGTATAGTAGTTAGAAGCAATCCACAACAATATAATATATATGAAAAATGACATATGTTATATTGTTGAGATGTTGCCTAACAACATATTTATACCAAAGAATACAGTTTTGAAGAAAATTGAAGAAAATAGTGTTTGAAGACATACATTTTCTACTTAGGATGAGTGTCACGTGGTCTCATCAATCCTGCAAGGGTTAAATGGCTTCATGTATAACAACAGGTACTAAGTTCATTTTTTAAAACTTCTTGTTGTAATGTATAGATTTTCTTTCCCCTTTATCAGGTGTGCAACACTTAGATAGTATATTTGGTAGTTGTGTGGAAAAAAATATACAGGGTGATGCAGAATTCCAACACATAATAGTATAAAATTTATATTTGTTCATCAAGAAATGAAGAAAATGCACCAATTAGCGTGTGCGCTGTATGTAGTTCTTAATGGTACATGTTCTTACTCCTCGGTTGTCATTGGTCAGCCATATTGTTATGACGGAATGAGACTTATTATGGGATAAAATCTGCTTTTTCTGTAAAAAGAGTTAAACAGTACCAACTGTTATATATACAAGGTAACTTTTCTTCTTCGGTAGGGGACTCTGCTTGCACTCGCATCATAAACTGGGTAATGTTCTTCAATATGAGCTTTATTTCGATAAAATATGTTCAGAAGTTTCGCAGATATAGCCCTTAGTATATAGTAGTTAGAAGCAATGCACAACAATATAATATATATGAAAAAATGATATATGTTATATTGTTGAGATGTTGCCTAACAACATATTTATACCAAAGTGTACAGTTTTGAAGAAAATTGAAGAAAATAGTGTTTGAAGACATACGTTTTCTACTTAGGATGAGTGTCACGTGGTCTCATCAATCCTGCAAGGGTTAAATGGCTTCATGTATAACAACAGGTACTAACTTCATTTTTTAAAACTTCTTGTTATAATGTATAGATTTCCTTTCCCCTTTATCAGGTGTGCAACACTTAGGTAGTATATTTGGTAGTTGTGTGGAAAAAAATATACAGGGTGATGCAGAATTCCAACACTTAATAGTATAAAATTTATGTTTGTTCATCAAGAAATGAAGAAAATGCACCAATTAGCGTGTGCGCTGTATGTAGTTCTGAATGGCACATGTTCTTACACCTCGGTTGTCATTGGTCAGCCATACTGTTATGAGGGAATGAGACTTATTATGGTATAAAATCTGTTATATTCTGTAAAAAGAGTTAAACAGTACCAAATGTTATATATACAAGGTAACTTTTCTTCTACGGTAGGGGACTCTGCTTGCACTCGCATCATAAGCTGGGCAATGTTCTTCAATTTGAGCTTTATTTCGATAAAATATGTTCAGAAGTTTCGGAGATATAGCCCTTAGTATATAGTAGTTAGAAGCAATGCACAACAATATAATATATATGAAAAATGACATATGTTATATTGTTCAGATCTTGCCTAACAACATATTCATACCAAAGAATACAGTTTTGAAGAAAATTGAAGAAAATAGTGTTTGAAGACATACATTTTCTACTTAGGATGAGTGTCACGTGGTCTCATCAATCCTGCAAGGGTTAAATGGCTTCATGTATAACAACAGGTACTAACTTCATTTTTTAAAATTTCTTGTTGTAACGTATAGATTTTATTTCCCCTTTATCATGTGTGCAACACTTAGATAGTATATTTGGTAGTTGTGTGTAAAAAAATATACAGGGTGATGCAGAATTCAAACCCTTAATAATATGAAATTATTGTTTGTTCATCAAAAAATAAAGAAAATGCACCGATTAGCGTGTGCCCTGTATGAAG
Source organism: Thermobia domestica (assembly GCF_964235325.1). Taxonomy (NCBI): domain Eukaryota; kingdom Metazoa; phylum Arthropoda; class Insecta; order Zygentoma; family Lepismatidae; genus Thermobia; species Thermobia domestica. Next base: position 263,745,839 of record NC_137455.1, read on the forward strand.
TTCTAAATGGCACATGTTCTTACTTCTCGGTTGTCATTGGTCAGCCATATTGTTATGAGGGAATGAGACTTATTATGGGATAAAATCTCTTATATTTTGTAAAAAGAGTTAAACAGTACCAAAGGTTATATATACAAGGTAACTTTTCTTCTACGGTAGAAAACTCTGCTTTCACTCACATCATAAGCTGGGCAACGCTCGTCAATGTGAGCTTTATTTCGTTAAAATATATTCAGAAGTTTCGGAGATATAGAAATTAGTATATAGTAGTTAGAAGCAATGCACAACAATATAATATATATGAAAAATGACATATGTTATATTGTTGAGATGTTGCCTAACAACATATTTATACCAAAGAATACAGTTTTTAAGAAAATTGAAGAAAATAGTGTTTGAAGACATACATTTTCTACTTAGGATGAGTGTCACGTGGTCTCATCAATCCTGCAAGGGTTAAATGGCTTCATGTATAACAACAGGTACTAACTTCATTTTTTAAAATTTCTTGTTGTAATGTATAGATTTTATTTCCCCTTTATCATGTGTGCAACACTTAGATAGTATATTTGGTAGTTGTGTGGAAAAAATATACAGGGTGATGCAGAATTCCAACACATAATAGTATAAAATTTATATTTGTTCATCAAGAAATGAAGAAAATGCACCAATTAGCGTGTGCGCTGTATGTAGTTCTTAATGGTACATGTTCTTACTCCTCGGTTGTCATTGGTCAGCCATATTGTTATGACGGAATGAGACTTATTATGGGATAAATCTGCTTTTTCTGTAAAAAGAGTTAAACAGTACCAACTGTTATATATACAAGGTAACTTTTCTTCTTCGGTAGGGGACTCTGCTTGCACTCGCATCATAAACTGGGTAATGTTCTTCAATATGAGCTTTATTTCGATAAAATATGTTCAGAAGTTTCGCAGATATAGCCCTTAGTATATAGTAGTTAGAAGCAATGCACAACAATATAATATATATGAAAAATGACATATGTTTATTGTTGAGATATTGCCTAACAACATATTTATACCAAAGAATACAGTTTTGAAGAAAATTGAAGAAAATAGTGTTTGAAGACATACGTTTTCTACTTAGGATGAGTGTCACGTGGTCTCATCAATCCTGCAAGGGTTAAATGGCTTCATGTATAACAACAGGTACTAACTTCATTTTTTAAAACTTCTTGTTATAATGTATAGATTTCCTTTCCCCTTTATCAGGTGTGCAACACTTAGGTAGTATATTTGGTAGTTGTGTGGAAAAAAATATACAGGGTGATGCAGAATTCCAACACTTAATAGTATAAAATTTATGTTTGTTCATCAAGAAATGAAGAAAATGCACCAATTAGCGTGTGCGCTGTATGTAGTTCTGAATGGCACATGTTCTTACACCTCGGTTGTCATTGGTCAGCCATACTGTTATGAGGGAATGAGACTTATTATGGTATAAAATCTGTTATATTCTGTAAAAAGAGTTAAACAGTACCAAATGTTATATATACAAGGTAACTTTTCTTCTACGGTAGGGGACTCTGCTTGCACTCGCATCATAAGCTGGGCAATGTTCTTCAATTTGAGCTTTATTTCGATAAAATATGTTCAGAAGTTTCGGAGATATAGCCCTTAGTATATAGTAGTTAGAAGCAATGCACAACAATATAATATATATGAAAAAATGATATATGTTATATTGTTGAGATGTTGCCTAACAACATATTTATACCAAAGTGTACAGTTTTGAAGAAAATTGAAGAAAATAGTGTTTGAAGACATACGTTTTCTACTTAGGATGAGTGTCACGTGGTCTCATCAATCCTGCAAGGGTTAAATGGCTTCATGTATAACAACAGGTACTAAGTTCATTTTTTAAAACTTCTTGTTGTAATGTGTAGATTTTCTTTCCCCTTTATCAGGTGTGCAACACTTAGATAGTATATTTGGTAGTTGTGTGGAAAAAAATATACAGGGTGATGCAGAATTCCAACACATAATAGTATAAAATTTATATTTGTTCATCAAGAAATGAAGAAAATGCACCAATTAGCGAGTGCGCTGTATGTAGTTCTTAATGGCACATGTTCTTACTCCTCGGTTGTCATTGGTCAGCCATATTGTTATGACGGAATGAGACTTATTATGGGATAAAATCTGCTTTTTCTGTAAAAAGAGTTAAACAGTACCAAATGTTATATATACAAGGTAACTTTTCTTCTTCGGTAGGGGACTCTGCTTGCACTCGCATCATAAACTGGGCAATGTTCTTCAATATGAGCTTTATTTCGATAAAATATGTTCAGAAGTTTCGCAGATATAGCCCTTAGTATATAGTAGTTAGAAGCAATGCACAACAATATAATATATATGAAAAATGACATATGTTTATTGTTGAGATATTGCCTAACAACATATTTATACCAAAGAATACAGTTTTGAAGAAAATTGAAGAAAATAGTGTTTGAAGACATACGTTTTCTACTTAGGATGAGTGTCACGTGGTCTCATCAATCCTGCAAGGGTTAAATGGCTTCATGTATAACAACAGGTACTAACTTCATTTTTTAAAACTTCTTGTTATAATGTATAGATTTCCTTTCCCCTTTATCAGGTGTGCAACACTTAGATGGTATATTTGGTAGTTGTGTGTAAAAAAATATACAGGGTGATGCTGAATTCCAACACTTAATAATATTAAATTATTGTTTGTTCATCAAAAAATAAAGAAAATGCAACGATTAGCGTGTGCGCTGTATGAAGTTCTAAATGGCACATGTTCTTACTTCTCGGTTGTCATTGGTCAGCCATATTGTTATGAGGGAATGAGACTTATTATGGGATAAAATTTGTTATTTTCTGTAAAAAGAGTTAAACAGTACCAAATGTTATATATATAAGGTAACTTTTCTTCTACGGTAGGGAACTCTGCTTTCACTCACATCATAAACTGGGCAACGCTCGTCAATTTGAGCCTTATTTCGTTAAAATATGTTCAGAAGTTTCGGAGATATAGCCCTTAGTATATAGTAGTTAGGAGCAATGCACAACAATATAATATATATGAAAAAATGATATATGTTATATTGTTGAGATGTTGCCTAACAACATATTTATACCAAAGTGTACAGTTTTGAAGAAAATTGAAGAAAATAGTGTTTGAAGACATACGTTTTCTACTTAGGATGAGTGTCACGTGGTCTCATCAATCCTGCAAGGGTTAAATGGCTTCATGTATAACAACAGGTACTAACTTCATTTTTTAAAATTTCTTGTTGTAATGTATAGATTTTCTTTCCCCTTTATCAGGTGTGCAACACTTAGATAGTATATTTGGTAGTTGTGTGGAAAAAAATATACAGGGTGATGCAGAATTCCAACACATAATAGTATAAAATTTATATTTGTTCATCAAGAAATGAAGAAAATCCACCAATTAGCGTGTGCGCTGTATGTAGTTCTTAATGGTACATGTTCTTACTCCTCGGTTGTCATTGGTCAGCCATATTGTTATGACGGAATGAGACTTATTATGGGATAAAATCTGCTTTTTCTGTAAAAAGAGTTAAACAGTACCAAATGTTATATATACAAGGTAACTTTTCTTCTTCGGTAGGGGACTCTGCTTGCACTCGCATCATAAACTGGGCAATGTTCTTCAATATGAGCTTTATTTCGATAAAATATGTTCAGAAGTTTCGCAGATATAGCCCTTAGTATATAGTAGTTAGAAGCAATGCACAACAATATAATATATATGAAAAATGACATATGTTTATTGTTGAGATATTGCCTAACAACATATTTATACCAAAGAATACAGTTTTGAAGAAAATTGAAGAAAATAGTGTTTGAAGACATACGTTTTCTACTTAGGATGAGTGTCACGTGGTCTCATCAATCCTGCAAGGGTTAAATGGCTTCATGTATAACAACAGGTACTAACTTCATTTTTTAAAATTTCTTGTAATGTATAGATTTTATTTCCCCTTTATCATGTGTGCAACACTTAGATAGTATATTTGGTAGTTGTGTGTAAAAAAAATATACAGGGTGATGCAGAATTCCAACACTTAATAGTATAAAATTTATGTTTGATCATCAAGAAATGAAGAAAATGCACCAATTAGCGTGTGCGCTGTATGTAGTTCTTAATGGCACATGTTCTTACTTTTCGGTTGTCATTGGTCAGCCATATTGTTATGAGGGAATGAGACTTATTATGGGATAAAATTTGTTATTTTCTGTAAAAAGAGTTAAACAGTACCAAATGTTATATATATAATGTAACTTTTCTTCTACGGTAGGGAACTCTGCTTTCACTCACATCATAAACTGGGCAACGCTCGTCAATTTGAGCCTTATTTCGTTAAAATATGTTCAGAAGTTTCGGAGATATAGCCCTTAGTATATAGTAGTTAGGAGCAATGCACAACAATATAATATATATGAAAAAATGATATATGTTATATTGTTGAGATGTTGCCTAACAACATATTTATACCAAAGTGTACAGTTTTGAAGAAAATTGAAGAAAATAGTGTTTGAAGACATACGTTTTCTACTTAGGATGAGTGTCACGTGGTCTCATCAATCCTGCAAGGGTTAAATGGCTTCATGTATAACAACAGGTACTAACTTCATTTTTTAAAATTTCTTGTTGTAATGTATAGATTTTCTTTCCCCTTTATCAGGTGTGCAACACTTAGATAGTATATTTGGTAGTTGTGTGGAAAAAAATATACAGGGTGATGCAGAATTCCAACACATAATAGTATAAAATTTATATTTGTTCATCAAGAAATGAAGAAAATGCACCAATTAGCGTGTGCGCTGTATGTAGTTCTTAATGGTACATGTTCTTACTCCTCGGTTGTCATTGGTCAGCCATATTGTTATGACGGAATGAGACTTATTATGGGATAAAATCTGCTTTTTCTGTAAAAAGAGTTAAACAGTACCAAATGTTATATATACAAGGTAACTTTTCTTCTTCGGTAGGGGACTCTGCTTGCACTCGCATCATAAACTGGGCAATGTTCTTCAATATGAGCTTTATTTCGATAAAATATGTTCAGAAGTTTCGCAGATATAGCCCTTAGTATATAGTAGTTAGAAGCAATGCACAACAATATAATATATATGAAAAATGACATATGTTTATTGTTGAGATATTGCCTAACAACATATTTATACCAAAGAATACAGTTTTGAAGAAAATTGAAGAAAATAGTGTTTGAAGACATACGTTTTCTACTTAGGATGAGTGTCACGTGGTCTCATCAATCCTGCAAGGGTTAAATGGCTTCATGTATAACAACAGGTACTAAGTTCATTTTTTAAAACTTCTTGTTGTAATGTGTAGATTTTCTTTCCCCTTTATCAGGTGTGCAACACTTAGATAGTATATTTGGTAGTTGTGTGGAAAAAAATATACAGGGTGATGCAGAATTCCAACACATAATAGTATAAAATTTATATTTGTTCATCAAGAAATGAAGAAAATGCACCAATTAGCGAGTGCGCTGTATGTAGTTCTTAATGGCACATGTTCTTACTCCTCGGTTGTCATTGGTCAGCCATATTGTTATGACGGAATGAGACTTATTATGGGATAAAATCTGCTTTTTCTGTAAAAAGAGTTAAACAGTACCAAATGTTATATATACAAGGTAACTTTTCTTCTTCGGTAGGGGACTCTGCTTGCACTCGCATCATAAACTGGGCAATGTTCTTCAATATGAGCTTTATTTCGATAAAATATGTTCAGAAGTTTCGCAGATATAGCCCTTAGTATATAGTAGTTAGAAGCAATGCACAACAATATAATATATATGAAAAATGACATATGTTTATTGTTGAGATATTGCCTAACAACATATTTATACCAAAGAATACAGTTTTGAAGAAAATTGAAGAAAATATTGTTTGAAGACATACGTTTTCTACTTAGGATGAGTGTCACGTGGTCTCATCAATCCTGCAAGGGTTAAATGGCTTCATGTATAACAACAGGTACTAACTTCATTTTTTAAAACTTCTTGTTATAATGTATAGATTTCCTTTCCCCTTTATCAGGTGTGCAACACTTAGGTAGTATATTTGGTAGTTGTGTGGAAAAAAATATACAGGGTGATGCAGAATTCCAACACTTAATAGTATAAAATTTATGTTTGTTCATCAAGAAATGAAGAAAATGCACCAATTAGCGTGTGCGCTGTATGTAGTTCTGAATGGCACATGTTCTTACACCTCGGTTGTCATTGGTCAGCCATACTGTTATGAGGGAATGAGACTTATTATGGTATAAAATCTGTTATATTCTGTAAAAAGAGTTAAACAGTACCAAATGTTATATATACAAGGTAACTTTTCTTCTACGGTAGGGGACTCTGCTTGCACTCGCATCATAAGCTGGGCAATGTTCTTCAATTTGAGGTTTATTTCGATAAAATATGTTCAGAAGTTTCGGAGATATAGAAATTAGTATATAGTAGTTAGAAGCAATGCACAACAATATAATATATATGAAAAATGACATATGTTATATTGTTGAGATGTTGCCTAACAACATATTTATACCAAAGAATACAGTTTGAAGAAAATTGAAGAAAATAGTGTTTGAAGACATATATTTTCTACTTAGGATGAGTGTCACGTGGTCTCATCAATCCTGCAAGGGTTAAATGGCTTCATGTATAACAACAGGTACTAACTTCATTTTTTAAAATTTCTTGTTGCAACGTATAGATTTTATTTCCCCTTTATCATGTGTGCAACACTTAGATGGTATATTTGGTAGTTGTGTGTAAAAAAATATACAGGGTGATGCAGAATTCCAACACTTAATAATATTAAATTATTGTTTGTTCATCAAAAAATAAAGAAAATGCAACGATTAGCGTGTGCGCTGTATGAAGTTCTAAATGGCACATGTTCTTACTTCTCGGTTGTCATTGGTCAGCCATATTGTTATGAGGGAATGAGACTTATTATGGGATAAAATTTGTTATTTTCTGTAAAAAGAGTTAAACAGTACCAAATGTTATATATATAAGGTAACTTTTCTTCTACGGTAGGGAACTCTGCTTTCACTCACATCATAAACTGGGCAACGCTCGTCAATTTGAGCCTTATTTCGTTAAAATATGTTCAGAAGTTTCGGAGATATAGCCCTTAGTATATAGTAGTTAGGAGCAATGCACAACAATATAATATATATGAAAAAATGATATATGTTATATTGTTGAGATGTTGCCTAACAACATATTTATACCAAAGTGTACAGTTTTGAAGAAAATTGAAGAAAATAGTGTTTGAAGACATACGTTTTCTACTTAGGATGAGTGTCACGTGGTCTCATCAATCCTGCAAGGGTTAAATGGCTTCATGTATAACAACAGGTACTAAGTTCATTTTTTAAAACTTCTTGTTGTAATGTATAGATTTTCTTTCCCCTTTATCAGGTGTGCAACACTTAGATAGTATATTTGGTAGTTGTGTGGAAAAAAATATACAGGGTGATGCAGAATTCCAACACATAATAGTATAAAATTTATATTTGTTCATCAAGAAATGAAGAAAATGCACCAATTAGCGTGTGCGCTGTATGTAGTTCTTAATGGTACATGTTCTTACTCCTCGGTTGTCATTGGTCAGCCATATTGTTATGACGGAATGAGACTTATTATGGGATAAGATCTGCTTTTTCTGTAAAAAGAGTTAAACAGTACCAAATGTTATATATACAAGGTAACTTTTCTTCTTCGGTAGGGGACTCTGCTTGCACTCGCATCATAAACTGGGCAATGTTCTTCAATATGAGCTTTATTTCGATAAAATATGTTCAGAAGTTTCGCAGATATAGCCCTTAGTATATAGTAGTTAGAAGCAATGCACAACAATATAATATATATGAAAAATGACATATGTTTATTGTTGAGATATTGCCTAACAACATATTTATACCAAAGAATACAGTTTTGAAGAAAATTGAAGAAAATAGTGTTTGAAGACATACGTTTTCTACTTAGGATGAGTGTCACGTGGTCTCATCAATCCTGCAAGGGTTAAATGGCTTCATGTATAACAACAGGTACTAACTTCATTTTTTAAAACTTCTTGTTATAATGTATAGATTTCCTTTCCCCTTTATCAGGTGTGCAACACTTAGGTAGTATATTTGGTAGTTGTGTGGAAAAAAATATACAGGGTGATGCAGAATTCCAACACTTAATAGTATAAAATTTATGTTTGTTCATCAAGAAATGAAGAAAATGCACCAATTAGCGTGTGCGCTGTATGTAGTTCTGAATGGCACATGTTCTTACACCTCGGTTGTCATTGGTCAGCCATACTGTTATGAGGGAATGAGACTTATTATGGTATAAAATCTGTTATATTCTGTAAAAAGAGTTAAACAGTACCAAATGTTATATATACAAGGTAACTTTTCTTCTACGGTAGGGGACTCTGCTTGCACTCGCATCATAAGCTGGGCAATGTTCTTCAATTTTAGCTTTATTTCGATAAAATATGTTCAGAAGTTTCGGAGATATAGCCCTTAGTATGTAGTAGTTAGAAGCAATGCACAACAATATAATATATATGAAAAATGACATATGTTATATTGTTCAGATCTTGCCTAACAACATATTCATACCAAAGAATACAGTTTTGAAGAAAATTGAAGAAAATAGTGTTTGAAGACATACATTTTCTACTTAGGATGAGTGTCACGTGGTCTCATCAATCCTGCAAGGGTTAAATGGCTTCATGTATAACAACAGGTACTAACTTCATTTTTTAAAATTTCTTGTTGTAACGTATAGATTTTATTTCCCCTTTATCATGTGTGCAACACTTAGATAGTATATTTGGTAGTTGTGTGTAAAAAAATATACAGGGTGATGCAGAATTCAAACCCTTAATAATATGAAATTATTGTTTGTTCATCAAAAAATAAAGAAAATGCACCGATTAGCGTGTGCCCTGTATGAAGTTCTAAATGGCACATGTTCTTACTTCTCGGTTGTCATTGGTCAGCCATATTGTTATGAGGGAATGAGACTTATTATGGGATAAAATCTCTTATATTTTGTAAAAAGAGTTAAACAGTACCAAAGGTTATATATACAAGGTAACTTTTCTTCTACGGTAGAAAACTCTGCTTTCACTCACATCATAAGCTGGGCAACGCTCGTCAATTTGAGCTTTATTTCGTTAAAATATATTCAGAAGTTTCGGAGATATAGAAATTAGTATATAGTAGTTAGAAGCAATGCACAACAATATAATATATATGAAAAATGACATATGTTATATTGTTGAGATGTTGCCTAACAACATATTTATACCAAAGAATACAGTTTTTAAGAAAATTGAAGAAAATAGTGTTTGAAGACATACATTTTCTACTTAGGATGAGTGTCACGTGGTCTCATCAATCCTGCAAGGGTTAAATGGCTTCATGTATAACAACAGGTACTAACTTCATTTTTTAAAATTTCTTGTTGTAATGTATAGATTTTATTTCCCCTTTATCATGTGTGCAACACTTAGATAGTATATTTGGTAGTTGTGTGGAAAAAATATACAGGGTGATGCAGAATTCCAACACATAATAGTATAAAATTTATATTTGTTCATCAAGAAATGAAGAAAATGCACCAATTAGCGTGTGCGCTGTATGTAGTTCTTAATGGCACATGTTCTTACTCCTCGGTTGTCATTGGTCAGCCATATTGTTATGAGGGAATGAGACTTATTATGGGATAAAATCTGCTTTTTCTGTAAAAAGAGTTAAACAGTACCAAATGTTATACATACAAGGTAACTTTTGTTCTATGGTAGGGGACTCTGATTGCACTCTCATCATAAAGGGGTAATGTTCTTCAATTTGAGCTTTATTTCGTTAAAATATGTTCAAAAGTTCCTCAGATATATAGCAATTAGTATATAGTAGTTAGAAGCAATCCACAACAATATAATATATATGAAAAATGACATATGTTATATTGTTGAGATGTTGCCTAACAACATATTTATACCAAAGAATACAGTTTTTAAGAAAATTGAAGAAAATAGTGTTTGAAGACATACATTTTCTACTTAGGATGAGTGTCACGTGGTCTCATCAATCCTGCAAGGGTTAAATGGCTTCATGTATAACAACAGGTACTAAGTTCATTTTTTAAAACTTCTTGTTGTAATGTATAGATTTTCTTTCCCCTTTATCAGGTGTGCAACACTTAGATAGTATATTTGGTAGTTGTGTGGAAAAAAATATACAGGGTGATGCAGAATTCCAACACATAATAGTATAAAATTTATATTTGTTCATCAAGAAATGAAGAAAATGCACCAATTAGCGTGTGCGCTGTATGTAGTTCTTAATGGTACATGTTCTTACTCCTCGGTTGTCATTGGTCAGCCATATTGTTATGACGGAATGAGACTTATTATGGGATAAAATCTGCTTTTTCTGTAAAAAGAGTTAAACAGTACCAACTGTTATATATACAAGGTAACTTTTCTTCTTCGGTAGGGGACTCTGCTTGCACTCGCATCATAAACTGGGTAATGTTCTTCAATATGAGCTTTATTTCGATAAAATATGTTCAGAAGTTTCGCAGATATAGCCCTTAGTATATAGTAGTTAGAAGCAATGCACAACAATATAATATATATGAAAAATGACATATGTTTATTGTTGAGATATTGCCTAACAACATATTTATACCAAAGAATACAGTTTTGAAGAAAATTGAAGAAAATAGTGTTTGAAGACATACGTTTTCTACTTAGGATGAGTGTCACGTGGTCTCATCAATCCTGCAAGGGTTAAATGGCTTCATGTATAACAACAGGTACTAACTTCATTTTTTAAAACTTCTTGTTATAATGTATAGATTTCCTTTCCCCTTTATCAGGTGTGCAACACTTAGGTAGTATATTTGGTAGTTGTGTGGAAAAAAATATACAGGGTGATGCAGAATTCCAACACTTAATAGTATAAAATTTATGTTTGTTCATCAAGAAATGAAGAAAATGCACCAATTAGCGTGTGCGCTGTATGTAGTTCTGAATGGCACATGTTCTTACACCTCGGTTGTCATTGGTCAGCCATACTGTTATGAGGGAATGAGACTTATTATGGTATAAAATCTGTTATATTCTGTAAAAAGAGTTAAACAGTACCAAATGTTATATATACAAGGTAACTTTTCTTCTACGGTAGGGGACTCTGCTTGCACTCGCATCATAAGCTGGGCAATGTTCTTCAATTTGAGCTTTATTTCGATAAAATATGTTCAGAAGTTTCGGAGATATAGCCCTTAGTATATAGTAGTTAGAAGCAATGCACAACAATATAATATATATGAAAAAATGATATATGTTATATTGTTGAGATGTTGCCTAACAACATATTTATACCAAAGTGTACAGTTTTGAAGAAAATTGAAGAAAATAGTGTTTGAAGACATACGTTTTCTACTTAGGATGAGTGTCACGTGGTCTCATCAATCCTGCAAGGGTTAAATGGCTTCATGTATAACAACAGGTACTAAGTTCATTTTTTAAAACTTCTTGTTGTAATGTATAGATTTTCTTTCCCCTTTATCAGGTGTGCAACACTTAGATAGTGTATTTGGTAGTTGTGTGGAAAAAAATATACAGGGTGATGCAGAATTCCAACACATAATAGTATAAAATTTATATTTGTTCATCAAGAAATGAATTAAATGCACCAATTAGCGTGTGCGCTGTATGTAGTTCTGAATGGCACATGTTCTTACTCCTCGGTTGTCATTGGTCAGCCATATTGTTATGAGGGAATGAGACTTATTATGGGATAAAATCTGTTATATTCTGTAAAAAGAGTTAAACAGTACCAAATATTATATATACAAGGTAACTTTTCTTCTTCGGTAGGGGACTCTGCTTGCACTTGCATCATAAACTGGGCAATGTTCTTCAATTTGAGCTTGATTTCGATAAAATATGTTCAGAAGTTTCGGAGATATAGCCCTTAGTATATAGTAGTTAGAAGCAATGCACAACAATATAATATATATGAAAAATGACATATGTTATATTGTTCAGATCTTGCCTAACAACATATTCATACCAAAGAATACAGTTTTGAAGAAAATTGAAGAAAATAGTGTTTGAAGACATACATTTTCTACTTAGGATGAGTGTCACGTGGTCTCATCAATCCTGCAAGGGTTAAATGGCTTCATGTATAACAACAGGTACTAACTTCATTTTTTAAAATTTCTTGTTGTAACGTATAGATTTTATTTCCCCTTTATCATGTGTGCAACGCTTAGATAGCATATTTGGTAGTTGTGTGTAAAAAAATATACAGGGTGATGCAGAATTCAAACCCTTAATAATATGAAATTATTGTTTGTTCATCAAAAAATAAAGAAAATGCACCGATTAGCGTGTGCGCTGTATGAAGTTCTAAATGGCACATGTTCTTACTTCTCGGTTGTCATTGGTCAGCCATATTGTTATGAGGGAATGAGACTTATTATGGGATAAAATCTCTTATATTTTGTAAAAAGAGTTAAACAGTACCAAAGGTTATATATACAAGGTAACTTTTCTTCTACGGTAGAAAACTCTGCTTTCACTCACATCATAAACTGGGCAACGCTCGTCAATTTGAGCTTTATTTCGTTAAAATATGTTCAGAAGTTTCGGAGATATAGAAATTAGTATATAGTAGTTAGAAGCAATGCACAACAATATAATCTATATGAAAAATGACATATGTTATATTGTTGAGATGTTGCCTAACAACATATTTATACCAAAGAATACAGTTTGAAGAAAATTGAAGAAAATAGTGTTTGAAGACATATATTTTCTACTTAGGATGAGTGTCACGTGGTCTCATCAATCCTGCAAGGGTTAAATGGCTTCATGTATAACAACAGGTACTAACTTCATTTTTTAAAATTTCTTGTTGCAACGTATAGATTTTATTTCCCCTTTATCATGTGTGCAACACTTAGATGGTATATTTGGTAGTTGTGTGTAAAAAAATATACAGGGTGATGCAGAATTCCAACACTTAATAATATTAAATTATTGTTTGTTCATCAAAAAATAAAGAAAATGCAACGATTAGCGTGTGCGCTGTATGAAGTTCTAAATGGCACATGTTCTTACTTCTCGGTTGTCATTGGTCAGCCATATTGTTATGAGGGAATGAGACTTATTATGGGATAAAATTTGTTATTTTCTGTAAAAAGAGTTAAACAGTACCAAATGTTATATATATAAGGTAACTTTTCTTCTACGGTAGGGAACTCTGCTTTCACTCACATCATAAACTGGGCAACGCTCGTCAATTTGAGCCTTATTTCGTTAAAATATGTTCAGAAGTTTCGGAGATATAGCCCTTAGTATATAGTAGTTAGGAGCAATGCACAACAATATAATATATATGAAAAAATGATATATGTTATATTGTTGAGATGTTGCCTAACAACATATTTATACCAAAGTGTACAGTTTTGAAGAAAATTGAAGAAAATAGTGTTTGAAGACATACGTTTTCTACTTAGGATGAGTGTCACGTGGTCTCATCAATCCTGCAAGGGTTAAATGGCTTCATGTATTACAACAGGTACTAAGTTCATTTTTTAAAACTTCTTGTTGTAATGTATAGATTTTCTTTCCCCTTTATCAGGTGTGCAACACTTAGATAGTATATTTGGTAGTTGTGTGGAAAAAAATATACAGGGTGATGCAGAATTCCAACACATAATAGTATAAAATTTATATTTGTTCATCAAGAAATGAAGAAAATGCACCAATTAGCGTGTGCGCTGTATGTAGTTCTTAATGGTACATGTTCTTACTCCTCGGTTGTCATTGGTCAGCCATATTGTTATGACGGAATGAGACTTATTATGGGATAAAATCTGCTTTTTCTGTAAAAAGAGTTAAACAGTACCAACTGTTATATATACAAGGTAACTTTTCTTCTTCGGTAGGGGACTCTGCTTGCACTCGCATCATAAACTGGGTAATGTTCTTCAATATGAGCTTTATTTCGATAAAATATGTTCAGAAGTTTCGCAGATATAGCCCTTAGTATATAGTAGTTAGAAGCAATGCACAACAATATAATATATATGAAAAATGACATATGTTTATTGTTGAGATATTGCCTAACAACATATTTATACCAAAGAATACAGTTTTGAAGAAAATTGAAGAAAATAGTGTTTGAAGACATACGTTTTCTACTTAGGATGAGTGTCACGTGGTCTCATCAATCCTGCAAGGGTTAAATGGCTTCATGTATAACAACAGGTACTAACTTCATTTTTTAAAACTTCTTGTTATAATGTATAGATTTCCTTTCCCCTTTATCAGGTGTGCAACACTTAGGTAGTATATTTGGTAGTTGTGTGGAAAAAAATATACAGGGTGATGCAGAATTCCAACACTTAATAGTATAAAATTTATGTTTGTTCATCAAGAAATGAAGAAAATGCACCAATTAGCGTGTGCGCTGTATGTAGTTCTGAATGGCACATGTTCTTACACCTCGGTTGTCATTGGTCAGCCATACTGTTATGAGGGAATGAGACTTATTATGGTATAAAATCTGTTATATTCTGTAAAAAGAGTTAAACAGTACCAAATGTTATATATACAAGGTAACTTTTCTTCTACGGTAGGGGACTCTGCTTGCACTCGCATCATAAGCTGGGCAATGTTCTTCAATTTGAGCTTTATTTCGATAAAATATGTTCAGAAGTTTCGGAGATATAGCCCTTAGTATATAGTAGTTAGAAGCAATGCACAACAATATAATATATATGAAAAAATGATATATGTTATATTGTTGAGATGTTGCCTAACAACATATTTATACCAAAGTGTACAGTTTTGAAGAAAATTGAAGAAAATAGTGTTTGAAGACATATATTTTCTACTTAGGATGAGTGTCACGTGGTCTCATCAATCCTGCAAGGGTTAAATGGCTTCATGTATAACAACAGGTACTAAGTTCATTTTTTAAAACTTCTTGTTGTAATGTATATATTTTCTTTCCCCTTTATCAGGTGTGCAACACTTAGATAGTGTATTTGGTAGTTGTGTGGAAAAAAATATACAGGGTGATGCAGAATTCCAACACATAATAGTATAAAATTTATATTTGTTCATCAAGAAATGAATTAAATGCACCAATTAGCGTGTGCGCTGTATGTAGTTCTGAATGGCACATGTTCTTACTCCTCGGTTGTCATTGGTCAGCCATATTGTTATGAGGGAATGAGACTTATTATGGGATAAAATCTGTTATATTCTGTAAAAAGAGTTAAACAGTACCAAATGTTATATATACAAGGTAACTTTTCTTCTTCGGTAGGGGACTCTGCTTGCACTCGCATCATAAACTGGGCAATGTTCTTCAATTTGAGCTTTATTTCGATAAAATATGTTCAGAAGTTTCGGAGATATAGCCCTTAGTATATAGTAGTTAGAAGCAATGCACAACAATATAATATATATGAAAAATGACATATGTTATATTGTTCAGATCTTGCCTAACAACATATTCATACCAAAGAATACAGTTTTGAAGAAAATTGAAGAAAATAGTGTTTGAAGACATACATTTTCTACTTAGGATGAGTGTCACGTGGTCTCATCAATCCTGCAAGGGTTAAATGGCTTCATGTATAACAACAGGTACTAACTTCATTTTTTAAAATTTCTTGTTGTAACGTATAGATTTTATTTCCCCTTTATCATGTGTGCAACGCTTAGATAGTATATTTGGTAGTTGTGTGTAAAAAAATATACAGGGTGATGCAGAATTCAAACCCTTAATAATATGAAATTATTGTTTGTTCATCAAAAAATAAAGAAAATGCACCGATTAGCGTGTGCGCTGTATGAAGTTCTAAATGGCACATGTTCTTACTTCTCGGTTGTCATTGGTCAGCCATATTGTTATGAGGGAATGAGACTTATTATGGGATAAAATCTCTTATATTTTGTAAAAAGAGTTAAACAGTACCAAAGGTTATATATACAAGGTAACTTTTCTTCTACGGTAGAAAACTCTGCTTTCACTCACATCATAAACTGGGCAACGCTCGTCAATTTGAGCTTTATTTCGTTAAAATATGTTCAGAAGTTTCGGAGATATAGAAATTAGTATATAGTAGTTAGAAGCAATGCACAACAATATAATCTATATGAAAAATGACATATGTTATATTGTTGAGATGTTGCCTAACAACATATTTATACCAAAGAATACAGTTTTTAAGAAAATTGAAGAAAATAGTGTTTGAAGACATACATTTTCTACTTAGGATGAGTGTCACGTGGTCTCATCAATCCTGCAAGGGTTAAATGGCTTCATGTATAACAACAGGTACTAACTTCATTTTTTAAAATTTCTTGTTGTAATGTATAGATTTTATTTCCCCTTTATCATGTGTGCAACACTTAGATAGTATATTTGGTAGTTGTGTGGAAAAAATATACAGGGTGATGCAGAATTCCAACACATAATAGTATAAAATGTATATTTGTTCATCAAGAAATGAAGAAAATGCACCAATTAGCGTGTGCGCTGTATGTAGTTCTTAATGGCACATGTTCTTACTCTTCGGTTGTCATTGGTCAGCCATATTGTTATGAGGGAATGAGACTTATTATGGGATAAAATCTGCTTTTTCTGTAAAAAGAGTTAAACAGTACCAAATGTTATACATACAAGGTAACTTTTCTTCTATGGTAGGGGACTCTGCTTGCACTCTCATCATAAAGGGGTAATGTTCTTCAATTTGAGCTTTATTTCGTTAAAATATGTTCAAAAGTTCCTCAGATATATAGCAATTAGTATATAGTAGTTAGAAGCAATCCACAACAATATAATATATATGAAAAATGACATATGTTATATTGTTGAGATGTTGCCTAACAACATATTTATACCAAAGAATACAGTTTTGAAGAAAATTGAAGAAAATAGTGTTTGAAGACATACATTTTCTACTTAGGATGAGTGTCACGTGGTCTCATCAATCCTGCAAGGGATAAATGGCTTCATGTATAACAACAGGTACTAACTTCATTTTTTAAAATTTCTTGTTGTAATGTATAGATTTTATTTCCCCTTTATCATGTGTGCAACACTTAGATAGTATATTTGGTAGTTGTGTGTAAAAAAAATATACAGGGTGATGCAGAATTCCAACATTTAATAATATTAAATTATTGTTTGCTCATCAAAAAATAAAGAAAATGCACCAATTAGCGTGTGCGCTGTATGAAGGTCTGAATGGCACATGTTCTTACTTCTCGGTTGTCATTGGTCAGCCATATTGTTATGAGGGAATGAGACTTATTATGGGATAAAATCTGTTATATTCTGTAAAAAGAGTTAAACAGTACCAAATGTTATATATACAAGGTAACTTTTCTACTACGGTAGGGGACTCTGCTTGCACTCGCATCATAAACTGGGCAATGTTCTTCAATTTGAGCTTGATTTCGTTAAAATATGTTCAGAAGTTTCGAAGATATAGCAATTAGTATATAGTAGTTAGAAGCAGTGCACAACAATATAATATATATGAAAAATGACATATGTTATATTGTTGAGATGTTGCCTAACAACATATTTATACCAAAGAATACAGTTTTGAAGAAAATTGAAGAAAATAGTGTTTGAAGACATACATTTTCTACTTAGGATGAGTGTCACGTGGTCTCATCAATCCTGCAAGGGTTAAATGGCTTCATGTATAACAACAGGTACTAACTTCGTTTTTTAAAATTTCTTGTAATGTATAGATTTTATTTCCCCTTTATCATGTGTGCAACACTTAGATAGTATATTTGGTAGTTGTATGTAAAAAAAATATACAGGGTGATGCAGAATTCCAACACTTAATAATATTAAATTATTGTTTGCTCATCAAAAAATAAAGAAAATGCACCAATTAGCGTGTGCGCTGTATGTAGTTCTGAATGGCACATGTTCTTACTCCTCGGTTGTCATTGGTCAGCCATATTGTTATGAGGGAATGAGACTTATTATGGGATAAAATTTGTTATTTTCTGTAAAAAGAGTTAAACAGTACCAAATGTTATATATATAAGGTAACTTTTCTTCTACGGTAGGGAACTCTGCTTTCACTCACATCATAAACTGGGCAACGCTCGTCAATTTGAGCCTTATTTCGTTAAAATATGTTCAGAAGTTTCGGAGATATAGCCCTTAGTATATAGTAGTTAGGAGCAATGCACAACAATATAATATATATGAAAAAATGATATATGTTATATTGTTGAGATGTTGCCTAACAACATATTCATACCAAAGAATACAGTTTTGAAGAAAATTGAAGAAAATAGTGTTTGAAGACATACATTTTCTACTTAGGATGAGTGTCACGTGGTCTCATCAATCCTGCAAGGGTTAAATGGCTTCATGTATAACAACAGGTACTAACTTCATTTTTTAAAATTTCTTGTTGTAACGTATAGATTTTATTTCCCCTTTATCATGTGTGCAACACTTAGATAGTATATTTGGTAGTTGTGTGTAAAAAAATATACAGGGTGATGCAGAATTCAAACCCTTAATAATATGAAATTATTGTTTGTTCATCAAAAAATAAAGAAAATGCACCGATTAGCGTGTGCCCTGTATGAAGTTCTAAATGGCACATGTTCTTACTTCTCGGTTGTCATTGGTCAGCCATATTGTTATGAGGGAATGAGACTTATTATGGGATAAAATCTCTTATATTTTGTAAAAAGAGTTAAACAGTACCAAAGGTTATATATACAAGGTAACTTTTCTTCTACGGTAGAAAACTCTGCTTTCACTCACATCATAAGCTGGGCAACGCTCGTCAATTTGAGCTTTATTTCGTTAAAATATATTCAGAAGTTTCGGAGATATAGAAATTAGTATATAGTAGTTAGAAGCAATGCACAACAATATAATATATATGAAAAATGACATATGTTATATTGTTGAGATGTTGCCTAACAACATATTTATACCAAAGAATACAGTTTTTAAGAAAATTGAAGAAAATAGTGTTTGAAGACATACATTTTCTACTTAGGATGAGTGTCACGTGGTCTCATCAATCCTGCAAGGGTTAAATGGCTTCATGTATAACAACAGGTACTAACTTCATTTTTTAAAATTTCTTGTTGTAATGTATAGATTTTATTTCCCCTTTATCATGTGTGCAACACTTAGATAGTATATTTGGTAGTTGTGTGGAAAAAATATACAGGGTGATGCAGAATTCCAACACATAATAGTATAAAATTTATATTTGTTCATCAAGAAATGAAGAAAATGCACCAATTAGCGTGTGCGCTGTATGTAGTTCTTAATGGCACATGTTCTTACTCCTCGGTTGTCATTGGTCAGCCATATTGTTATGAGGGAATGAGACTTATTATGGGATAAAATCTGCTTTTTCTGTAAAAAGAGTTAAACAGTACCAAATGTTATACATACAAGGTAACTTTTGTTCTATGGTAGGGGACTCTGCTTGCACTCTCATCATAAAGGGGTAATGTTCTTCAATTTGAGCTTTATTTCGTTAAAATATGTTCAAAAGTTCCTCAGATATATAGCAATTAGTATATAGTAGTTAGAAGCAATCCACAACAATATAATATATATGAAAAATGACATATGTTATATTGTTGAGATGTTGCCTAACAACATATTTATACCAAAGAATACAGTTTTTAAGAAAATTGAAGAAAATAGTGTTTGAAGACATACATTTTCTACTTAGGATGAGTGTCACGTGGTCTCATCAATCCTGCAAGGGTTAAATGGCTTCATGTATAACAACAGGTACTAAGTTCATTTTTTAAAACTTCTTGTTGTAATGTATAGATTTTCTTTCCCCTTTATCAGGTGTGCAACACTTAGATAGTATATTTGGTAGTTGTGTGGAAAAAAATATACAGGGTGATGCAGAATTCCAACACATAATAGTATAAAATTTATATTTGTTCATCAAGAAATGAAGAAAATGCACCAATTAGCGTGTGCGCTGTATGTAGTTCTTAATGGTACATGTTCTTACTCCTCGGTTGTCATTGGTCAGCCATATTGTTATGACGGAATGAGACTTATTATGGGATAAAATCTGCTTTTTCTGTAAAAAGAGTTAAACAGTACCAACTGTTATATATACAAGGTAACTTTTCTTCTTCGGTAGGGGACTCTGCTTGCACTCGCATCATAAACTGGGTAATGTTCTTCAATATGAGCTTTATTTCGATAAAATATGTTCAGAAGTTTCGCGGATATAGCCCTTAGTATATAGTAGTTAGAAGCAATGCACAACAATATAATATATATGAAAAATGACATATGTTTATTGTTGAGATATTGCCTAACAACATATTTATACCAAAGAATACAGTTTTGAAGAAAATTGAAGAAAATAGTGTTTGAAGACATACGTTTTCTACTTAGGATGAGTGTCACGTGGTCTCATCAATCCTGCAAGGGTTAAATGGCTTCATGTATAACAACAGGTACTAACTTCATTTTTTAAAACTTCTTGTTATAATGTATAGATTTCCTTTCCCCTTTATCAGGTGTGCAACACTTAGGTAGTATATTTGGTAGTTGTGTGGAAAAAAATATACAGGGTGATGCAGAATTCCAACACTTAATAGTATAAAATTTATGTTTGTTCATCAAGAAATGAAGAAAATGCACCAATTAGCGTGTGCGCTGTATGTAGTTCTGAATGGCACATGTTCTTACACCTCGGTTGTCATTGGTCAGCCATACTGTTATGAGGGAATGAGACTTATTATGGTATAAAATCTGTTATATTCTGTAAAAAGAGTTAAACAGTACCAAATGTTATATATACAAGGTAACTTTTCTTCTACGGTAGGGGACTCTGCTTGCACTCGCATCATAAGCTGGGCAATGTTCTTCAATTTGAGCTTTATTTCGATAAAATATGTTCAGAAGTTTCGGAGATATAGCCCTTAGTATATAGTAGTTAGAAGCAATGCACAACAATATAATATATATGAAAAAATGATATATGTTATATTGTTGAGATGTTGCCTAACAACATATTTATACCAAAGTGTACAGTTTTGAAGAAAATTGAAGAAAATAGTGTTTGAAGACATATATTTTCTACTTAGGATGAGTGTCACGTGGTCTCATCAATCCTGCAAGGGTTAAATGGCTTCATGTATAACAACAGGTACTAAGTTCATTTTTTAAAACTTCTTGTTGTAATGTATATATTTTCTTTCCCCTTTATCAGGTGTGCAACACTTAGATAGTGTATTTGGTAGTTGTGTGGAAAAAAATATACAGGGTGATGCAGAATTCCAACACATAATAGTATAAAATTTATATTTGTTCATCAAGAAATGAATTAAATGCACCAATTAGCGTGTGCGCTGTATGTAGTTCTGAATGGCACATGTTCTTACTCCTCGGTTGTCATTGGTCAGCCATATTGTTATGAGGGAATGAGACTTATTATGGGATAAAATCTGTTATATTCTGTAAAAAGAGTTAAACAGTACCAAATGTTATATATACAAGGTAACTTTTCTTCTTCGGTAGGGGACTCTGCTTGCACTCGCATCATAAACTGGGCAATGTTCTTCAATTTGAGCTTGATTTCGATAAAATATGTTCAGAAGTTTCGGAGATATAGCCCTTAGTATATAGTAGTTAGAAGCAATGCACAACAATATAATATATATGAAAAATGACATATGTTATATTGTTCAGATCTTGCCTAACAACATATTCATACCAAAGAATACAGTTTTGAAGAAAATTGAAGAAAATAGTGTTTGAAGACATACATTTTCTACTTAGGATGAGTGTCACGTGGTCTCATCAATCCTGCAAGGGTTAAATGGCTTCATGTATAACAACAGGTACTAACTTCATTTTTTAAAATTTCTTGTTGTAACGTATAGATTTTATTTCCCCTTTATCATGTGTGCAACGCTTAGATAGTATATTTGGTAGTTGTGTGTAAAAAAATATACAGGGTGATGCAGAATTCAAACCCTTAATAATATGAAATTATTGTTTGTTCATCAAAAAATAAAGAAAATGCACCGATTAGCGTGTGCGCTGTATGAAGTTCTAAATGGCACATGTTCTTACTTCTCGGTTGTCATTGGTCAGCCATATTGTTATGAGGGAATGAGACTTATTATGGGATAAAATCTCTTATATTTTGTAAAAAGAGTTAAACAGTACCAAAGGTTATATATACAAGGTAACTTTTCTTCTACGGTAGAAAACTCTGCTTTCACTCACATCATAAACTGGGCAACGCTCGTCAATTTGAGCTTTATTTCGTTAAAATATGTTCAGAAGTTTCGGAGATATAGAAATTAGTATATAGTAGTTAGAAGCAATGCACAACAATATAATCTATATGAAAAATGACATATGTTATATTGTTGAGATGTTGCCTAACAACATATTTATACCAAAGAATACAGTTTTTAAGAAAATTGAAGAAAATAGTGTTTGAAGACATACATTTTCTACTTAGGATGAGTGTCACGTGGTCTCATCAATCCTGCAAGGGTTAAATGGCTTCATGTATAACAACAGGTACTAACTTCATTTTTTAAAATTTCTTGTTGTAATGTATAGATTTTATTTCCCCTTTATCATGTGTGCAACACTTAGATAGTATATTTGGTAGTTGTGTGGAAAAAATATACAGGGTGATGCAGAATTCCAACACATAATAGTATAAAATTTATATTTGTTCATCAAGAAATGAAGAAAATGCACCAATTAGCGTGTGCGCTGTATGTAGTTCTTAATGGCACATGTTCTTACTCTTCGGTTGTCATTGGTCAGCCATATTGTTATGAGGGAATGAGACTTATTATGGGATAAAATCTGCTTTTTCTGTAAAAAGAGTTAAACAGTACCAAATGTTATACATACAAGGTAACTTTTCTTCTATGGTAGGGGACTCTGCTTGCACTCTCATCATAAAGGGGTAATGTTCTTCAATTTGAGCTTTATTTCGTTAAAATATGTTCAAAAGTTCCTCAGATATATAGCAATTAGTATATAGTAGTTAGAAGCAATCCACAACAATATAATATATATGAAAAATGACATATGTTATATTGTTGAGATGTTGCCTAACAACATATTTATACCAAAGAATACAGTTTTGAAGAAAATTGAAGAAAATAGTGTTTGAAGACATACATTTTCTACTTAGGATGAGTGTCACGTGGTCTCATCAATCCTGCAAGGGATAAATGGCTTCATGTATAACAACAGGTACTAACTTCATTTTTTAAAATTTCTTGTTGTAATGTATAGATTTTATTTCCCCTTTATCATGTGTGCAACACTTAGATAGTATATTTGGTAGTTGTGTGTAAAAAAAATATACAGGGTGATGCAGAATTCCAACACTTAATAATATTAAATTATTGTTTGCTCATCAAAAAATAAAGAAAATGCACCAATTAGCGTGTGCGCTGTATGAAGGTCTGAATGGCACATGTTCTTACTTCTCGGTTGTCATTGGTCAGCCATATTGTTATGAGGGAATGAGACTTATTATGGGATAAAATCTGTTATATTCTGTAAAAAGAGTTAAACAGTACCAAATGTTATATATACAAGGTAACTTTTCTACTACGGTAGGGGACTCTGCTTGCACTCGCATCATAAAGGGGGCAATGTTCTTCAATTTGAGCTTGATTTCGTTAAAATATGTTCAGAAGTTTCGAAGATATAGCAATTAGTATATAGTAGTTAGAAGCAGTGCACAACAATATAATATATATGAAAAATGACATATGTTATATTGTTGAGATGTTGCCTAACAACATATTTATACCAAAGAATACAGTTTTGAAGAAAATTGAAGAAAATAGTGTTTGAAGACATACATTTTCTACTTAGGATGAGTGTCACGTGGTCTCATCAATCCTGCAAGGGTTAAATGGCTTCATGTATAACAACAGGTACTAACTTCGTTTTTTAAAATTTCTTGTAATGTATAGATTTTATTTCCCCTTTATCATGTGTGCAACACTTAGATAGTATATTTGGTAGTTGTATGTAAAAAAAATATACAGGGTGATGCAGAATTCCAACACTTAATAATAATAAATTATTGTTTGCTCATCAAAAAATAAAGAAAATGCACCAATTAGCGTGTGCGCTGTATGTAGTTCTGAATGGCACATGTTCTTACTCCTCGGTTGTCATTGGTCAGCCATATTGTTATGAGGGAATGAGACTTATTATGGGATAAAATTTGTTATTTTCTGTAAAAAGAGTTAAACAGTACCAAATGTTATATATATAAGGTAACTTTTCTTCTACGGTAGGGAACTCTGCTTTCACTCACATCATAAACTGGGCAACGCTCGTCAATTTGAGCCTTATTTCGTTAAAATATGTTCAGAAGTTTCGGAGATATAGCCCTTAGTATATAGTAGTTAGGAGCAATGCACAACAATATAATATATATGAAAAAATGATATATGTTATATTGTTGAGATGTTGCCTAACAACATATTTATACCAAAGTGTACAGTTTTGAAGAAAATTGAAGAAAATAGTGTTTGAAGACATACGTTTTCTACTTAGGATTAGTGTCACGTGGTCTCATCAATCCTGCAAGGGTTAAATGGCTTCATGTATAACAACAGGTACTAAGTTCATTTTTTAAAACTTCTTGTTGTAATGTGTAGATTTTCTTTCCCCTTTATCAGGTGTGCAACACTTAGATAGTATATTTGGTAGTTGTGTGGAAAAAATATACAGGGTGATGCAGAATTCCAACACATAATAGTATAAAATTTATATTTGTTCATCAAGAAATGAAGAAAATGCATCAATTAGCGAGTGCGCTGTATGTAGTTCTTAATGGCACATGTTCTTACTCCTCGGTTGTCATTGGTCAGCCATATTGTTATGACGGAATGAGACTTATTATGGGATAAAATCTGCTTTTTCTGTAAAAAGAGTTAAACAGTACCAAATGTTATATATACAAGGTAACTTTTCTTCTTCGGTAGGGGACTCTGCTTGCACTCGCATCATAAACTGGGCAATGTTCTTCAATATGAGCTTTATTTCGATAAAATATGTTCAGAAGTTTCGCAGATATAGCCCTTAGTATATAGTAGTTAGAAGCAATGCACAACAATATAATATATATGAAAAATGACATATGTTTATTGTTGAGATATTGCCTAACAACATATTTATACCAAAGAATAGAGTTTTGAAGAAAATTGAAGAAAATAGTGTTTGAAGACATACGTTTTCTACTTAGGATGAGTGTCACGTGGTCTCATCAATCCTGCAAGGGTTAAATGGCTTCATGTATAACAACAGGTACTAACTTCATTTTTTAAAACTTCTTGTTATAATGTATAGATTTCCTTTCCCCTTTATCAGGTGTGCAACACTTAGGTAGTATATTTGGTAGTTGTGTGTAAAAAAAATATACAGGGTGATGCAGAATTCCAACACTTAATAATATTAAATTATTGTTTGCTCATCAAAAAATAAAGAAAATGCACCAATTAGCGTGTGCGCTGTATGAAGGTCTGAATGGCACATGTTCTTACTTCTCGGTTGTCATTGGTCAGCCATATTGTTATGAGGGAATGAGACTTATTATGGGATAAAATCTGTTATATTCTGTAAAAAGAGTTAAACAGTACCAAATGTTATATATACAAGGTAACTTTTCTACTACGGTAGGGGACTCTGCTTGCACTCGCATCATAAAGGGGGCAATGGTCTTCAATTTGAGCTTTATTTCGTTAAAATATGTTCAGAAGTTTCGGAGATATAGCCCTTAGTATATAGTAGTTAGGAGCAATGCACAACAATATAATATATATGAAAAAATGATATATGTTATATTGTTGAGATGTTGCCTAACAACATATTTATACCAAAGTGTACAGTTTTGAAGAAAATTGAAGAAAATAGTGTTTGAAGACATACGTTTTCTACTTAGGATGAGTGTCACGTGGTCTCATCAATCCTGCAAGGGTTAAATGGCTTCATGTATAACAACAGGTACTAAGTTCATTTTTTAAAACTTCTTGTTGTAATGTATAGATTTTCTTTCCCCTTTATCAGGTGTGCAACACTTAGATAGTATATTTGGTAGTTGTGTGGAAAAAAATATACAGGGTGATGCAGAATTCCAACACATAATAGTATAAAATTTATATTTGTTCATCAAGAAATGAAGAAAATGCACCAATTTGCGTGTGCGCTGTATGTAGTTCTTAATGGTACATGTTCTTACTCCTCGGTTGTCATTGGTCAGCCATATTGTTATGACGGAATGAGACTTATTATGGGATAAAATCTGCTTTTTCTGTAAAAAGAGTTAAACAGTACCAAATGTTATATATACAAGGTAACTTTTCTTCTTCGGTAGGGGACTCTGCTTGCACTCGCATCATAAACTGGGCAATGTTCTTCAATATGAGCTTTATTTCGATAAAATATGTTCAGAAGTTTCGCAGATATAGCCCTTAGTATATAGTAGTTAGAAGCAATGCACAACAATATAATATATATGAAAAATGACATATGTTTATTGTTGAGATATTGCCTAACAACATATTTATACCAAAGAATACAGTTTTGAAGAAAATTGAAGAAAATAGTGTTTGAAGACATACGTTTTCTACTTAGGATGAGTGTCACGTGGTCTCATCAATCCTGCAAGGGTTAAATGGCTTCATGTATAACAACAGGTACTAACTTCATTTTTTAAAACTTCTTGTTATAATGTATAGATTTCCTTTCCCCTTTATCAGGTGTGCAACACTTAGGTAGTATATTTGGTAGTTGTGTGGAAAAAAATATACAGGGTGATGCAGAATTCCAACACTTAATAGTATAAAATTTATGTTTGTTCATCAAGAAATGAAGAAAATGCACCAATTAGCGTGTGCGCTGTATGTAGTTCTGAATGGCACATGTTCTTACACCTCGGTTGTCATTGGTCAGCCATACTGTTATGAGGGAATGAGACTTATTATGGTATAAAATCTGTTATATTCTGTAAAAAGAGTTAAACAGTACCAAATGTTATATATACAAGGTAACTTTTCTTCTACGGTAGGGGACTCTGCTTGCACTCGCATCATAAGCTGGGCAATGTTCTTCAATTTGAGCTTTATTTCGATAAAATATGTTCAGAAGTTTCGGAGATATAGCCCTTAGTATATAGTAGTTAGAAGCAATGCACAACAATATAATATATATGAAAAATGACATATGTTATATTGTTGAGATGTTGCCTAACAACATATTCATACCAAAGAATACAGTTTTGAAGAAAATTGAAGAAAATAGTGTTTGAAGACATACATTTTCTACTTAGGATGAGTGTCACGTGGTCTCATCAATCCTGCAAGGGTTAAATGGCTTCATGTATAACAACAGGTACTAACTTCATTTTTTAAAATTTCTTGTTGTAACGTATAGATTTTATTTCCCCTTTATCATGTGTGCAACACTTAGATAGTATATTTGGTAGTTGTGTGTAAAAAAATATACAGGGTGATGCAGAATTCAAACCCTTAATAATATGAAATTATTGTTTGTTCATCAAAAAATAAAGAAAATGCACCGATTAGCGTGTGCCCTGTATGAAGTTCTAAATGGCACATGTTCTTACTTCTCGGTTGTCATTGGTCAGCCATATTGTTATGAGGGAATGAGACTTATTATGGGATAAAATCTCTTATATTTTGTAAAAAGAGTTAAACAGTACCAAAGGTTATATATACAAGGTAACTTTTCTTCTACGGTAGAAAACTCTGCTTTCACTCACATCATAAGCTGGGCAACGCTCGTCAATTTGAGCTTTATTTCGTTAAAATATATTCAGAAGTTTCGGAGATATAGAAATTAGTATATAGTAGTTAGAAGCAATGCACAACAATATAATATATATGAAAAATGACATATGTTATATTGTTGAGATGTTGCCTAACAACATATTTATACCAAAGAATACAGTTTTTAAGAAAATTGAAGAAAATAGTGTTTGAAGACATACATTTTCTACTTAGGATGAGTGTCACGTGGTCTCATCAATCCTGCAAGGGTTAAATGGCTTCATGTATAACAACAGGTACTAACTTCATTTTTTAAAATTTCTTGTTGTAATGTATAGATTTTATTTCCCCTTTATCATGTGTGCAACACTTAGATAGTATATTTGGTAGTTGTGTGGAAAAAATATACAGGGTGATGCAGAATTCCAACACATAATAGTATAAAATTTATATTTGTTCATCAAGAAATGAAGAAAATGCACCAATTAGCGTGTGCGCTGTATGTAGTTCTTAATGGCACATGTTCTTACTCCTCGGTTGTCATTGGTCAGCCATATTGTTATGAGGGAATGAGACTTATTATGGGATAAAATCTGCTTTTTCTGTAAAAAGAGTTAAACAGTACCAAATGTTATACATACAAGGTAACTTTTGTTCTATGGTAGGGGACTCTGCTTGCACTCTCATCATAAAGGGGTAATGTTCTTCAATTTGAGCTTTATTTCGTTAAAATATGTTCAAAAGTTCCTCAGATATATAGCAATTAGTATATAGTAGTTAGAAGCAATCCACAACAATATAATATATATGAAAAATGACATATGTTATATTGTTGAGATGTTGCCTAACAACATATTTATACCAAAGAATACAGTTTTTAAGAAAATTGAAGAAAATAGTGTTTGAAGACATACATTTTCTACTTAGGATGAGTGTCACGTGGTCTCATCAATCCTGCAAGGGTTAAATGGCTTCATGTATAACAACAGGTACTAAGTTCATTTTTTAAAACTTCTTGTTGTAATGTATAGATTTTCTTTCCCCTTTATCAGGTGTGCAACACTTAGATAGTATATTTGGTAGTTGTGTGGAAAAAAATATACAGGGTGATGCAGAATTCCAACACATAATAGTATAAAAATTATATTTGTTCATCAAGAAATGAAGAAAATGCACCAATTAGCGTGTGCGCTGTATGTAGTTCTTAATGGTACATGTTCTTACTCCTCGGTTGTCATTGGTCAGCCATATTGTTATGACGGAATGAGACTTATTATGGGATAAAATCTGCTTTTTCTGTAAAAAGAGTTAAACAGTACCAACTGTTATATATACAAGGTAACTTTTCTTCTTCGGTAGGGGACTCTGCTTGCACTCGCATCATAAACTGGGTAATGTTCTTCAATATGAGCTTTATTTCGATAAAATATGTTCAGAAGTTTCGCAGATATAGCCCTTAGTATATAGTAGTTAGAAGCAATGCACAACAATATAATATATATGAAAAATGACATATGTTTATTGTTGAGATATTGCCTAACAACATATTTATACCAAAGAATACAGTTTTGAAGAAAATTGAAGAAAATAGTGTTTGAAGACATACGTTTTCTACTTAGGATGAGTGTCACGTGGTCTCATCAATCCTGCAAGGGTTAAATGGCTTCATGTATAACAACAGGTACTAACTTCATTTTTTAAAACTTCTTGTTATAATGTATAGATTTCCTTTCCCCTTTATCAGGTGTGCAACACTTAGGTAGTATATTTGGTAGTTGTGTGGAAAAAAATATACAGGGTGATGCAGAATTCCAACACTTAATAGTATAAAATTTATGTTTGTTCATCAAGAAATGAAGAAAATGCACCAATTAGCGTGTGCGCTGTATGTAGTTCTGAATGGCACATGTTCTTACACCTCGGTTGTCATTGGTCAGCCATACTGTTATGAGGGAATGAGACTTATTATGGTATAAAATCTGTTATATTCTGTAAAAAGAGTTAAACAGTACCAAATGTTATATATACAAGGTAACTTTTCTTCTACGGTAGGGGACTCTGCTTGCACTCGCATCATAAGCTGGGCAATGTTCTTCAATTTGAGCTTTATTTCGATAAAATATGTTCAGAAGTTTCGGAGATATAGCCCTTAGTATATAGTAGTTAGAAGCAATGCACAACAATATAATATATATGAAAAAATGATATATGTTATATTGTTGAGATGTTGCCTAACAACATATTTATACCAAAGTGTACAGTTTTGAAGAAAATTGAAGAAAATAGTGTTTGAAGACATATATTTTCTACTTAGGATGAGTGTCACGTGGTCTCATCAATCCTGCAAGGGTTAAATGGCTTCATGTATAACAACAGGTACTAAGTTCATTTTTTAAAACTTCTTGTTGTAATGTATATATTTTCTTTCCCCTTTATCAGGTGTGCAACACTTAGATAGTGTATTTGGTAGTTGTGTGGAAAAAAATATACAGGGTGATGCAGAATTCCAACACATAATAGTATAAAATTTATATTTGTTCATCAAGAAATGAATTAAATGCACCAATTAGCGTGTGCGCTGTATGTAGTTCTGAATGGCACATGTTCTTACTCCTCGGTTGTCATTGGTCAGCCATATTGTTATGAGGGAATGAGACTTATTATGGGATAAAATCTGTTATATTCTGTAAAAAGAGTTAAACAGTACCAAATGTTATATATACAAGGTAACTTTTCTACTACGGTAGGGGACTCTGCTTGCACTCGCATCATAAAGGGGGCAATGTTCTTCAATTTGAGCTTGATTTCGTTAAAATATGTTCAGAAGTTTCGAAGATATAGCAATTAGTATATAGTAGTTAGAAGCAGTGCACAACAATATAATATATATGAAAAATGACATATGTTATATTGTTGAGATGTTGCCTAACAACATATTTATACCAAAGAATACAGTTTTGAAGAAAATTGAAGAAAATAGTGTTTGAAGACATACATTTTCTACTTAGGATGAGTGTCACGTGGTCTCATCAATCCTGCAAGGGATAAATGGCTTCATGTATAACAACAGGTACTAACTTCATTTTTTAAAATTTCTTGTTGTAATGTATAGATTTTATTTCCCCTTTATCATGTGTGCAACACTTAGATAGTATATTTGGTAGTTGTGTGTAAAAAAAATATACAGGGTGATGCAGAATTCCAACACTTAATAATATTAAATTATTGTTTGCTCATCAAAAAATAAAGAAAATGCACCAATTAGCGTGTGCGCTGTATGAAGGTCTGAATGGCACATGTTCTTACTTCTCGGTTGTCATTGGTCAGCCATATTGTTATGAGGGAATGAGACTTATTATGGGATAAAATCTGTTATATTCTGTAAAAAGAGTTAAACAGTACCAAATGTTATATATACAAGGTAACTTTTCTACTACGGTAGGGGACTCTGCTTGCACTCGCATCATAAAGGGGGCAATGTTCTTCAATTTGAGCTTGATTTCGTTAAAATATGTTCAGAAGTTTCGAAGATATAGCAATTAGTATATAGTAGTTAGAAGCAGTGCACAACAATATAATATATATGAAAAATGACATATGTTATATTGTTGAGATGTTGCCTAACAACATATTTATACCAAAGAATACAGTTTTTAAGAAAATTGAAGAAAATAGTGTTTGAAGACATACATTTTCTACTTAGGATGAGTGTCACGTGGTCTCATCAATCCTGCAAGGGTTAAATGGCTTCATGTATAACAACAGGTACTAACTTCGTTTTTTAAAATTTCTTGTAATGTATAGATTTTATTTCCCCTTAATCATGTGTGCAACACTTAGATAGTATATTTGGTAGTTGTATGTAAAAAAAATATACAGGGTGATGCAGAATTCCAACACTTAATAATATTAAATTATTGTTTGCTCATCAAAAAATAAAGAAAATGCACCAATTAGCGTGTGCGCTGTATGTAGTTCTGAATGGCACATGTTCTTACTCCTCGGTTGTCATTGGTCAGCCATATTGTTATGAGGGAATGAGACTTATTATGGGATAAAATTTGTTATTTTCTGTAAAAAGAGTTAAACAGTACCAAATGTTATATATATAAGGTAACTTTTCTTCTACGGTAGGGAACTCTGCTTTCACTCACATCATAAACTGGGCAACGCTCGTCAATTTGAGCCTTATTTCGTTAAAATATGTTCAGAAGTTTCGGAGATATAGCCCTTAGTATATAGTAGTTAGGAGCAATGCACAACAATATAATATATATGAAAAAATGATATATGTTATATTGTTGAGATGTTGCCTAACAACATATTTATACCAAAGTGTACAGTTTTGAAGAAAATTGAAGAAAATAGTGTTTGAAGACATACGTTTTCTACTTAGGATGAGTGTCACGTGGTCTCATCAATCCTGCAAGGGTTAAATGGCTTCATGTATAACAACAGGTACTAAGTTCATTTTTTAAAACTTCTTGTTGTAATGTGTAGATTTTCTTTCCCCTTTATCAGGTGTGCAACACTTAGATAGTATATTTGGTAGTTGTGTGGAAAAAATATACAGGGTGATGCAGAATTCCAACACATAATAGTATAAAATTTATATTTGTTCATCAAGAAATGAAGAAAATGCATCAATTAGCGAGTGCGCTGTATGTAGTTCTTAATGGCACATGTTCTTACTCCTCGGTTGTCATTGGTCAGCCATATTGTTATGACGGAATGAGACTTATTATGGGATAAAATCTGCTTTTTCTGTAAAAAGAGTTAAACAGTACCAAATGTTATATATACAAGGTAACTTTTCTTCTTCGGTAGGGGACTCTGCTTGCACTCGCATCATAAACTGGGCAATGTTCTTCAATATGAGCTTTATTTCGATAAAATATGTTCAGAAGTTTCGCAGATATAGCCCTTAGTATATAGTAGTTAGAAGCAATGCACAACAATATAATATATATGAAAAATGACATATGTTTATTGTTGAGATATTGCCTAACAACATATTTATACCAAAGAATAGAGTTTTGAAGAAAATTGAAGAAAATAGTGTTTGAAGACATACGTTTTCTACTTAGGATGAGTGTCACGTGGTCTCATCAATCCTGCAAGGGTTAAATGGCTTCATGTATAACAACAGTTACTAACTTCATTTTTTAAAACTTCTTGTTATAATGTATAGATTTCCTTTCCCCTTTATCAGGTGTGCAACACTTAGGTAGTATATTTGGTAGTTGTGTGGAAAAAAATATACAGGGTGATGCAGAATTCCAACACTTAATAGTATAAAATTTATGTTTGTTCATCAAGAAATGAAGAAAATGCACCAATTAGCGTGTGCGCTGTATGTAGTTCTGAATGGCACATGTTCTTACTCCTCGGTTGTCATTGGTCAGCCATACTGTTATGAGGGAATGAGACTTATTATGGTATAAAATCTGTTATATTCTGTAAAAAGAGTTAAACAGTACCAAATGTTATATATACAAGGTAACTTTTCTTCTACGGTAGGGGACTCTGCTTGCACTCGCATCATAAGCTGGGCAATGTTCTTCAATTTGAGCTTTATTTCGATAAAATATGTTCAGAAGTTTCAGAGATATAGCCCTTAGTATATAGTAGTTAGAAGCAATGCACAACAATATAATATATATGAAAAATGACATATGTTATATTGTTGAGATGTTGCCTAACAACATATTTATACCAAAGAATACAGTTTGAAGAAAATTGAAGAAAATAGTGTTTGAAGACATATATTTTCTACTTAGGATGAGTGTCACGTGGTCTCATCAATCCTGCAAGGGTTAAATGGCTTCATGTATAACAACAGGTACTAAGTTCATTTTTTAAAACTTCTTGTTGTAATGTATAGATTTTCTTTCCCCTTTATCAGGTGTGCAACACTTAGATAGTATATTTGGTAGTTGTGTGTAAAAAAATATACAGGGTGATGCAGAATTCAAACCCTTAATAATATGAAATTATTGTTTGTTCATCAAAAAATAAAGAAAATGCACCAATTAGCGTGTGCGCTGTATGAAGTTCTAAATGGCACATGTTCTTACTTCTCGGTTGTCATTGGTCAGCCATATTGTTATGAGGGAATGAGACTTATTATGGGATAAAATCTCTTATATTTTGTAAAAAGAGTTAAACAGTACCAAAGGTTATATATACAAGGTAACTTTTCTTCTACAGTAGAAAACTCTGCTTTCACTCACATCATAAACTGGGACACGCTCGTCAATTTGAGCTTTATTTCGTTAAAATATGTTTAGAAGTTTCGGAGATATAGCCCTTAGTATATAGTAGTTAGGAGCAATGCACAACAATATAATATATATGAAAAAATGATATATCTTATATTGTTGAGATGTTGCCTAACAACATATTTATACCAAAGAATACAGTTTTGAAGAAAATTGAAGAAAATAGTGTTTGAAGACATACATTTTCTACTTAGGATGAGTGTCACGTGGTCTCATCAATCCTGCAAGGGATAAATGGCTTCATGTATAACAACAGGTACTAACTTCATTTTTTAAAATTTCTTGTTGTAATGTATAGATTTTATTTCCCCTTTATCATGTGTGCAACACTTAGATAGTATATTTGGTAGTTGTGTGTAAAAAAAATATACAGTTTGATGCAGAATTCCAACACTTAATAATATTAAATTATTGTTTGCTCATCAAAAAATAAAGAAAATGCTCCAATTAGCGTGTGCGCTGTATGAAGGTCTAAATGGCACATGTTCTTACTTCTCGGTTGTCATTGGTCAGCCATATTGTTATGAGGGAATGAGACTTATTATGGGATAAAATCTGTTATATTCTGTAAAAAGAGTTAAACAGTACCAAATGTTATATATACAAGGTAACTTTTCTTCTACGGTAGGGAACTCTGCTTTCACTCACATCATAAACTGGGCAACGCTCGTCAATTTGAGCTTTATTTCGTTAAAATATGTTCAGAAGTTTCGGAGATATAGAAATTAGTATATAGTAGTTAGAAGCAATGCACAACAATATAATATATATGAAAAATGACATATGTTATATTGTTGAGATGTTGCCTAACAACATATTTATACCAAAGAATACAGTTTTTAAGAAAATTGAAGAAAATAGTGTTTGAAGACATACATTTTCTACTTAGGATGAGTGTCACGTGGTCTCATCAATCCTGCAAGGGTTAAATGGCTTCATGTATAACAACAGGTACTAACTTCATTTTTTAAAATTTCTTGTTGTAATGTATAGATTTTATTTCCCCTTTATCATGTGTGCAACACTTAGATAGTATATTTGGTAGTTGTGTGGAAAAAATATAAAGGGTGATGCAGAATTCCAACACATAATAGTATAAAATTTATATTTGTTCATCAAGAAATGAAGAAAATGCACCAATTAGCGTGTGCGCTGTATGTAGTTCTGAATGGCACATGTTCTTACTCCTCGGTTGTCATTGGTCAGCCATACTGTTATGAGGGAATGAGACTTATTATGGGATAAAATCTGTTATATTCTGTAAAAAGAGTTAAACAGTACCAAATGTTATATATACAAGGTACCTTTTCTTCTACCGTAGGGGACTCTGCTTGCACTCGCATCATAAGCTGGGCAATGTTCTTCAATTTGAGCTTTATTTCGATAAAATATGTTCAGAAGTTTCGGAGATATAGCCCTTAGTATATAGTAGTTAGAAGCAATGCACAGCAATATAATATATATGAAAAATGACATATGTTATATTCTTGAGATGTTGCCTAACAACATATTTATACCAAAGAATACAGTTTGAAGAAAATTGAAGAAAATAGTGTTTGAAGACATACGTTTTCTACTTAGGATGAGTGTCACGTGGTCTCATCAATCCTGCAAGGGTTAAATGGCTTCATGTATAACAACAGGTACTAAGTTCATTTTTTAAAACTTCTTGTTCTAATGTATAGATTTTATTTCCCCTTTATCAGGTGTGCAACACTTAGGTAGTATATTTGGTAGTTGTGTGGAAAAAAATATACAGGGTGATGCAGAATTCCAACACTTAATAGTATAAAATTTATGTTTGTTCATCAAGAAATGAAGAAAATGCACCAATTAGCGTGTGCGCTGTATGTAGTTCTTAATGGCACATGTTCTTACTTCTCGGTTGTCATTGGCCAGCCATATTGTTATGAGGGAATGAGACTTATTATGGGATATAATCTGTTATATTCTGTAAAAAGAGTTAAACAGTACCAAATGTTATATATACAAGGTAACTTTTCTTCTACGGTAGGGAACTCTGCTTTCACTCACATCATAAACTGGGCAACGCTCGTCAATTTGAGCTTTATTTCGTTAAAATATGTTCAGAAGTTTCGGAGATATAGAAATTAGTATATAGTAGATAGAAGCAATGCACAACAATATAATATATATGAAAAATGACATATGTTATATTGTTGAGATGTTGCCTAACAACATATTTATACCAAAGAATACAGTTTTTAAGAAAATTGAAGAAAATAGTGTTTGAAGACATACATTTTCTACTTAGGATGAGTGTCACGTGGTCTCATCAATCCTGCAAGGGTTAAATGGCTTCATGTATAACAACAGGTACTAACTTCATTTTTTAAAATTTCTTGTTGTAATGTATAGATTTTATTTCCCCTTTATCATGTGTGCAACACTTAGATAGTATATTTGGTAGTTGTGTGGAAAAAAATATACAGGGTGAAGCAGAATTCCAACACTTAATAGTATAAAATTTATGTTTGTTCATCAAGAAATGAAGAAAATGCACCAATTAGCGTGTGCGCTGTATGTAGTTCTTAATGGCACATGTTCTTGCTCCTCGGTTGTCATTGGTCAGCCATATTGTTATGAGGGATTGAGACTTATTATGGGATAAAATCTGTTATATTCTGTAAAAAGAGTTAAACAGTACCAAATGTTATATATACAAGGTAACTTTTCTTCTACGGTAGGGAACTCTGCTTTCACTCACATCATAAACTGGGCAACGCTCGTCAATTTGAGCTTGATTTCGTTAAAATATGTTCAGAAGTTTCGGAGATATAGAAATTAGTATATAGTAGTTAGAAGCAATGCACAACAATATAATATATATGAAAAATGACATATGTTATATTGTTGAGATGTTGCCTAACAACATATTTATACCAAAGAATACAGTTTTTAAGAAAATTGAAGAAAATAGTGTTTGAAGACATACATTTTCTACTTAGGATGAGTGTCACGTGGTCTCATCAATCCTGCAAGGGTTAAATGGCTTCATGTATAACAACAGGTACTAACTTCATTTTTTAAAATTTCTTGTTGTAATGTATAGATTTTATTTCCCGTTTATCATGTGTGCAACACTTAGATAGTATATTTGGTAGTTGTGTGGAAAAAATATAAAGGGTGATGAAGAATTCCAACACATAATAGTATAAAATTTATATTTGTTCATCAAGAAATGAAGAAAATGCACCAATTAGCGTGTGCGCTGTATGTAGTTCTGAATGGCACATGTTCTTACTCCTCGGTTGTCATTGGTCAGCCATACTGTTATGAGGGAATGAGACTTATTATGGGATAAAATCTGTTATATTCTGTAAAAAGAGTTAAACAGTACCAAATGTTATATATACAAGGTACCTTTTCTTCTACCGTAGGGGACTCTGCTTGCACTCGCATCATAAGCTGGGCAATGTTCTTCAATTTGAGCTTTATTTCGATAAAATATGTTCAGAAGTTTCGGAGATATAGCCCTTAGTATATAGTAGTTAGAAGCAATGCACAGCAATATAATATATATGAAAAATGACATATGTTATATTCTTGAGATGTTGCCTAACAACATATTTATACCAAAGAATACAGTTTGAAGAAAATTGAAGAAAATAGTGTTTGAAGACATACGTTTTCTACTTAGGATGAGTGTCACGTGGTCTCATCAATCCTGCAAGTGTTAAATGCCTTCATGTATAACAACAGGTACTAACTTCATTTTTTAAAACTTCTTGTTGTAATGTGTAGATTTTCTTTCCCCTTTATCAGGTGTGCAACACTTAGATAGTATATTTGGTAGTTGTGTGGAAAAAATATACAGGGTGATGCAGAATTCCAACACATAATAGTATAAAATTTATATTTGTTCATCAAGAAATGAAGAAAATGCATCAATTAGCGAGTGCGCTGTATGTAGTTCTTAATGGCACATGTTCTTACTCCTCGGTTGTCATTGGTCAGCCATATTGTTATGACGGAATGAGACTTATTATGGGATAAAATCTGCTTTTTCTGTAAAAAGAGTTAAACAGTACCAAATGTTATATATACAAGGTAACTTTTCTTCTTCGGTAGGGGACTCTGCTTGCACTCGCATCATAAACTGGGCAATGTTCTTCAATATGAGCTTTATTTCGATAAAATATGTTCAGAAGTTTCGCAGATATAGCCCTTAGTATATAGTAGTTAGAAGCAATCCACAACAATATAATATATATGAAAAATGACATATGTTTATTGTTGAGATATTGCCTAACAACATATTTATACCAAAGAATAGAGTTTTGAAGAAAATTGAAGAAAATAGTGTTTGAAGACATACGTTTTCTACTTAGGATGAGTGTCACGTGGTCTCATCAATCCTGCAAGGGTTAAATGGCTTCATGTATAACAACAGGTACTAACTTCATTTTTTAAAACTTCTTGTTATAATGTATAGATTTCCTTTCCCCTTTATCAGGTGTGCAACACTTAGGTAGTATATTTGGTAGTTGTGTGGAAAAAAATATACAGGGTGATGCAGAATTCC
Organism: Thermobia domestica; assembly: GCF_964235325.1. Lineage (NCBI taxonomy): Eukaryota > Metazoa > Arthropoda > Insecta > Zygentoma > Lepismatidae > Thermobia > Thermobia domestica. The sequence goes on from NC_137455.1 coordinate 263,784,589, forward strand.
AACACTTAATAGTATAAAATTTATGTTTGTTCATCAAGAAATGAAGAAAATGCACCAATTAGCGTGTGCGCTGTATGTAGTTCTGAATGGCACATGTTCTTACTCCTCGGTTGTCATTGGTCAGCCATACTGTTATGAGGGAATGAGACTTATTATGGTATAAAATCTGTTATATTCTGTAAAAAGAGTTAAACAGTACCAAATGTTATATATACAAGGTAACTTTTCTTCTACGGTAGGGGACTCTGCTTGCACTCGCATCATAAGCTGGGCAATGTTCTTCAATTTGAGCTTTATTTCGATAAAATATGTTCAGAAGTTTCAGAGATATAGCCCTTAGTATATAGTAGTTAGAAGCAATGCACAACAATATAATATATATGAAAAATGACATATGTTATATTGTTGAGATGTTGCCTAACAACATATTTATACCAAAGAATACAGTTTGAAGAAAATTGAAGAAAATAGTGTTTGAAGACATATATTTTCTACTTAGGATGAGTGTCACGTGGTCTCATCAATCCTGCAAGGGTTAAATGGCTTCATGTATAACAACAGGTACTAAGTTCATTTTTTAAAACTTCTTGTTGTAATGTATAGATTTTCTTTCCCCTTTATCAGGTGTGCAACACTTAGATAGTATATTTGGTAGTTGTGTGTAAAAAAATATACAGGGTGATGCAGAATTCAAACCCTTAATAATATGAAATTATTGTTTGTTCATCAAAAAATAAAGAAAATGCACCAATTAGCGTGTGCGCTGTATGAAGTTCTAAATGGCACATGTTCTTACTTCTCGGTTGTCATTGGTCAGCCATATTGTTATGAGGGAATGAGACTTATTATGGGATAAAATCTCTTATATTTTGTAAAAAGAGTTAAACAGTACCAAAGGTTATATATACAAGGTAACTTTTCTTCTACGGTAGAAAACTCTGCTTTCACTCACATCATAAACTGGGACACGCTCGTCAATTTGAGCTTTATTTCGTTAAAATTTGTTTAGAAGTTTCGGAGATATAGCCCTTAGTATATAGTAGTTAGGAGCAATGCACAACAATATAATATATATGAAAAAATGATATATCTTATATTGTTGAGATGTTGCCTAACAACATATTTATACCAAAGTGTACAGTTTTGAAAAAAATTGAGGAAAATAGTGTTTGAAGACATACGTTTTCTACTTAGGATGGGTGTCACGTGGTCTCATCAATCCTGCAAGGGTTAAATGGCTTCATGTATAACAACAGGTACTAAGTTCATTTTTTAAAATTTCTTGTTGTAATGTATAGATTTTATTTCCCCTTTATCATGTGTGCAACACTTAGATAGTATATTTGGTAGTTGTGTGGAAAAAAATATACAGGGTGAAGCAGAATTCCAACACTTAATAGTATAAAATTTATGTTTGTTCATCAAGAAATGAAGAAAATGCACCAATTAGCGTGTGCGCTGTATGTAGTTCTTAATGGCACATGTTCTTGCTCCTCGGTTGTCATTGGTCAGCCATATTGTTATGAGGGATTGAGACTTATTATGGGATAAAATCTGTTATATTCTGTAAAAACAGTTAAACAGTACCAAATGTTATATATACAAGGTAACTTTTCTTCTACGGTAGGGAACTCTGCTTTCACTCACATCATAAACTGGGCAACGCTCGTCAATTTGAGCTTTATTTCGTTAAAATATGTTCAGAAGTTTCGGAGATATAGAAATTAGTATATAGTAGTTAGAAGCAATGCACAACAATATAATATATATGAAAAATGACATATGTTATATTGTTGAGATGTTGCCTAACAACATATTTATACCAAAGAATACAGTTTTGAAGAAAATTGAAGAAAATAGTGTTTGAAGACATACATTTTCTACTTAGGATGAGTGTCACGTGGTCTCATCAATCCTGCAAGGGTTAAATGGCTTCATGTATAACAACATGTACTAACTTCATTTTTTAAAATTTCTTGTTGTAATGTATAGATTTTATTTCCCCTTTATCATGTGTGCAACACTTAGATAGTATATTTGGTAGTTGTGTGGAAAAAATATAAAGGGTGATGCAGAATTCCAACACATAATAGTATAAAATTTATATTTGTTCATCAAGAAATGAAGAAAATGCACCAATTAGCGTGTGCGCTGTATGTAGTTCTGAATGGCACATGTTCTTACTCCTCGGTTGTCATTGGTCAGCCATACTGTTATGAGGGAATGAGACTTATTATGGGATAAAATCTGTTATATTCTGTAAAAAGAGTTAAACAGTACCAAATGTTATATATACAAGGTACCTTTTCTTCTACCGTAGGGGACTCTGCTTGCACTCGCATCATAAGCTGGGCAATGTTCTTCAATTTGAGCTTTATTTCGATAAAATATGTTCAGAAGTTTCGGAGATATAGCCCTTAGTATATAGTAGTTAGAAGCAATGCACAGCAATATAATATATATGAAAAATGACATATGTTATATTCTTGAGATGTTGCCTAACAACATATTTATACCAAAGAATACAGTTTGAAGAAAATTGAAGAAAATAGTGTTTGAAGACATACGTTTTCTACTTAGGATGAGTGTCACGTGGTCTCATCAATCCTGCAAGGGTTAAATGGCTTCATGTATAACAACAGGTACTAAGTTCATTTTTTAAAACTTCTTGTTGTAATGTATAGATTTTATTTCCCCTTTATCAGGTGTGCAACACTTAGGTAGTATATTTGGTAGTTGTGTGGAAAAAAATATACAGGGTGATGCAGAATTCCAACACTTAATAGTATAAAATTTATGTTTGTTCATCAAGAAATGAAGAAAATGCACCAATTAGCGTGTGCGCTGTATGTAGTTCTTAATGGCACATGTTCTTACTTCTCGGTTGTCATTGGCCAGCCATATTGTTATGAGGGAATGAGACTTATTATGGGATATAATCTGTTATATTCTGTAAAAAGAGTTAAACAGTACCAAATGTTATATATACAAGGTAACTTTTCTTCTACGGTAGGGAACTCTGCTTTCAATCACATCATAAACTGGGCAACGCTCGTCAATTTGAGCTTTATTTCGTTAAAATATGTTCAGAAGTTTCGGAGATATAGAAATTAGTATATAGTAGTTAGAAGCAATGCACAACAATATAATATATATGAAAAATGACATATGTTATATTGTTGAGATGTTGCCTAACAACATATTTATACCAAAGAATACAGTTTTTAAGAAAATTGAAGAAAATAGTGTTTGAAGACATACATTTTCTACTTAGGATGAGTGTCACGTGGTCTCATCAATCCTGCAAGGGTTAAATGGCTTCATGTATAACAACAGGTACTAACTTCATTTTTTAAAATTTCTTGTTGTAATGTATAGATTTTATTTCCCCTTTATCGTGTGTGCAACACTTAGATAGTATATTTGGTAGTTGTGTGGAAAAAAATATACAGGGTGAAGCAGAATTCCAACACTTAATAGTATAAAATTTATGTTTGTTCATCAAGAAATGAAGAAAATGCACCAATTAGCGTGTGCGCTGTATGTAGTTCTTAATGGCACATGTTCTTGCTCCTCGGTTGTCATTGGTCAGCCATATTGTTATGAGGGATTGAGACTTATTATGGGATAAAATCTGTTATATTCTGTAAAAAGAGTTAAACAGTACCAAATGTTATATATACAAGGTAACTTTTCTTCTACGGTAGGGAACTCTGCTTTCACTCACATCATAAACTGGGCAACGCTCGTCAATTTGAGCTTGATTTCGTTAAAATATGTTCAGAAGTTTCGGAGATATAGAAATTAGTATATAGTAGTTAGAAGCAATGCACAACAATATAATATATATGAAAAATGACATATGTTATATTGTTGAGATGTTGCCTAACAACATATTTATACCAAAGAATACAGTTTTTAAGAAAATTGAAGAAAATAGTGTTTGAAGACATACATTTTCTACTTAGGATGAGTGTCACGTGGTCTCATCAATCCTGCAAGGGTTAAATGGCTTCATGTATAACAACAGGTACTAACTTCATTTTTTAAAATTTCTTGTTGTAATGTATAGATTTTATTTCCCCTTTATCATGTGTGCAACACTTAGATAGTATATTTGGTAGTTGTGTGGAAAAAATATAAAGGGTGATGAAGAATTCCAACACATAATAGTATAAAATTTATATTTGTTCATCAAGAAATGAAGAAAATGCACCAATTAGCGTGTGCGCTGTATGTAGTTCTGAATGGCACATGTTCTTACTCCTCGGTTGTCATTGGTCAGCCATACTGTTATGAGGGAATGAGACTTATTATGGGATAAAATCTGTTATATTCTGTAAAAAGAGTTAAACAGTACCAAATGTTATATATACAAGGTACCTTTTCTTCTACCGTAGGGGACTCTGCTTGCACTCGCATCATAAGCTGGGCAATGTTCTTCAATTTGAGCTTTATTTCGATAAAATATGTTCAGAAGTTTCGGAGATATAGCACTTAGTATATAGTAGTTAGAAGCAATGCACAGCAATATAATATATATGAAAAATGACATATGTTATATTCTTGAGATGTTGCCTAACAACATATTTATACCAAACAATACAGTTTGAAGAAAATTGAAGAAAATAGTGTTTGAAGACATACATTTTCTACTTAGGATGAGTGTCACGTGGTCTCATCAATCCTGCAAGGGTTAAATGGCTTCATGTATAACAACAGGTACTAACTTCATTTTTTAAAATTTCTTGTAATGTATAGATTTTATTTCCCCTTTATCATGTGTGCAACACTTAGATAGTATATTTGGTAGTTGTGTGTAAAAAAAATATACAGGGTGATGCAGAATTCCAACACTTAATAGTATAAAATTTATGTTTGATCATCAAGAAATGAAGAAAATGCACCAATTAGCGTGTACGCTGTATGTAGTTCTTAATGGCACATGTTCTTACTCCTCGGTTGTCATTGGTCAGTTATATTGTTATGAGGGAATGAGACTTATTATGGGATAAAATCTGCTTTTTCTGTAAAAAGAGTTAAACAGTACCAAATGTTATACATACAAGGTAACTTTTCTTCTATGGTAGGGGACTCTGCTTGCACTCGCATCATAAAGGGGTAATGTTCTTCAATTTGAGCTTTATTTCGTTAAAATATGTTCAGAAGTTCCTCAGATATATAGCAATTAGTATATAGTAGTTAGAAGCAATCCACAACAATATAATATATATGAAAAATGACATATGTTATATTGTTGAGATGTTGCCTAACAACATATTTATACCAAAGAATACAGTTTTGAAGAAAATTGAAGAAAATAGTGTTTGAAGACATACATTTTCTACTTAGGATGAGTGTCACGTGGTCTCATCAATCCTGCAAGGGATAAATGGCTTCATGTATAACAACAGGTACTAACTTCATTTTTTAAAATTTCTTGTTGTAATGTATAGATTTTATTTCCCCTTTATCATGTGTGCAACACTTAGATAGTATATTTGGTAGTTGTGTGTAAAAAAAATATACAGTTTGATGCAGAATTCCAACACTTAATAATATTAAATTATTGTTTGCTCATCAAAAAATAAAGAAAATGCTCCAATTAGCGTGTGCGCTGTATGAAGGTCTGAATGGCACATGTTCTTACTTCTCGGTTGTCATTGGTCAGCCATATTGTTATGAGGGAATGAGACTTATTATGGGATAAAATCTGTTATATTCTGTAAAAAGAGTTAAACAGTACCAAATGTTATATATACAAGGTAACTTTTCTTCTACGGTAGGGAACTCTGCTTTCACTCACATCATAAACTGGGCAACGCTCGTCAATTTGAGCTTTATTTCGTTAAAATATGTTCAGAAGTTTCGGAGATATAGAAATTAGTATATAGTAGTTAGAAGCAATGCACAACAATATAATATATATGAAAAATGACATATGTTATATTGTTGAGATGTTGCCTAACAACATATTTATACCAAAGAATACAGTTTTTAAGAAAATTGAAGAAAATAGTGTTTGAAGACATACATTTTCTACTTAGGATGAGTGTCACGTGGTCTCATCAATCCTGCAAGGGTTAAATGGCTTCATGTATAACAACAGGTACTAACTTCATTTTTTAAAATTTCTTGTTGTAATGTATAGATTTTATTTCCCCTTTATCATGTGTGCAACACTTAGATAGTATATTTGGTAGTTGTGTGGAAAAAAATATACAGGGTGAAGCAGAATTCCAACACTTAATAGTATAAAATTTATGTTTGTTCATCAAGAAATGAAGAAAATGCACCAATTAGCGTGTGCGCTGTATGTAATTCTTAATGGCACATGTTCTTGCTCCTCGGTTGTCATTGGTCAGCCATATTGTTATGAGGGATTGAGACTTATTATGGGATAAAATCTGTTATATTCTGTAAAAAGAGTTAAACAGTACCAAATGTTATATATACAAGGTAACTTTTCTTCTACGGTAGGGAACTCTGCTTTCACTCACATCATAAACTGGGCAACGCTCGTCAATTTGAGCTTGATTTCGTTAAAATATGTTCAGAAGTTTCGGAGATATAGAAATTAGTATATAGTAGTTAGAAGCAATGCACAACAATATAATATATATGAAAAATGACATATGTTATATTGTTGAGATGTTGCCTAACAACATATTTATACCAAAGAATACAGTTTTTAAGAAAATTGAAGAAAATAGTGTTTGAAGACATACATTTTCTACTTAGGATGAGTGTCACGTGGTCTCATCAATCCTGCAAGGGTTAAATGGCTTCATGTATAACAACAGGTACTAACTTCATTTTTTAAAATTTCTTGTTGTAATGTATAGATTTTATTTCCCCTTTATCATGTGTGCAACACTTAGATAGTATATTTGGTAGTTGTGTGGAAAAAATATAAAGGGTGATGCAGAATTCCAACACATAATAGTATAAAATTTATATTTGTTCATCAAGAAATGAAGAAAATGCACCAATTAGCGTGTGCGCTGTATGTAGTTCTGAATGGCACATGTTCTTACTCCTCGGTTGTCATTGGTCAGCCATACTGTTATGAGGGAATGAGACTTATTATGGGATAAAATCTGTTATATTCTGTAAAAAGAGTTAAACAGTACCAAATGTTATATATACAAGGTAACTTTTCTTCTACCGTAGGGGACTCTGCTTGCACTCGCATCATAAGCTGGGCAATGTTCTTCAATTTGAGCTTTATTTCGATAAAATATGTTCAGAAGTTTCGGAGATATAGCCCTTAGTATATAGTAGTTAGAAGCAATGCACAGCAATATAATATATATGAAAAATGACATATGTTATATTCTTGAGATGTTGCCTAACAACATATTTATACCAAAGAATACAGTTTGAAGAAAATTGAAGAAAATAGTGTTTGAAGACATACGTTTTCTACTTAGGATGAGTGTCACGTGGTCTCATCAATCCTGCAAGGGTTAAATGGCTTCATGTATAACAACAGGTACTAAGTTCATTTTTTAAAACTTCTTGTTGTAATGTATAGATTTTCTTTCCCCTTTATCAGGTGTGCAACACTTAGATAGTATATTTGGTAGTTGTGTGGAAAAAAATATACAGGGTGATGCAGAATTCCAACACATAATAGTATAAAATTTATGTTTGATCATCAAGAAATGAAGAAAATGCACCAATTAGCGTGTACGCTGTATGTAGTTCTTAATGGCACATGTTCTTACTCCTCGGTTGTCATTGGTCAGTTATATTGTTATGAGGGAATGAGACTTATTATGGGATAAAATCTGCTTTTTCTGTAAAAAGAGTTAAACAGTACCAAATGTTATACATACAAGGTAACTTTTCTTCTATGGTAGGGGACTCTGCTTGCACTCGCATCATAAAGGGGTAAGGTTCTTCAATTTGAGCTTTATTTCGTTAAAATATGTTCAGAAGTTCCTCAGATATATAGCAATTAGTATATAGTAGTTAGAAGCAATCCACAACAATATAATATATATGAAAAATGACATATGTTATATTGTTGAGATGTTGCCTAACAACATATTTATACCAAAGAATACAGTTTTGAAGAAAATTGAAGAAAATAGTGTTTGAAGACATACATTTTCTACTTAGGATGAGTGTCACGTGGTCTCATCAATCCTGCAAGGGATAAATGGCTTCATGTATAACAACAGGTACTAACTTCATTTTTTAAAATTTCTTGTTGTAATGTATAGATTTTATTTCCCCTTTATCATGTGTGCAACACTTAGATAGTATATTTGGTAGTTGTGTGTAAAAAAAATATACAGTTTGATGCAGAATTCCAACACTTAATAATATTAAATTATTGTTTGCTCATCAAAAAATAAAGAAAATGCTCCAATTAGCGTGTGCGCTGTATGAAGGTCTGAATGGCACATGTTCTTACTTCTCGGTTGTCATTGGTCAGCCATATTGTTATGAGGGAATGAGACTTATTATGGGATAAAATCTGTTATATTCTGTAAAAAGAGTTAAACAGTACCAAATGTTATATATACAAGGTAACTTTTCTTCTACGGTAGGGAACTCTGCTTTCACTCACATCATAAACTGGGCAACGCTCGTCAATTTGAGCTTTATTTCGTTAAAATATGTTCAGAAGTTTCGGAGATATAGAAATTAGTATATAGTAGTTAGAAGCAATGCACAACAATATAATATATATGAAAAATGACATATGTTATATTGTTGAGATGTTGCCTAACAACATATTTATACCAAAGAATACAGTTTTTAAGAAAATTGAAGAAAATAGTGTTTGAAGACATACATTTTCTACTTAGGATGAGTGTCACGTGGTCTCATCAATCCTGCAAGGGTTAAATGGCTTCATGTATAACAACAGGTACTAACTTCATTTTTTAAAATTTCTTGTTGTAATGTATAGATTTTATTTCCCCTTTATCATGTGTGCAACACTTAGATAGTATATTTGGTAGTTGTGTGGAAAAAAATATACAGGGTGAAGCAGAATTCCAACACTTAATAGTATAAAATTTATGTTTGTTCATCAAGAAATGAAGAAAATGCACCAATTAGCGTGTGCGCTGTATGTAATTCTTAATGGCACATGTTCTTGCTCCTCGGTTGTCATTGGTCAGCCATATTGTTATGAGGGATTGAGACTTATTATGGGATAAAATCTGTTATATTCTGTAAAAAGAGTTAAACAGTACCAAATGTTATATATACAAGGTAACTTTTCTTCTACGGTAGGGAACTCTGCTTTCACTCACATCATAAACTGGGCAACGCTCGTCAATTTGAGCTTGATTTCGTTAAAATATGTTCAGAAGTTTCGGAGATATAGAAATTAGTATATAGTAGTTAGAAGCAATGCACAACAATATAATATATATGAAAAATGACATATGTTATATTGTTGAGATGTTGCCTAACAACATATTTATACCAAAGAATACAGTTTTGAAGAAAATTGAAGAAAATAGTGTTTGAAGACATACATTTTCTACTTAGGATGAGTGTCACGTGGTCTCATCAATCCTGCAAGGGTTAAATGGCTTCATGTATAACAACAGGTACTAACTTCATTTTTTAAAATTTCTTGTAATGTATAGATTTTATTTCCCCTTTATCATGTGTGCAACACTTAGATAGTATATTTGGTAGTTGTGTGTAAAAAAAATATACAGGGTGATGCAGAATTCCAACACTTAATAATATTAAATTATTGTTTGCTCATCAAAAAATAAAGAAAATGCACCAATTAGCGTGTGCGCTGTATGTAGTTCTGAATGGCACATGTTCTTACTCCTCGGTTGTCATTGGTCAGCCATATTGTTATGAGGGAATGAGACTTATTATGGGATAAAATTTGTTATTTCCTGTAAAAAGAGTTAAACAGTACCAAATGTTATATATACAAGGTAACTTTTCTTCTACGGTTAGAGACTCTGCTTGCACTCGCATCATAAAGGGGGCAATGCTCTTCAATTTGAGCTTTATTTCGTTAAAATATGTTCAGAAGTTTCGGAGATATAGCCCTTAGTATGTAGTAGTTAGAAGCAATGCACAACAATATAATATATATGGAAAATGACATATGTTATATTGTTGAGATGTTGCCTAACAACATATTTATACCAAACAATACAGTTTGAAGAAAATTGAAGAAAATAGTGTTTGAAGACATACATTTTCTACTTAGGATGAGTGTCACGTGGTCTCATCAATCCTGCAAGGGTTAAATGGCTTCATGTATAACAACAGGTACTAACTTCATTTTTTAAAATTTCTTGTAATGTATAGATTTTATTTCCCCTTTATCATGTGTGCAACACTTAGATAGTATATTTGGTAGTTGTGTGTAAAAAAAATATACAGGGTGATGCAGAATTCCAACACTTAATAGTATAAAATTTATGTTTGATCATCAAGAAATGAAGAAAATGCACCAATTAGCGTGTACGCTGTATGTAGTTCTTAATGGCACATGTTCTTACTCCTCGGTTGTCATTGGTCAGTTATATTGTTATGAGGGAATGAGACTTATTATGGGATAAAATCTGCTTTTTCTGTAAAAAGAGTTAAACAGTACCAAATGTTATACATACAAGGTAACTTTTCTTCTATGGTAGGGGACTCTGCTTGCACTCGCATCATAAAGGGGTAATGTTCTTCAATTTGAGCTTTATTTCGTTAAAATATGTTCAGAAGTTCCTCAGATATATAGCAATTAGTATATAGTAGTTAGAAGCAATCCACAACAATATAATATATATGAAAAATGACATATGTTATATTGTTGAGATGTTGCCTAACAACATATTTATACCAAAGAATACAGTTTTGAAGAAAATTGAAGAAAATAGTGTTTGAAGACATACATTTTCTACTTAGGATGAGTGTCACGTGGTCTCATCAATCCTGCAAGGGATAAATGGCTTCATGTATAACAACAGGTACTAACTTCATTTTTTAAAATTTCTTGTTGTAATGTATAGATTTTATTTCCCCTTTATCATGTGTGCAACACTTAGATAGTATATTTGGTAGTTGTGTGTAAAAAAAATATACAGTTTGATGCAGAATTCCAACACTTAATAATATTAAATTATTGTTTGCTCATCAAAAAATAAAGAAAATGCTCCAATTAGCGTGTGCGCTGTATGAAGGTCTGAATGGCACATGTTCTTACTTCTCGGTTGTCATTGGTCAGCCATATTGTTATGAGGGAATGAGACTTATTATGGGATAAAATCTGTTATATTCTGTAAAAAGAGTTAAACAGTACCAAATGTTATATATACAAGGTAACTTTTCTTCTACGGTAGGGAACTCTGCTTTCACTCACATCATAAACTGGGCAACGCTCGTCAATTTGAGCTTTATTTCGTTAAAATATGTTCAGAAGTTTCGGAGATATAGAAATTAGTATATAGTAGTTAGAAGCAATGCACAACAATATAATATATATGAAAAATGACATATGTTATATTGTTGAGATGTTGCCTAACAACATATTTATACCAAAGAATACAGTTTTTAAGAAAATTGAAGAAAATAGTGTTTGAAGACATACATTTTCTACTTAGGATGAGTGTCACGTGGTCTCATCAATCCTGCAAGGGTTAAATGGCTTCATGTATAACAACAGGTACTAACTTCATTTTTTAAAATTTCTTGTTGTAATGTATAGATTTTATTTCCCCTTTATCATGTGTGCAACACTTAGATAGTATATTTGGTAGTTGTGTGGAAAAAAATATACAGGGTGAAGCAGAATTCCAACACTTAATAGTATAAAATTTATGTTTGTTCATCAAGAAATGAAGAAAATGCACCAATTAGCGTGTGCGCTGTATGTAATTCTTAATGGCACATGTTCTTGCTCCTCGGTTGTCATTGGTCAGCCATATTGTTATGAGGGATTGAGACTTATTATGGGATAAAATCTGTTATATTCTGTAAAAAGAGTTAAACAGTACCAAATGTTATATATACAAGGTAACTTTTCTTCTACGGTAGGGAACTCTGCTTTCACTCACATCATAAACTGGGCAACGCTCGTCAATTTGAGCTTGATTTCGTTAAAATATGTTCAGAAGTTTCGGAGATATAGAAATTAGTATATAGTAGTTAGAAGCAATGCACAACAATATAATATATATGAAAAATGACATATGTTATATTGTTGAGATGTTGCCTAACAACATATTTATACCAAAGAATACAGTTTTTAAGAAAATTGAAGAAAATAGTGTTTGAAGACATACATTTTCTACTTAGGATGAGTGTCACGTGGTCTCATCAATCCTGCAAGGGTTAAATGGCTTCATGTATAACAACAGGTACTAACTTCATTTTTTAAAATTTCTTGTTGTAATGTATAGATTTTATTTCCCCTTTATCATGTGTGCAACACTTAGATAGTATATTTGGTAGTTGTGTGGAAAAAATATAAAGGGTGATGCAGAATTCCAACACATAATAGTATAAAATTTATATTTGTTCATCAAGAAATGAAGAAAATGCACCAATTAGCGTGTGCGCTGTATGTAGTTCTGAATGGCACATGTTCTTACTCCTCGGTTGTCATTGGTCAGCCATACTGTTATGAGGGAATGAGACTTATTATGGGATAAAATCTGTTATATTCTGTAAAAAGAGTTAAACAGTACCAAATGTTATATATACAAGGTAACTTTTCTTCTACCGTAGGGGACTCTGCTTGCACTCGCATCATAAGCTGGGCAATGTTCTTCAATTTGAGCTTTATTTCGATAAAATATGTTCAGAAGTTTCGGAGATATAGCCCTTAGTATATAGTAGTTAGAAGCAATGCACAGCAATATAATATATATGAAAAATGACATATGTTATATTCTTGAGATGTTGCCTAACAACATATTTATACCAAAGAATACAGTTTGAAGAAAATTGAAGAAAATAGTGTTTGAAGACATACGTTTTCTACTTAGGATGAGTGTCACGTGGTCTCATCAATCCTGCAAGGGTTAAATGGCTTCATGTATAACAACAGGTACTAAGTTCATTTTTTAAAACTTCTTGTTGTAATGTATAGATTTTCTTTCCCCTTTATCAGGTGTGCAACACTTAGATAGTATATTTGGTAGTTGTGTGGAAAAAAATATACAGGGTGATGCAGAATTCCAACACATAATAGTATAATATTTATATTTGTTCATCAAGAAATGAAGAAAATGCACCAATTAGCGTGTGCGCTGTATGTAGTTCTTAATGGCACATGTTCTTACTCCTCGGTTGTCATTGGTCAGCCATATTGTTATGAGGGAATGAGACTTATTATGGGATAAAATCTGCTTTTTTTGTAAAAAGAGTTAAACAGTACCAAATGTTATACATACAAGGTAACTTTTCTTCTATGGTAGGGGACTCTGCTTGCACTCTCATCATAAAGGGGTAATGTTCTTCAATTTGAGCTTTATTTCGTTAAAATATGTTCAAAAGTTCCTCAGATATATAGCAATTAGTATATAGTAGTTAGAAGCAATCCACAACAATATAATATATATGAAAAATGACATATGTTATATTGTTGAGATGTTGCCTAACAACATATTTATACCAAAGAATACAGTTTTGAAGAAAATTGAAGAAAATAGTGTTTGAAGACATACATTTTCTACTTAGGATGAGTGTCACGTGGTCTCATCAATCCTGCAAGGGATAAATGGCTTCATGTATAACAACAGGTACTAACTTCATTTTTTAAAATTTCTTGTTGTAGTGTATAGATTTTATTTCCCCTTTATCATGTGTGCAACACTTAGATAGTATATTTGGTAGTTGTGTGGAAAAAAAATATACAGAGTGATGCAGAATTCCAACACTTAATAATATTAAATTATTGTTTGCTCATCAAAAAATAAAGAAAATGCACCAATTAGCGTGTGCGCTGTATGAAGGTCTGAATGGCACATGTTCTTACTTCTCGGTTGTCATTGGTCAGCCATATTGTTATGAGGGAATGAGACTTATTATGGGATAAAATCTGTTATATTCTGTAAAAAGAGTTAAACAGTACCAAATGTTATATATACAAGGTAACTTTTCTACTACGGTAGGGGACTCTGCTGGCACTCGCATCATAAAGGGGGCAATGTTCTTCAATTTGAGCTTGATTTCGTTAAAATATGTTCAGAAGTTTCGAAGATATAGCAATTAGTATATAGTAGTTAGAAGCAGTGCACAACAATATAATATATATGAAAAATGACATATGTTATATTGTTGAGATGTTGCCTAACAACATATTTATACCAAAGAATACAGTTTTGAAGAAAATTGAAGAAAATAGTGTTTGAAGACATACATTTTCTACTTAGGATGAGTGTCACGTGGTCTCATCAATCCTGCAAGGGTTAAATGGCTTCATGTATAACAACAGGTACTAACTTCATTTTTTAAAATTTCTTGTAATGTATAGATTTTATTTCCCCTTTATCATGTGTGCAACACTTAGATAGTATATTTGGTAGTTGTGTGTAAAAAAAATATACAGGGTGATGCAGAATTCCAACACTTAATAATATTAAATTATTGTTTGCTCATCAAAAAATAAAGAAAATGCACCAATTAGCGTGTGCGCTGTATGTAGTTCTGAATGGCACATGTTCTTACTCCTCGGTTGTCATTGGTCAGCCATATTGTTATGAGGGAATGAGACTTATTATGGGATAAAATTTGTTATTTCCTGTAAAAAGAGTTAAACAGTACCAAATGTTATATATACAAGGTAACTTTTCTTCTACGGTTAGAGACTCTGCTTGCACTCGCATCATAAAGGGGGCAATGCTCTTCAATTTGAGCTTTATTTCGTTAAAATATGTTCAGAATTTTCGGAGATATAGCCCTTAGTATGTAGTAGTTAGAAGCAATGCACAACAATATAATATATATGGAAAATGACATATGTTATATTGTTGAGATGTTGCCTAACAACATATTTATACCAAACAATACAGTTTGAAGAAAATTGAAGAAAATAGTGTTTGAAGACATACATTTTCTACTTAGGATGAGTGTCACGTGGTCTCATCAATCCTGCAAGGGTTAAATGGCTTCATGTATAACAACAGGTACTAACTTCATTTTTTAAAATTTCTTGTAATGTATAGATTTTATTTCCCCTTTATCATGTGTGCAACACTTAGATAGTATATTTGGTAGTTGTGTGTAAAAAAAATATACAGGGTGATGCAGAATTCCAACACTTAATAGTATAAAATTTATGTTTGATCATCAAGAAATGAAGAAAATGCACCAATTAGCGTGTACGCTGTATGTAGTTCTTAATGGCACATGTTCTTACTCCTCGGTTGTCATTGGTCAGTTATATTGTTATGAGGGAATGAGACTTATTATGGGATAAAATCTGCTTTTTCTGTAAAAAGAGTTAAACAGTACCAAATGTTATACATACAAGGTAACTTTTCTTCTATGGTAGGGGACTCTGCTTGCACTCGCATCATAAAGGGGTAATGTTCTTCAATTTGAGCTTTATTTCGTTAAAATATGTTCAGAAGTTCCTCAGATATATAGCAATTAGTATATAGTAGTTAGAAGCAATCCACAACAATATAATATATATGAAAAATGACATATGTTATATTGTTGAGATGTTGCCTAACAACATATTTATACCAAAGAATACAGTTTTGAAGAAAATTGAAGAAAATAGTGTTTGAAGACATACATTTTCTACTTAGGATGAGTGTCACGTGGTCTCATCAATCCTGCAAGGGATAAATGGCTTCATGTATAACAACAGGTACTAACTTCATTTTTTAAAATTTCTTGTTGTAATGTATAGATTTTATTTCCCCTTTATCATGTGTGCAACACTTAGATAGTATATTTGGTAGTTGTGTGTAAAAAAAATATACAGTTTGATGCAGAATTCCAACACTTAATAATATTAAATTATTGTTTGCTCATCAAAAAATAAAGAAAATGCTCCAATTAGCGTGTGCGCTGTATGAAGGTCTGAATGGCACATGTTCTTACTTCTCGGTTGTCATTGGTCAGCCATATTGTTATGAGGGAATGAGACTTATTATGGGATAAAATCTGTTATATTCTGTAAAAAGAGTTAAACAGTACCAAATATTATATATACAAGGTAACTTTTCTACTACGGTAGGGGACTCTGCTTGCACTCGCATCATAAAGGGGGCCATGTTCTTCAATTTGAGCTTGATTTCGTTAAAATATGTTCAGAAGTTTCGAAGATATAGCAATTAGTATATAGTAGTTAGAAGCAGTGCACAACAATATAATATATATGAAAAATGACATATGTTATATTGTTGAGATGTTGCCTAACAACATATTTATACCAAACAATACAGTTTGAAGAAAATTGAAGAAAATAGTGTTTGAAGACATACATTTTCTACTTAGGATGAGTGTCACGTGGTCTCATCAATCCTGCAAGGGTTAAATGGCTTCATGTATAACAACAGGTACTAACTTCATTTTTTAAAATTTCTTGTAATGTATAGATTTTCTTTCCCCTTTATCAGGTGTGCAACACTTAGATAGTATATTTGGTAGTTGTGTGGAAAAAAATATACAGGGTGATGCAGAATTCCAACACATAATAGTATAAAATTTATATTTGTTCATCAAGAAATGAAGAAAATGCACCAATTAGCGAGTGCGCTGTATGTAGTTCTTAATGGCACATGTTCTTACTCCTCGGTTGTCATTGGTCAGCCATATTGTTATGACGGTATGAGACTTATTA
Organism: Thermobia domestica; assembly: GCF_964235325.1. Taxonomy (NCBI): domain Eukaryota; kingdom Metazoa; phylum Arthropoda; class Insecta; order Zygentoma; family Lepismatidae; genus Thermobia; species Thermobia domestica. The sequence goes on from NC_137455.1 coordinate 263,801,381, forward strand.
TGGGATAAAATCTGCTTTTTCTGTACAAAGAGTTAAACAGTACCAAATGTTATATATACAAGGTAACTTTTCTTCTTCGGTAGGGGACTCTGCTTGCACTCGCATCATAAACTGGGCAATGTTCTTCAATATGAGCTTTATTTCGATAAAATATGTTCAGAAGTTTCGCAGATATAGCCCTTAGTATATAGTAGTTAGAAGCAATGCACAACAATATAATATATATGAAAAATGACATATGTTTATTGTTGAGATATTGCCTAACAACATATTTATACCAAAGAATACAGTTTTGAAGAAAATTGAAGAAAATAGTGTTTGAAGACATACGTTTTCTACTTAGGATGAGTGTCACGTGGTCTCATCAATCCTGCAAGGGTTAAATGGCTTCATGTATAACAACAGGTACTAACTTCATTTTTTAAAACTTCTTGTTATAATGTATAGATTTTCTTTCCCCTTTATCAGGTGTGCAACACTTAGGTAGTATATTTGGTAGTTGTGTGGAAAAAAATATACAGGGTGATGCAGAATTCCAACACTTAATAGTATAAAATTTATGTTTGTTCATCAAGAAATGAAGAAAATGCACCAATTAGCGTGTGCGCTGTATGTAGTTCTGAATGGCACATGTCCTTACACCTCGGTTGTCATTGGTCAGCCATACTGTTATGAGGGAATGAGACTTATTATGGTATAAAATCTGTTATATTCTGTAAAAAGAGTTAAACAGTACCAAATGTTATATATACAAGGTAACTTTTCTTCTACGGTAGGGGACTCTGCTTGCACTCGCATCATAAGCTGGGCAATGTTCTTCAATTTGAGCTTTATTTCGATAAAATATGTTCAGAAGTTTCGGAGATATAGAAATTAGTATATAGTAGTTAGAAGCAATGCACAACAATATAATATATATGAAAAATGACATATGTTATATTGTTGAGATGTTGCCTAACAACATATTTATACCAAAGAATACAGTTTGAAGAAAATTGAAGAAAATAGTGTTTGAAGACATATATTTTCTACTTAGGATGAGTGTCACGTGGTCTCATCAATCCTGCAAGGGTTAAATGGCTTCATGTATAACAACAGGTACTAAGTTCATTTTTTAAAACTTCTTGTTGTAATGTATAGATTTTCTTTCCCCTTTATCAGGTGTGCAACACTTAGATAGTATATTTGGTAGTTGTGTGGAAAAAATATACAGGGTGATGCAGAATTCCAACACATAATAGTATAAAATTTATATTTGTTCATCAAGAAATGAAGAAAATGCACCAATTAGCGTGTGCGCTGTATGTAGTTCTTAATGGCACATGTTCTTACTCCTCGGTTGTCATTGGTCAGCCATATTGTTATGAGGGAATGAGACTTATTATGGGATAAAATCTGCTTTTTCTGTAAAAAGAGTTAAACAGTACCAAATGTTATACATACAAGGTAACTTTTCTTCTATAGTAGGGGACTCTGCTTGCACTCGCATCATAAAGGGGTAATGTTCTTCAATTTGAGCTTTATTTCGTTAAAATATGTTCAGAAGTTCCTCAGATATATAGCAATTAGTATATAGTAGTTAGAAGCAATCCACAACAATATAATATATATGAAAAATGACATATGTTATATTGTTGAGATGTTGCCTAACAACATATTTATACCAAAGAATACAGTTTTGAAGAAAATTGAAGAAAATAGTGTTTGAAGACATACATTTTCTACTTAGGATGAGTGTCACGTGGTCTCATCAATCCTGCAAGGGATAAATGGCTTCATGTATAACAACAGGTACTAACTTCATTTTTTAAAACTTCTTGTTGTAATGTATAGATTTTCTTTCCCTTTATCAGGTGTGCAACACTTAGATAGTATATTTGGTAGTTGTGTGTAAAAAAAATATACAGGGTGATGCAGAATTCCAACACTTAATAATATTAAATTATTGTTTGCTCATCAAAAAATAAAGAAAATGCACCAATTAGCGTGTGCGCTGTATGAAGGTCTGAATGGCACATGTTCTTACTTCTCGGTTGTCATTGGTCAGCCATATTGTTATGAGGGAATGAGACTTATTATGGGATAAAATCTGTTATATTCTGTAAAAAGAGTTAAACAGTACCAAATGTTATATATACAAGGTAACTTTTCTACTACGGTAGGGGACTCTGCTTGCACTCGCATCATAAAGGGGGCAATGTTCTTCAATTTGAGCTTGATTTCGTTAAAATATGTTCAGAAGTTTCGAAGATATAGCAATTAGTATATAGTAGTTAGAAGCAGTGCACAACACTATAATATATATGAAAAATGACATATGTTATATTGTTGAGATGTTGCCTAACAACATATTTATACCAAAGAATACAGTTTTGAAGAAAATTGAAGAAAATAGTGTTTGAAGGCATACATTTTCTACTTAGGATGAGTGTCACGTGGTCTCATCAATCCTGCAAGGGTTAAATGGCTTCATGTATAACAACAGGTACTAACTTCATTTTTTAAAATTTCTTGTAATGTATAGATTTTATTTCCCCTTTATCATGTGTGCAACACTTAGATAGTATATTTGGTAGTTGTGTGTAAAAAAAATATACAGGGTGATGCAGAATTCCAACACTTAATAATATTAAATTATTGTTTGCTCATCAAAAAATAAAGAAAATGCACCAATTAGCGTGTGCGCTGTATGTAGTTCTGAATGGCACATGTTCTTACTCCTCGGTTGTCATTGGTCAGCCATATTGTTATGAGGGAATGAGACTTATTATGGGATAAAATTTGTTATTTTCTGTAAAAAGAGTTAAACAGTACCAAATGTTATATATATAAGGTAACTTTTCTTCTACGGTAGGGAACTCTGCTTTCACTCACATCATAAACTGGGCAACGCTCGTCAATTTGAGCCTTATTTCGTTAAAATATGTTCAGAAGTTTCGGAGATATAGCCCTTAGTATATAGTAGTTAGGAGCAATGCACAACAATATAATATATATGAAAAAATGATATATGTTATATTGTTGAGATGTTGCCTAACAACATATTTATACCAAAGTGTACAGTTTTGAAGAAAATTGAAGAAAATAGTCTTTGAAGACATACGTTTTCTACTTAGGAGGAGTGTCACGTGGTCTCATCATTCCTGCAAGGGTTAAATGGCTTCATGTATAACAACAGGTACTAAGTTCATTTTTTAAAACTTCTTGTTGTAATGTATAGATTTTCTTTCCCCTTTATCAGGTGTGAAACACTTAGATAGTATATTTGGTAGTTGTGTGGAAAAAAATATACAGGGTGATGCAGAATTCCAACACATAATAGTATAAAATTTATATTTGTTCATCAAGAAATGAAGAAAATGCACCAATTAGCGAGTGCGCTGTATGTAGTTCTTAATGGCACATGTTCTTACTCCTCGGTTGTCATTGGTCAGCCATATTGTTATGACGGAATGAGACTTATTATGGGATAAAATCTGCTTTTTCTGTAAAAAGAGTTAAACAGTACCAAATGTTATATATACAAGGTAACTTTTCTTCTTCGGTAGGGGACTCTGCTTGCACTCGCATCATAAACTGGGCAATGTTCTTCAATATGAGCTTTATTTCGATAAAATATGTTCAGAAGTTTCGCAGATATAGCCCTTAGTATATAGTAGTTAGAAGCAATGCACAACAATATAATATATATAAAAAATGACATATGTTTATTGTTGAGATATTGCCTAACAACATATTTATACCAAAGAATACAGTTTTGAAGAAAATTGAAGAAAATAGTGTTTGAAGACATACGTTTTCTACTTAGGATGAGTGTCACGTGGTCTCATCAATCCTGCAAGGGTTAAATGGCTTCATGTATAACAACAGGTACTAACTTCATTTTTTAAAACTTCTTGTTATAATGTATAGATTTCCTTTCCCCTTTATCAGGTGTGCAACACTTAGGTAGTATATTTGGTAGTTGTGTGGAAAAAAATATACAGGGTGATGCAGAATTCCAACACTTAATAGTATAAAATTTATGTTTGTTCATCAAGAAATGAAGAAAATGCACCAATTAGCGTGTGCGCTGTATGTAGTTCTGAATGGCACATGTTCTTACACCTCGGTTGTCATTGGTCAGCCATACTGTTATGAGGGAATGAGACTTATTATGGTATAAAATCTGTTATATTCTGTAAAAAGAGTTAAACAGTACCAAATGTTATATATACAAGGTAACTTTTCTTCTACGGTAGGGGACTCTGCTTGCACTCGCATCATAAGCTGGGCAATGTTCTTCAATTTGAGCTTTATTTCGATAAAATATGTTCAGAAGTTTCGGAGATATAGCCCTTAGTATATAATAGTTAGAAGCAATGCACAACAATATAATATATATGAAAAATGACATATGTTATATTGTTGAGATGTTGCCTAACAACATATTTATACCAAAGAATACAGTTTGAAGAAATTTGAAGAAAATAGTGTTTGAAGACATATATTTTCTACTTAGGATGAGTGTCACGTGGTCTCATCAATCCTGCAAGGGTTAAATGGCTTCATGTATAACAACAGGTACTAACTTCATTTTTTAAAATTTCTTGTTGCAACGTATAGATTTTATTTCCCCTTTATCATGTGTGCAACACTTAGATGGTATATTTGGTAGTTGTGTGTAAAAAAATATACAGGGTGATGCAGAATTCCAACACTTAATAATATTAAATTATTGTTTGTTCATCAAAAAATAAAGAAAATGCAACGATTAGCGTGTGCGCTGTATGAAGTTCTAAATGGCACATGTTCTTACTTCTCGGTTGTCATTGGTCAGCCATATTGTTATGAGGGAATGAGATTTATTATGGGATAAAATCTCTTATATTCTGTAAAAAGAGTTAAACAGTACCAAATGATATATATATACAAGGTAACTTTTCTTCTACGGTAGGGAACTCTGCTTTCACTCACATCATAAACTGGGCAACGCTCGTCAATTTGAGCTTTATTTCGTTAAAATATGTTCAGAAGTTTCGGAGATATAGCCCTTAGTATATAGTAGTTAGAAGCAATGCACAACAATATAATATATATGAAAAAATGATATATGTTATATTGTTGAGATGTTGCCTAACAACATATTTATACCAAAGTGTACAGTTTTGAAGAAAATTGAAGAAAATAGTGTTTGAAGACATACGTTTTCTACTTAGGATGAGTGTCACGTGGTCTCATCAATCCTGCAAGGGTTAAATGGCTTCATGTATAACAACAGGTACTAACTTCATTTTTTAAAATTTCTTGTTATAATGTATAGATTTTCTTTCCCCTTTATCAGGTGTGCAACACTTAGATAGTATATTTGGTAGTTGTGTGGAAAAAAATATACAGGGTGATGCAGAATTCCAACACATAATAGTATAAAATTTATATTTGTTCATCAAGAAATGAAGAAAATGCACCAATTAGCGTGTGCGCTGTATGTAGTTCTTAATGGTACATGTTCTTACTCCTCGGTTGTCATTGGTCAGCCATATTGTTATGACGGAATGAGACTTATTATGGGATAAAATCTGCTTTTTCTGTAAAAAGAGTTAAACAGTACCAAATGTTATATATACAAGGTAACTTTTCTTCTTCGGTAGGGGACTCTGCTTGCACTCGCATCATAAACTGGGCAATGTTCTTCAATATGAGCTTTATTTCGATAAAATATGTTCAGAAGTTTCGCAGATATAGCCCTTAGTATATAGTAGTTAGAAGCAATGCACAACAATATAATATATATGAAAAATGACATATGTTTATTGTTGAGATATTGCCTAACAACATATTTATACCAAAGAATACAGTTTTGAAGAAAATTGAAGAAAATAGTGTTTGAAGACATACGTTTTCTACTTAGGATGAGTGTCACGTGGTCTCATCAATCCTGCAAGGGTTAAATGGCTTCATGTATAACAACAGGTACTAACTTCATTTTTTAAAACTTCTTGTTATAATGTATAGATTTCCTTTCCCCTTTATCAGGTGTGCAACACTTAGGTAGTATATTTGGTAGTTGTGTGGAAAAAAATATACAGGGTGATGCAGAATTCCAACACTTAATAGTATAAAATTTATATTCGTTCATCAAGAAATGAATTAAATGCACCAATTAGCGTGTGCGCTGTATGTAGTTCTGAATGGCACATGTTCTTACTCCTCGGTTGTCATTGGTCAGCCATATTGTTATGAGGGAATGAGACTTATTATGGGATAAAATCTGTTATATTCTGTAAAAAGAGTTAAACAGTACCAAATGTTATATATACAAGGTAACTTTTCTTCTACGGTAGGGAACTCTGCTTTCACTCACATCATAAACTGGGCAACGCTCGTCAATTTGAGCTTTATTTCGATAAAATATGTTCAGAAGTTTCAGAGATATAGCCCTTAGTATATAGTAGTTAGAAGCAATGCACAACAATATAATATATATGAAAAATGACATATGTTATATTGTTGAGATGTTGCCTAACAACATATTTATACCAAAGAATACAGTTTGAAGAAAATTGAAGAAAATAGTGTTTGAAGACATATATTTTCTACTTAGGATGAGTGTCACGTGGTCTCATCAATCCTGCAAGGGTTAAATGGCTTCATGTATAACAACAGGTACTAAGTTCATTTTTTAAAACTTCTTGTTGTAATGTATAGATTTTCTTTCCCCTTTATCAGGTGTGCAACACTTAGATAGTATATTTGGTAGTTGTGTGTAAAAAAATATACAGGGTGATGCAGAATTCAAACCCTTAATAATATGAAATTATTGTTTGTTCATCAAAAAATAAAGAAAATGCACCAATTAGCGTGTGCGCTGTATGAAGTTCTAAATGGCACATGTTCTTACTTCTCGGTTGTCATTGGTCAGCCATATTGTTATGAGGGAATGAGACTTATTATGGGATAAAATCTCTTATATTTTGTAAAAAGAGTTAAACAGTACCAAAGGTTATATATACAAGGTAACTTTTCTTCTACGGTAGAAAACTCTGCTTTCACTCACATCATAAACTGGGCAACGCTCGTCAATTTGAGCTTTATTTCGTTAAAATATGTTTAGAAGTTTCGGAGATATAGCCCTTAGTATATAGTAGTTAGGAGCAATGCACAACAATATAATATATATGAAAAAATGATATATCTTATATTGTTGAGATGTTGCCTAACAACATATTTATACCAAAGTGTACAGTTTTGAAAAAAATTGAGGAAAATAGTGTTTGAAGACATACGTTTTCTACTTAGGATGGGTGTCACGTGGTCTCATCAATCCTGCAAGAGTTAAATGGCTTCATGTATAACAACAGGTACTAAGTTCATTTTTTAAAATTTCTTGTTGTAATGTATAGATTTTATTTCCCCTTTATCATGTGTGCAACACTTAGATAGTATATTTGGTAGTTGTGTGGAAAAAAATATACAGGGTGAAGCAGAATTCCAACACTTAATAGTATAAAATTTATGTTTGTTCATCAAGAAATGAAGAAAATGCACCAATTAGCGTGTGCGCTGTATGTAGTTCTGAATGGCACATGTTCTTACTCCTCGGTTGTCATTGGTCAGCCATACTGTTATGAGGGAATGAGACTTATTATGGGATAAAATCTGTTATATTCTGTAAAAAGAGTTAAACAGTACCAAATGTTATATATACAAGGTACCTTTTCTTCTACCGTAGGGGACTCTGCTTGCACTCGCATCATAAGCTGGGCAATGTTCTTCAATTTGAGCTTTATTTCGATAAAATATGTTCAGAAGTTTCGGAGATATAGCCCTTAGTATATAGTAGTTAGAAGCAATGCACAGCAATATAATATATATGAAAAATGACATATATTATATTCTTGAGATGTTGCCTAACAACATATTTATACCAAAGAATACAGTTTGAAGAAAATTGAAGAAAATAGTGTTTGAAGACATACGTTTCCTACTTAGGATGAATGTCACGTGGTCTCATCAATCCTGCAAGGGTTAAATGGCTTCATGTATAACAACAGGTACTAAGTTCATTTTTTAAAACTTCTTGTTGTAATGTATAGATTTTCTTTCCCCTTTATCAGGTGTGCAACACTTAGATAGTATATTTGGTAGTTGTGTGGAAAAAAATATACAGGGTGATGCAGAATTCAAACCCTTAATAATATGAAATTATTGTTTGTTCATCAAAAAATAAAGAAAATGCACCAATTAGCGTGTGCGCTGTATGAAGTTCTAAATGGCACATGTTCTTACTTCTCGGTTGTCATTGGTCAGCCATATTGTTATGAGGGAATGAGACTTATTATGGGATAAAATCTCTTATATTTTGTAAAAAGAGTTAAACAGTACCAAAGGTTATATATACAAGGTAACTTTTCTTCTACGGTAGAAAACTCTGCTTTCACTCACATCATAAACTGGGCAACGCTCGTCAATTTGAGCTTTATTTCGTTAAAATATGTTTAGAAGTTTCGGAGATATAGCCCTTAGTATATAGTAGTTAGGAGCAATGCACAACAATATAATATATATGAAAAAATGATATATCTTATATTGTTGAGATGTTGCCTAACAACATATTTATACCAAAGTGTACAGTTTTGAAAAAAATTGAGGAAAATAGTGTTTGAAGACATACGTTTTCTACTTAGGATGGGTGTCACGTGGTCTCATCAATCCTGCAAGGGTTAAATGGCTTCATGTATAACAACAGGTACTAAGTTCATTTTTTAAAACTTCTTGTTGTAATGTATAGATTTTATTTCCCCTTTGTCAGGTGTGCAACACTTAGGTAGTATATTTGGTAGTTGTGTGGAAAAAAATATACAGGGTGATGCAGAATTCCAACACTTAATAGTATAAAATTTATGTTTGTTCATCAAGAAATGAAGAAAATGCACCAATTAGCGTGTGCGCTGTATGTAGTTCTTAATGGCACATGTTCTTACTTCTCGGTTGTCATTGGCCAGCCATATTGTTATGAGGGAATGAGACTTATTATGGGATATAATCTGTTATATTCTGTAAAAAGAGTTAAACAGTACCAAATATTATAAATACAAGGTAACTTTTCTTCTACGGTAGGGAACTCTGCTTTCACTCACATCATAAACTGGGCAACGCTCGTCAATTTGAGCTTTATTTCGTTAAAATATGTTCAGAAGTTTCGGAGATATAGAAATTAGTATATAGTAGTTAGAAGCAATGCACAACAATATAATATATATGAAAAATGACATATGTTATATTGTTGAGATGTTGCCTAACAACATATTTATACCAAAGAATACAGTTTTTAAGAAAATTGAAGAAAATAGTGTTTGAAGACATACATTTTCTACTTAGGATGAGTGTCACGTGGTCTCATCAATCCTGCAAGGGTTAAATGGCTTCATGTATAACAACAGGTACTAACTTCATTTTTTAAAATTTCTTGTTGTAATGTATAGATTTTATTTCCCCTTTATCATGTGTGCAACACTTAGATAGTATATTTGGTAGTTGTGTGGAAAAAAATATACAGGGTGAAGCAGAATTCCAACACTTAATAGTATAAAATTTATGTTTGTTCATCAAGAAATGAAGAAAATGCACCAATTAGCGTGTGCGCTGTATGTAGTTCTTAATGGCACATGTTCTTGCTCCTCGGTTGTCATTGGTCAGCCATATTGTTATGAGGGATTGAGACTTATTATGGGATAAAATCTGTTATATTCTGTAAAAAGAGTTAAACAGTACCAAATGTTATATATACAAGGTAACTTTTCTTCTACGGTAGGGAACTCTGCTTTCACTCACATCATAAACTGGGCAACGCTCGTCAATTTGAGCTTTATTTCGTTAAAATATGTTCAGAAGTTTCGGAGATATAGAAATTAGTATATAGTAGTTAGAAGCAATGCACAACAATATAATATATATGAAAAATGACATATGTTATATTGTTGAGATGTTGCCTAACAACATATTTATACCAAAGAATACAGTTTTTAAGAAAATTGAAGAAAATAGTGTTTGAAGACATACATTTTCTACTTAGGATGAGTGTCACGTGGTCTCATCAATCCTGCAAGGGTTAAATGGCTTCATGTATAACAACAGGTACTAACTTCATTTTTTAAAATTTCTTGTTGTAATGTATAGATTTTATTTCCCCTTTATCATGTGTGCAACACTTAGATAGTATATTTGGTAGTTGTGTGGAAAAAATATAAAGGGTGATGCAGAATTCCAACACATAATAGTATAAAATTTATATTTGTTCATCAAGAAATGAAGAAAATGCACCAATTAGCGTGTGCGCTGTATGTAGTTCTGAATGGCACATGTTCTTACTCCTCGGTTGTCATTGGTCAGCCATACTGTTATGAGGGAATGAGACTTATTATGGGATAAAATCTGTTATATTCTGTAAAAAGAGTTAAACAGTACCAAATATTATATATACAAGGTACCTTTTCTTCTACCGTAGGGGACTCTGCTTGCACTCGCATCATAAGCTGGGCAATGTTCTTCAATTTGAGCTTTATTTCGATAAAATATGTTCAGAAGTTTCGGAGATATAGCCCTTAGTATATAGTAGTTAGAAGCAATGCACAGCAATATAATATATATGAAAAATGACATATGTTATATTCTTGAGATGTTGCCTAACAACATATTTATACCAAAGAATACAGTTTGAAGAAAATTGAAGAAAATAGTGTTTGAAGACATACGTTTTCTACTTAGGATGAGTGTCACGTGGTCTCATCAATCCTGCAAGGGTTAAATGGCTTCATGTATAACAACAGGTACTAAGTTCATTTTTTAAAACTTCTTGTTGTAATGTATAGATTTTCTTTCCCCTTTATCAGGTGTGCAACACTTAGATAGTATATTTGGTAGTTGTGTGGAAAAAAATATACAGGGTGATGCAGAATTCCAACACATAATAGTATAAAATTTATATTTGTTCATCAAGAAATGAAGAAAATGCACCAATTAGCGTGTGCGCTGTATGTAGTTCTTAATGGCACATGTTCTTACTCCTCGGTTGTCATTGGTCAGCCATATTGTTATGAGGGAATGAGACTTATTATGGGATAAAATCTGCTTTTTTTGTAAAAAGAGTTAAACAGTACCAAATGTTATACATACAAGGTAACTTTTCTTCTATAGTAGGGGACTCTGCTTGCACTCGCATCATAAAGGGGTAATGTTCTTCAATTTGAGCTTTATTTCGTTAAAATATGTTCAGAAGTTCCTCAGATATATAGCAATTAGTATATAGTAGTTAGAAGCAATCCACAACAATATAATATATATGAAAAATGACATATGTTATATTGTTGAGATGTTGCCTAACAACATATTTATACCAAACAATACAGTTTTGAAGAAAATTGAAGAAAATAGTGTTTGAAGACATACATTTTCTACTTAGGATGAGTGTCACGTGGTCTCATCAATCCTGCAAGGGATAAATGGCTTCATGTATAACAACAGGTACTAACTTCATTTTTTAAAACTTCTTGTTGTAATGTATAGATTTTCTTTCCCTTTATCAGGTGTGCAACACTTAGATAGTATATTTGGTAGTTGTGTGTAAAAAAAATATACAGGGTGATGCAGAATTCCAACACTTAATAATATTAAATTATTGTTTGCTCATCAAAAAATAAAGAAAATGCACCAATTAGCGTGTGCGCTGTATGAAGGTCTGAATGGAAAATGTTCTTACTTCTCGGTTGTCATTGGTCAGCCATATTGTTATGAGGGAATGAGACTTATTATGGGATAAAATCTGTTATATTCTGTAAAAAGAGTTAAACAGTACCAAATGTTATATATACAAGGTAACTTTTCTACTACGGTAGGGGACTCTGCTTGCACTCGCATCATAAAGGGGGCAATGTTCTTCAATTTGAGCTTTATTTCGTTAAAATATGTTCAGAAGTTTCGAAGATATAGCAATTAGTATATAGTAGTTAGAAGCAGTGCACAACAATATAATATATATGAAAAATGACATATGTTATATTGTTGAGATGTTGCCTAACAACATATTTATACCAAAGAATACAGTTTTGAAGAAAATTGAAGAAAATAGTGTTTGAAGGCATACATTTTCTACTTAGGATGAGTGTCACGTGGTCTCATCAATCCTGCAAGGGTTAAATGGCTTCATGTATAACAACAGGTACTAACTTCATTTTTTAAAATTTCTTGTAATGTATAGATTTTATTTCCCCTTTATCAGGTGTGCAACACTTAGGTAGTATATTTGGTAGTTGTGTGGAAAAAAATATACAGGGTGATGCAGAATTCCAACACTTAATAGTATAAAATTTATGTTTGTTCATCAAGAAATGAAGAAAATGCACCAATTAGCGTGTGCGCTGTATGTAGTTCTGAATGGCACATGTTCTTACACCTCGGTTGTCATTGGTCAGCCATACTGTTATGAGGGAATGAGACTTATTATGGTATAAAATCTGTTATATTCTGTAAAAAGAGTTAAACAGTACCAAATGTTATATATACAAGGTAACTTTTCTTCTACGGTAGGGGACTCTGCTTGCACTCGCATCATAAGCTGGGCAATGTTCTTCAATTTGAGCTTTATTTCGTTAAAATATGTTCAGAAGTTTCGGAGATATAGCCCTTAGTATGTAGTAGTTAGAAGCAATGCACAACAATATAATATATATGGAAAATGACATATGTTATATTGTTGAGATGTTGCCTAACAACATATTTATACCAAACAATACAGTTTGAAGAAAATTGAAGAAAATAGTGTTTGAAGACATACATTTTCTACTTAGGATGAGTGTCACGTGGTCTCATCAATCCTGCAAGGGTTAAATGGCTTCATGTATAACAACAGGTACTAACTTCATTTTTTAAAATTTCTTGTAATGTATAGATTTTATTTCCCCTTTATCATGTGTGCAACACTTAGATAGTATATTTGGTAGTTGTGTGTAAAAAAAATATACAGGGTGATGCAGAATTCCAACACTTAATAGTATAAAATTTATGTTTGATCATCAAGAAATGAAGAAAATGCACCAATTAGCGTGTACGCTGTATGTAGTTCTTAATGGCACATGTTCTTACTTTTCGGTTGTCATTGGTCAGCCATATTGTTATGAGGGAATGAGACTTATTATGGGATAAAATTTGTTATTTTCTGTAAAAAGAGTTAAACAGTACCAAATGTTATATATATAAGGTAACTTTTCTTCTACGGTAGGGAACTCTGCTTTCACTCACATCATAAACTGGGCAACGCTCGTCAATTTGAGCCTTATTTCGTTAAAATATGTTCAGAAGTTTCGGAGATATAGCCCTTAGTATATAGTAGTTAGGAGCAATGCACAACAATATAATATATATGAAAAAATGATATATGTTATATTGTTGAGATGTTGCCTAACAACATATTTATACCAAAGTGTACAGTTTTGAAGAAAATTGAAGAAAATAGTCTTTGAAGACATACGTTTTCTACTTAGGAGGAGTGTCACGTGGTCTCATCAATCCTGCAAGGGTTAAATGGCTTCATGTATAACAACAGGTACTAACTTCATTTTTTAAAACTTCTTGTTGTAATGTATAGATTTTCTTTCCCCTTTATCAGGTGTGCAACACTTAGATAGTATATTTGGTAGTTGTGTGGAAAAAAATATACAGGGTGATGCAGAATTCCAACACATAATAGTATAAAATTTATATTTGTTCATCAAGAAATGAAGAAAATGCACCAATTAGCGAGTGCGCTGTATGTAGTTCTTAATGGCACATGTTCTTACTCCTCGGTTGTCATTGGTCAGCCATATTGTTATGACGGAATGAGACTTATTATGGGATAAAATCTGCTTTTTCTGTAAAAAGAGTTAAACAGTACCAAATGTTATATATACAAGGTAACTTTTCTTCTTCGGTAGGGGACTCTGCTTGCACTCGCATCATAAACTGGGCAATGTTCTTCAATATGAGCTTTATTTCGATAAAATATGTTCAGAAGTTTCGCAGATATAGCCCTTAGTATATAGTAGTTAGAAGCAATGCACAACAATATAATATATATGAAAAATGACATATGTTTATTGTTGAGATATTGCCTAACAACATATTTATACCAAAGAATACAGTTTTGAAGAAAATTGAAGAAAATAGTGTTTGAAGACATACGTTTTCTACTTAGGATGAGTGTCACGTGGTCTCATCAATCCTGCAAGGGTTAAATGGCTTCATGTATAACAACAGGTACTAACTTCATTTTTTAAAACTTCTTGTTATAATGTATAGATTTCCTTTCCCCTTTATCAGGTGTGCAACACTTAGGTAGTATATTTGGTAGTTGTGTGGAAAAAAATATACAGGGTGATGCAGAATTCCAACACTTAATAGTATAAAATTTATGTTTGTTCATCAAGAAATGAAGAAAATGCACCAATTAGCGTGTGCGCTGTATGTAGTTCTGAATGGCACATGTTCTTACACCTCGGTTGTCATTGGTCAGCCATACTGTTATGAGGGAATGAGACTTATTATGGTATAAAATCTGTTATATTCTGTAAAAAGAGTTAAACAGTACCAAATGTTATATATACAAGGTAACTTTTCTTCTACGGTAGGGGACTCTGCTTGCACTCGCATCATAAGCTGGGCAATGTTCTTCAATTTGAGCTTTATTTCGATAAAATATGTTCAGAAGTTTCGGAGATATAGCCCTTAGTATATAATAGTTAGAAGCAATGCACAACAATATAATATATATGAAAAATGACATATGTTATATTGTTGAGATGTTGCCTAACAACATATTTATACCAAAGAATACAGTTTGAAGAAAATTGAAGAAAATAGTGTTTGAAGACATATATTTTCTACTTAGGATGAGTGTCACGTGGTCTCATCAATCCTGCAAGGGTTAAATGGCTTCATGTATAACAACAGGTACTAACTTCATTTTTTAAAATTTCTTGTTGCAACGTATAGATTTTATTTCCCCTTTATCATGTGTGCAACACTTAGATGGTATATTTGGTAGTTGTGTGTAAAAAAATATACAGGGTGATGCAGAATTCCAACATTTAATAATATTAAATTATTGTTTGTTCATCAAAAAATAAAGAAAATGCAACGATTAGCGTGTGCGCTGTATGAAGTTCTAAATGGCACATGTTCTTACTTCTCGGTTGTCATTGGTCAGCCATATTGTTATGAGGGAATGAGATTTATTATGGGATAAAATCTCTTATATTCTGTAAAAAGAGTTAAACAGTACCAAATGATATATATATACAAGGTAACTTTTCTTCTACGGTAGGGAACTCTGCTTTCACTCACATCATAAACTGGGCAACGCTCGTCAATTTGAGCTTTATTTCGTTAAAATATGTTCAGAAGTTTCGGAGATATAGCCCTTAGTATATAGTAGTTAGGAGCAATGCACAACAATATAATATATATGAAAAAATGATATATGTTATATTGTTGAGATGTTGCCTAACAACATATTTATACCAAAGTGTACAGTTTTGAAGAAAATTGAAGAAAATAGTCTTTGAAGACATACGTTTTCTACTTAGGAGGAGTGTCACGTGGTCTCATCAATCCTGCAAGGGTTAAATGGCTTCATGTATAACAACAGGTACTAACTTCATTTTTTAAAACTTCTTGTTGTAATGTATAGATTTTCTTTCCCCTTTATCAGGTGTGCAACACTTAGATAGTATATTTGGTAGTTGTGTGGAAAAAAATATGCAGGGTGATGCAGAATTCCAACACATAATAGTATAAAATTTATATTTGTTCATCAAGAAATGAAGAAAATGCACCAATTAGCGAGTGCGCTGTATGTAGTTCTTAATGGCACATGTTCTTACTCCTCGGTTGTCATTGGTCAGCCATATTGTTATGACGGAATGAGACTTATTATGGGATAAAATCTGCTTTTTCTGTAAAAAGAGTTAAACAGTACCAAATGTTATATATACAAGGTAACTTTTCTTCTTCGGTAGGGGACTCTGCTTGCACTCGCATCATAAACTGGGCAATGTTCTTCAATATGAGCTTTATTTCGATAAAATATGTTCAGAAGTTTCGCAGATATAGCCCTTAGTATATAGTAGTTAGAAGCAATGCACAACAATATAATATATATGAAAAATGACATATGTTTATTGTTGAGATATTGCCTAACAACATATTTATACCAAAGAATACAGTTTTGAAGAAAATTGAAGAAAATAGTGTTTGAAGACATACGTTTTCTACTTAGGATGAGTGTCACGTGGTCTCATCAATCCTGCAAGGGTTAAATGGCTTCATGTATAACAACAGGTACTAACTTCATTTTTTAAAACTTCTTGTTATAATGTATAGATTTCCTTTCCCCTTTATCAGGTGTGCAACACTTAGGTAGTATATTTGGTAGTTGTGTGGAAAAAAATATACAGGGTGATGCAGAATTCCAACACTTAATAGTATAAAATTTATGTTTGTTCATCAAGAAATGAAGAAAATGCACCAATTAGCGTGTGCGCTGTATGTAGTTCTGAATGGCACATGTTCTTACACCTCGGTTGTCATTGGTCAGCCATACTGTTATGAGGGAATGAGACTTATTATGGTATAAAATCTGTTATATTCTGTAAAAAGAGTTAAACAGTACCAAATGTTATATATACAAGGTAACTTTTCTTCTACGGTAGGGGACTCTGCTTGCACTCGCATCATAAGCTGGGCAATGTTCTTCAATTTGAGCTTTATTTCGATAAAATATGTTCAGAAGTTTCGGAGATATAGCCCTTAGTATATAATAGTTAGAAGCAATGCACAACAATATAATATATATGAAAAATGACATATGTTATATTGTTGAGATGTTGCCTAACAACATATTTATACCAAAGAATACAGTTTGAAGAAAATTGAAGAAAATAGTGTTTGAAGACATATATTTTCTACTTAGGATGAGTGTCACGTGGTCTCATCAATCCTGCAAGGGTTAAATGGCTTCATGTATAACAACAGGTACTAACTTCATTTTTTAAAATTTCTTGTTGCAACGTATAGATTTTATTTCCCCTTTATCATGTGTGCAACACTTAGATGGTATATTTGGTAGTTGTGTGTAAAAAAATATACAGGGTGATGCAGAATTCCAACACTTAATAATATTAAATTATTGTTTGTTCATCAAAAAATAAAGAAAATGCAACGATTAGCGTGTGCGCTGTATGAAGTTCTAAATGGCACATGTTCTTACTTCTCGGTTGTCATTGGTCAGCCATATTGTTATGAGGGAATGAGATTTATTATGGGATAAAATCTCTTATATTCTGTAAAAAGAGTTAAACAGTACCAAATGATATATATATACAAGGTAACTTTTCTTCTACGGTAGGGAACTCTGCTTTCACTCACATCATAAACTGGGCAACGCTCGTCAATTTGAGCTTTATTTCGTTAAAATATGTTCAGAAGTTTCGGAGATATAGCCCTTAGTATATAGTAGTTAGAAGCAATGCACAACAATATAATATATATGAAAAAATGATATATGTTATATTGTTGAGATGTTGCCTAACAACATATTTATACCAAAGTGTACAGTTTTGAAGAAAATTGAAGAAAATAGTGTTTGAAGACATACGTTTTCTACTTAGGATGAGTGTCACGTGGTCTCATCAATCCTGCAAGGGTTAAATGGCTTCATGTATAACAACAGGTACTAACTTCATTTTTTAAAATTTCTTGTTATAATGTATAGATTTTCTTTCCCCTTTATCAGGTGTGCAACACTTAGATAGTATATTTGGTAGTTGTGTGGAAAAAAATATACAGGGTGATGCAGAATTCCAACACATAATAGTATAAAATTTATATTTGTTCATCAAGAAATGAAGAAAATGCACCAATTAGCGTGTGCGCTGTATGTAGTTCTTAATGGTACATGTTCTTACTCCTCGGTTGTCATTGGTCAGCCATATTGTTATGACGGAATGAGACTTATTATGGGATAAAATCTGCTTTTTCTGTAAAAAGAGTTAAACAGTACCAAATGTTATATATACAAGGTAACTTTTCTTCTTCGGTAGGGGACTCTGCTTGCACTCGCATCATAAACTGGGCAATGTTCTTCAATATGAGCTTTATTTCGATAAAATATGTTCAGAAGTTTCGCAGATATAGCCCTTAGTATATAGTAGTTAGAAGCAATGCACAACAATATAATATATATGAAAAATGACATATGTTTATTGTTGAGATATTGCCTAACAACATATTTATACCAAAGAATACAGTTTTGAAGAAAATTGAAGAAAATAGTGTTTGAAGACATACGTTTTCTACTTAGGATGAGTGTCACGTGGTCTCATCAATCCTGCAAGGGTTAAATGGCTTCATGTATAACAACAGGTACTAACTTCATTTTTTAAAACTTCTTGTTATAATGTATAGATTTCCTTTCCCCTTTATCAGGTGTGCAACACTTAGGTAGTATATTTGGTAGTTGTGTGGAAAAAAATATACAGGGTGATGCAGAATTCCAACACTTAATAGTATAAAATTTATATTTGTTCATCAAGAAATGAATTAAATGCACCAATTAGCGTGTGCGCTGTATGTAGTTCTGAATGGCACATGTTCTTACTCCTCGGTTGTCATTGGTCAGCCATATTGTTATGAGGGAATGAGACTTATTATGGGATAAAATCTGTTATATTCTGTAAAAAGAGTTAAACAGTACCAAATGTTATATATACAAGGTAACTTTTCTTCTACGGTAGGGAACTCTGCTTTCACTCACATCATAAACTGGGCAACGCTCGTCAATTTGAGCTTTATTTCGATAAAATATGTTCAGAAGTTTCAGAGATATAGCCCTTAGTATATAGTAGTTAGAAGCAATGCACAACAATATAATATATATGAAAAATGACATATGTTATATTGTTGAGATGTTGCCTAACAACATATTTATACCAAAGAATACAGTTTGAAGAAAATTGAAGAAAATAGTGTTTGAAGACATATATTTTCTACTTAGGATGAGTGTCACGTGGTCTCATCAATCCTGCAAGGGTTAAATGGCTTCATGTATAACAACAGGTACTAAGTTCATTTTTTAAAACTTCTTGTTGTAATGTATAGATTTTCTTTCCCCTTTATCAGGTGTGCAACACTTAGATAGTATATTTGGTAGTTGTGTGTAAAAAAATATACAGGGTGATGCAGAATTCAAACCCTTAATAATATGAAATTATTGTTTGTTCATCAAAAAATAAAGAAAATGCACCAATTAGCGTGTGCGCTGTATGAAGTTCTAAATGGCACATGTTCTTACTTCTCGGTTGTCATTGGTCAGCCATATTGTTATGAGGGAATGAGACTTATTATGGGATAAAATCTCTTATATTTTGTAAAAAGAGTTAAACAGTACCAAAGGTTATATATACAAGGTAACTTTTCTTCTACGGTAGAAAACTCTGCTTTCACTCACATCATAAACTGGGCAACGCTCGTCAATTTGAGCTTTATTTCGTTAAAATATGTTTAGAAGTTTCGGAGATATAGCCCTTAGTATATAGTAGTTAGGAGCAATGCACAACAATATAATATATATGAAAAAATGATATATCTTATATTGTTGAGATGTTGCCTAACAACATATTTATACCAAAGTGTACAGTTTTGAAAAAAATTGAGGAAAATAGTGTTTGAAGACATACGTTTTCTACTTAGGATGGGTGTCACGTGGTCTCATCAATCCTGCAAGAGTTAAATGGCTTCATGTATAACAACAGGTACTAAGTTCATTTTTTAAAATTTCTTGTTGTAATGTATAGATTTTATTTCCCCTTTATCATGTGTGCAACACTTAGATAGTATATTTGGTAGTTGTGTGGAAAAAAATATACAGGGTGATGCAGAATTCCAACACTTAATAGTATAAAATTTATGTTTGTTCATCAAGAAATGAAGAAAATGCACCAATTAGCGTGTGCGCTGTATGTAGTTCTGAATGGCACATGTTCTTACTCCTCGGTTGTCATTGGTCAGCCATACTGTTATGAGGGAATGAGACTTATTATGGGATAAAATCTGTTATATTCTGTAAAAAGAGTTAAACAGTACCAAATGTTATATATACAAGGTACCTTTTCTTCTACCGTAGGGGACTCTGCTTGCACTCGCATCATAAGCTGGGCAATGTTCTTCAATTTGAGCTTTATTTCGATAAAATATGTTCAGAAGTTTCGGAGATATAGCCCTTAGTATATAGTAGTTAGAAGCAATGCACAGCAATATAATATATATGAAAAATGACATATGTTATATTCTTGAGATGTTGCCTAACAACATATTTATACCAAAGAATACAGTTTGAAGAAAATTGAAGAAAATAGTGTTTGAAGACATACGTTTTCTACTTAGGATGAGTGTCACGTGGTCTCATCAATCCTGCAAGGGTTAAATGGCTTCATGTATAACAACAGGTACTAAGTTCATTTTTTAAAACTTCTTGTTGTAATGTATAGATTTTCTTTCCCCTTTATCAGGTGTGCAACACTTAGATAGTATATTTGGTAGTTGTGTGGAAAAAAATATACAGGGTGATGCAGAATTCAAACCCTTAATAATATGAAATTATTGTTTGTTCATCAAAAAATAAAGAAAATGTACCAATTAGCGTGTGCGCTGTATGAAGTTCTAAATGGCACATGTTCTTACTTCTCGGTTGTCATTGGTCAGCCATATTGTTATGAGGGAATGAGACTTATTATGGGATAAAATCTCTTATATTTTGTAAAAAGAGTTAAACAGTACCAAAGGTTATATATACAAGGTAACTTTTCTTCTACGGTAGAAAACTCTGCTTTCACTCACATCATAAACTGGGCAACGCTCGTCAATTTGAGCTTTATTTCGTTAAAATATGTTTAGAAGTTTCGGAGATATAGCCCTTAGTATATAGTAGTTAGGAGCAATGCACAACAATATAATATATATGAAAAAATGATATATCTTATATTGTTGAGATGTTGCCTAACAACATATTTATACCAAAGTGTACAGTTTTGAAAAAAATTGAGGAAAATAGTGTTTGAAGACATACGTTTTCTACTTAGGATGGGTGTCACGTGGTCTCATCAATCCTGCAAGGGTTAAATGGCTTCATGTATAACAACAGGTACTAAGTTCATTTTTTAAAACTTCTTGTTGTAATGTATAGATTTTATTTCCCCTTTATCAGGTGTGCAACACTTAGGTAGTATATTTGGTAGTTGTGTGGAAAAAAATATACAGGGTGATGCAGAATTCCAACACTTAATAGTATAAAATTTATGTTTGTTCATCAAGAAATGAAGAAAATGCACCAATTAGCGTGTGCGCTGTATGTAGTTCTTAATGGCACATGTTCTTACTTCTCGGTTGTCATTGGCCAGCCATATTGTTATGAGGGAATGAGACTTATTATGGGATATAATCTGTTATATTCTGTAAAAAGAGTTAAACAGTACCAAATATTATAAATACAAGGTAACTTTTCTTCTACGGTAGGGAACTCTGCTTTCACTCACATCATAAACTGGGCAACGCTCGTCAATTTGAGCTTTATTTCGTTAAAATATGTTCAGAAGTTTCGGAGATATAGAAATTAGTATATAGTAGTTAGAAGCAATGCACAACAATATAATATATATGAAAAATGACATATGTTATATTGTTGAGATGTTGCCTAACAACATATTTATACCAAAGAATACAGTTTTTAAGAAAATTGAAGAAAATAGTGTTTGAAGACATACATTTTCTACTTAGGATGAGTGTCACGTGGTCTCATCAATCCTGCAAGGGTTAAATGGCTTCATGTATAACAACAGGTACTAACTTCATTTTTTAAAATTTCTTGTTGTAATGTATAGATTTTATTTCCCCTTTATCATGTGTGCAACACTTAGATAGTATATTTGGTAGTTGTGTGGAAAAAAATATACAGGGTGAAGCAGAATTCCAACACTTAATAGTATAAAATTTATGTTTGTTCATCAAGAAATGAAGAAAATGCACCAATTAGCGTGTGCGCTGTATGTAGTTCTTAATGGCACATGTTCTTGCTCCTCGGTTGTCATTGGTCAGCCATATTGTTATGAGGGATTGAGACTTATTATGGGATAAAATCTGTTATATTCTGTAAAAAGAGTTAAACAGTACCAAATGTTATATATACAAGGTAACTTTTCTTCTACGGTAGGGAACTCTGCTTTCACTCACATCATAAACTGGGCAACGCTCGTCAATTTGAGCTTTATTTCGTTAAAATATGTTCAGAAGTTTCGGAGATATAGAAATTAGTATATAGTAGTTAGAAGCAATGCACAACAATATAATATATATGAAAAATGACATATGTTATATTGTTGAGATGTTGCCTAACAACATATTTATACCAAAGAATACAGTTTTTAAGAAAATTGAAGAAAATAGTGTTTGAAGACATACATTTTCTACTTAGGATGAGTGTCACGTGGTCTCATCAATCCTGCAAGGGTTAAATGGCTTCATGTATAACAACAGGTACTAACTTCATTTTTTAAAATTTCTTGTTGTAATGTATAGATTTTATTTCCCCTTTATCATGTGTGCAACACTTAGATAGTATATTTGGTAGTTGTGTGGAAAAAATATAAAGGGTGATGCAGAATTCCAACACATAATAGTATAAAATTTATATTTGTTCATCAAGAAATGAAGAAAATGCACCAATTAGCGTGTGCGCTGTATGTAGTTCTGAATGGCACATGTTCTTACTCCTCGGTTGTCATTGGTCAGCCATACTGTTATGAGGGAATGAGACTTATTATGGGATAAAATCTGTTATATTCTGTAAAAAGAGTTAAACAGTACCAAATGTTATATATACAAGGTACCTTTTCTTCTACCGTAGGGGACTCTGCTTGCACTCGCATCATAAGCTGGGCAATGTTCTTCAATTTGAGCTTTATTTCGATAAAATATGTTCAGAAGTTTCGGAGATATAGCCCTTAGTATATAGTAGTTAGAAGCAATGCACAGCAATATAATATATATGAAAAATGACATATGTTATATTCTTGAGATGTTGCCTAACAACATATTTATACCAAAGAATACAGTTTGAAGAAAATTGAAGAAAATAGTGTTTGAAGACATACGTTTTCTACTTAGGATGAGTGTCACGTGGTCTCATCAATCCTGCAAGGGTTAAATGGCTTCATGTATAACAACAGGTACTAACTTCATTTTTTAAAATTTCTTGTAATGTATAGATTTTATTTCCCCTTTATCATGTGTGCAACACTTAGATAGTATATTTGGTAGTTGTGTGTAAAAAAAATATACAGGGTGATGCAGAATTCCAACACTTAATAATATTAAATTATTGTTTGCTCATCAAAAAATAAAGAAAATGCACCAATTAGCGTGTGCGCTGTATGTAGTTCTGAATGGCACATGTTCTTACTCCTCGGTTGTCATTGGTCAGCCATATTGTTATGAGGGAATGAGACTTATTATGGGATAAAATTTGTTATTTCCTGTAAAAAGAGATAAACAGTACCAAATGTTATATATACAAGGTAACTTTTCTTCTACGGTTAGAGACTCTGCTTGCACTCGCGTCATAAAGGGGGCAATGCTCTTCAATTTGAGCTTTATTTCGTTAAAATATGTTCAGAAGTTTTGGAGATATAGCCCTTAGTATGTAGTAGTTAGAAGCAATGCACAACAATATAATATATATGGAAAATGACATATGTTATATTGTTGAGATGTTGCCTAACAACATATTTATACCAAACAATACAGTTTGAAGAAAATTGAAGAAAATAGTGTTTGAAGACATACATTTTCTACTTAGGATGAGTGTCACGTGGTCTCATCAATCCTGCAAGGGTTAAATGGCTTCATGTATAACAACAGGTACTAACTTCATTTTTTAAAATTTCTTGTAATGTATAGATTTTATTTCCCCTTTATCATGTGTGCAACACTTAGATAGTATATTTGGTAGTTGTGTGTAAAAAAAATATACAGGGTGATGCAGAATTCCAACACTTAATAGTATAAAATTTATGTTTGATCATCAAGAAATGAAGAAAATGCACCAATTAGCGTGTACGCTGTATGTAGTTCTTAATGGCACATGTTCTTACTCCTCGGTTGTCATTGGTCAGTTATATTGTTATGAGGGAATGAGACTTATTATGGGATAAAATCTGCTTTTTCTGTAAAAAGAGTTAAACAGTACCAAATGTTATACATACAAGGTAACTTTTCTTCTATGGTAGGGGACTCTGCTTGCACTCGCATCATAAAGGGGTAATGTTCTTCAATTTGAGGTTTATTTCGTTAAAATATGTTCAGAAGTTCCTCAGATATATAGCAATTAGTATATAGTAGTTAGGAGCAATGCACAACAATATAATATATATGAAAAATGACATATGTTATATTGTTGAGATGTTGCCTAACAACATATTTATACCAAAGAATACAGTTTTGAAGAAAATGGAAGAAAATAGTGTTTGAAGACATACATTTTCTACTTAGGATGAGTGTCACGTGGTCTCATCAATCCTGCAAGGGATAAATGGCTTCATGTATAACAACAGGTACTAACTTCATTTTTTAAAATTTCTTGTTGTAATGTATAGATTTTATTTCCCCTTTATCATGTGTGCAACACTTAGATAGTATATTTGGTAGTTGTGTGTAAAAAAAATATACAGTTTGATGCAGAATTCCAACACTTAATAATATTAAATTATTGTTTGCTCATCAAAAAATAAAGAAAATGCTCCAATTAGCGTGTGCGCTGTATGAAGGTCTGAATGGCACATGTTCTTACTTCTCGGTTGTCATTGGTCAGCCATATTGTTATGAGGGAATGAGACTTATTATGGGATAAAATCTGTTATATTCTGTAAAAAGAGTTAAACAGTACCAAATGTTATATATACAAGGTAACTTTTCTACTACGGTAGGGGACTCTGCTTGCACTCGCATCATAAAGGGGGCCATGTTCTTCAATTTGAGCTTGATTTCGTTAAAATATGTTCAGAAGTTTCGAAGATATAGCGATTAGTATATAGTAGTTAGAAGCAGTGCACAACAATATAATATATATGAAAAATGACATATGTTATATTGTTGAGATGTTGCCTAACAACATATTTATACCAAAGAATACAGTTTTGAAGAAAATTGAAGAAAATAGTGTTTGAAGACATACATTTTCTACTTAGGATGAGTGTCACGTGGTCTCATCAATCCTGCAAGGGTTAAATGGCTTCATGTATAACAACAGGTACTAACTTCATTTTTTAAAATTTCTTGTAATGTATAGATTTTGTTTCCCCTTTATCAGGTGTGCAACACTTAGATAGTATATTTGGTAGTTGTGTGGAAAAAAATATACAGGGTGATGCAGAATTCCAACACATAATAGTATAAAATTTATATTTGTTCATCAAGAAATGAAGAAAATGCACCAATTAGCGAGTGCGCTGTATGTAGTTCTTAATGGCACATGTTCTTACTCCTCGGTTGTCATTGGTCAGCCATATTGTTATGACGGAATGAGACTTATTATGGGATAAAATCTGCTTTTTCTGTAAAAAGAGTTAAACAGTACCAAATGTTATATATACAAGGTAACTTTTCTTCTTCGGTAGGGGACTCTGCTTGCACTCGCATCATAAACTGGGCAATGTTCTTCAATATGAGCTTTATTTCGATAAAATATGTTCAGAAGTTTCGCAGATATAGCCCTTAGTATATAGTAGTTAGAAGCAATGCACAACAATATAATATATATGAAAAATGACATATGTTTATTGTTGAGATATTGCCTAACAACATATTTATACCAAAGAATACAGTTTTGAAGAAAATTGAAGAAAATAGTGTTTGAAGACATACGTTTTCTACTTAGGATGAGTGTCACGTGGTCTCATCAATCCTGCAAGGGTTAAAAGGCTTCATGTATAACAACAGGTACTAACTTCATTTTTTAAAACTTCTTGTTATAATGTATAGATTTTCTTTCCCCTTTATCAGGTGTGCAACACTTAGGTAGTATATTTGGTAGTTGTGTGGAAAAAAATATACAGGGTGATGCAGAATTCCAACACTTAATAGTATAAAATTTATGTTTGTTCATCAAGAAATGAAGAAAATGCACCAATTAGCGTGTGCGCTGTATGTAGTTCTGAATGGCACATGTTCTTACCCCTCGGTTGTCATTGGTGAGCCATACTGTTATGAGGGAATGAGACTTATTATGGTATAAAATCTGTTATATTCTGTAAAAAGAGTTAAACAGTACCAAATGTTATATATACAAGGTAACTTTTCTTCTACGGTAGGGGACTCTGCTTGCACTCGCATCATAAGCTGGGCAATGTTCTTCAATTTGAGCTTTATTTCGATAAAATATGTTCAGAAGTTTCGGAGATATAGAAATTAGTATATAGTAGTTAGAAGCAATGCACAACAATATAATATATATGAAAAATGACATATGTTATATTGTTGAGATGTTGCCTAACAACATATTTATACCAAAGAATACAGTTTGAAGAAAATTGAAGAAAATAGTGTTTGAAGACATATATTTTCTACTTAGGATGAGTGTCACGTGGTCTCATCAATCCTGCAAGGGTTAAATGGCTTCATGTATAACAACAGGTACTAAGTTCATTTTTTAAAACTTCTTGTTGTAATGTATAGATTTTCTTTCCCCTTTATCAGGTGTGCAACACTAAGATAGTATATTTGGTAGTTGTGTGGAAAAAAATATACAGGGTGATGCAGAATTCCAACACATAATAGTATAAAATTTATATTTGTTCATCAAGAAATGAAGAAAATGCACCAATTAGCGTGTGCGCTGTATGTAGTTCTTAATGGCACATGTTCTTACTCCTCGGTTGTCATTGGTCAGCCATATTGTTATGAGGGAATGAGACTTATTATGGGATAAAATCTGCTTTTTCTGTAAAAAGAGTTAAACAGTACCAAATGTTATACATACAAGGTAACTTTTCTTCTATAGTAGGGGACTCTGCTTGCACTCGCATCATAAAGGGGTAATGTTCTTCAATTTGAGCTTTATTTCGTTAAAATATGTTCAGAAGTTCCTCAGATATATAGCAATTAGTATATAGTAGTTAGAAGCAATCCACAACAATATAATATATATGAAAAATGACATATGTTATATTGTTGAGATGTTGCCTAACAACATATTTATACCAAAGAATACAGTTTTGAAGAAAATTGAAGAAAATAGTGTTTGAAGACATACATTTTCTACTTAGGATGAGTGTCACGTGGTCTCATCAATCCTGCAAGGGATAAATGGCTTCATGTATAACAACAGGTACTAACTTCATTTTTTAAAACTTCTTGTTGTAATGTATAGATTTTCTTTCCCTTTATCAGGTGTGCAACACTTAGATAGTATATTTGGTAGTTGTGTGTAAAAAAAATATACAGGGTGATGCAGAATTCCAACACTTAATAATATTAAATTATTGTTTGCTCATCAAAAAATAAAGAAAATGCACCAATTAGCGTGTGCGCTGTATGAAGGTCTGAATGGCACATGTTCTTACTTCTCGGTTGTCATTGGTCAGCCATATTGTTATGAGGGAATGAGACTTATTATGGGATAAAATCTGTTATATTCTGTAAAAAGAGTTAAACAGTACCAAATGTTATATATACAAGGTAACTTTTCTACTACGGTTGGGGACTCTGCTTGCACTCGCATCATAAAGGGGGCAATGTTCTTCAATTTGAGCTTGATTTCGTTAAAATATGTTCAGAAGTTTCGAAGATATAGCAATTAGTATATAGTAGTTAGAAGCAGTGCACAACAATATAATATATATGAAAAATGACATATGTTATATTGTTGAGATGTTGCCTAACAACATATTTATACCAAAGAATACAGTTTTGAAGAAAATTGAAGAAAATAGTGTTTGAAGACATACATTTTCTACTTAGGATGAGTGTCACGTGGTCTCATCAATCCTGCAAGGGTTAAATGGCTTCATGTATAACAACAGGTACTAACTTCATTTTTTAAAATTTCTTGTAATGTATAGATTTTATTTCCCCTTTATCATGTGTGCAACACTTAGATAGTATATTTGGTAGTTGTGTGTAAAAAAAATATACAGGGTGATGCAGAATTCCAACACTTAATAATATTAAATTATTGTTTGCTCATCAAAAAATAAAGAAAATGCACCAATTAGCGTGTGCGCTGTATGTAGTTCTGAATGGCACATGTTCTTACTCCTCGGTTGTCATTGGTCAGCCATATTGTTATGAGGGAATGAGACTTATTATGGGATAAAATTTGTTATTTCCTGTAAAAGAGTTAAACAGTACCAAATGTTATATATACAAGGTAACTTTTCTTCTACGGTTAGAGACTCTGCTTGCACTCGCGTCATAAAGGGGCAATGCTCTTCAATTTGAGCTTTATTTCGTTAAAATATGTTCAGAATTTTCGGAGATATAGCCCTTAGTATGTAGTAGTTAGAAGCAATGCACAACAATATAATATATATGGAAAATGACATATGTTATATTGTTGAGATGTTGCCTAACAACATATTTATACCAAACAATACAGTTTGAAGAAAATTGAAGAAAATAGTGTTTGAAGACATACATTTTCTACTTAGGATGAGTGTCACGTGGTCTCATCAATCCTGCAAGGGTTAAATGGCTTCATGTATAACAACAGTACTAACTTCATTTTTTAAAATTTCTTGTAATGTATAGATTTTATTTCCCCTTTATCATGTGTGCAACACTTAGATAGTATATTTGGTAGTTGTGTGTAAAAAAAATATACAGGGTGATGCAGAATTCCAACACTTAATAGTATAAAATTTATGTTTGATCATCAAGAAATGAAGAAAATGCACCAATTAGCGTGTACGCTGTATGTAGTTCTTAATGGCACATGTTCTTACTTTTCGGTTGTCATTGGTCAGCCATATTGTTATGAGGGAATGAGACTTATTATGGGATAAAATTTGTTATTTTCTGTAAAAAGAGTTAAACAGTACCAAATGTTATATATATAAGGTAACTTTTCTTCTACGGTAGGGAACTCTGCTTTCACTCACATCATAAACTGGGCAACGCTCGTCAATTTGAGCCTTATTTCGTTAAAATATGTTCAGAAGTTTCGGAGATATAGCCCTTAGTATATAGTAGTTAGAAGCAATGCACAACAATATAATATATATGAAAAATGACATATGTTTATTGTTGAGATATTGCCTAACAACATATTTATACCAAAGAATACAGTTTTGAAGAAAATTGAAGAAAATAGTGTTTGAAGACATACGTTTTCTACTTAGGATGAGTGTCACGTGGTCTCATCAATCCTGCAAGGGTTAAGTGGCTTCATGTATAACAACAGGTACTAACTTCATTTTTTAAAATTTCTTGTTGCAACGTATAGATTTCCTTTCCCCTTTATCAGGTGTGCAACACTTAGATGGTATATTTGGTAGTTGTGTGTAAAAAAATATACAGGCTGATGCAAAATTCCAACACTTAATAATATTAAATTATTGTTTGTTCATCAAAAAATAAAGAAAATGCAACGATTAGCGTGTGCGCTGTATGAAGTTCTAAATGGCACATGTTCTTACTTCTCGGTTGTCATTGGTCAGCCATATTGTTATGAGGGAATGAGATTTATTATGGGATAAAATCTCTTATATTCTGTAAAAAGAGTTAAACAGTACCAAATGATATATATATACAAGGTAACTTTTCTTCTAAGGTAGGGAACTCTGCTTTCACTCACATCATAAACTGGGCAACGCTCGTCAATTTGAGCTTTATTTCGTTAAAATATGTTCAGAAGTTTCGGAGATATAGCCCTTAGTATATAGTAGTTAGAAGCAATGCACAACAATATAATATATATGAAAAAATGATATATGTTATATTGTTGAGATGTTGCCTAACAACATATTTATACCAAAGTGTACAGTTTTGAAGAAAATTGAAGAAAATAGTGTTTGAAGACATACGTTTTCTACTTAGGATGAGTGTCACGTGGTCTCATCAATCCTGCAAGGGTTAAATGGCTTCATGTATAACAACAGGTACTAACTTCATTTTTTAAAATTTCTTGTTATAATGTATAGATTTTCTTTCCCCTTTATCAGGTGTGCAACACTTAGATAGTATATTTGGTAGTTGTGTGGAAAAAAATATACAGGGTGATGCCGAATTCCAACACATAATAGTATAAAATTTATATTTGTTCATCAAGAAATGAAGAAAATGCACCAATTAGCGTGTGCGCTGTATGTAGTTCTTAATGGTACATGTTCTTACTCCTCGGTTGTCATTGGTCAGCCATATTGTTATGACGGAATGAGACTTATTATGGGATAAAATCTGCTTTTTCTGTAAAAAGAGTTAAACAGTACCAAATGTTATATATACAAGGTAACTTTTCTTCTTCGGTAGGGGACTCTGCTTGCACTCGCATCATAAACTGGGCAATGTTCTTCAATATGAGCTTTATTTCGATAAAATATGTTCAGAAGTTCCTCAGATATATAGCAATTAGTATATAGTAGTTAGGAGCAATGCACAACAATATAATATATATGAAAAATGACATATGTTATATTGTTGAGATGTTGCCTAACAACATATTTATACCAAAGAATACAGTTTTGAAGAAAATTGAAGAAAATAGTGTTTGAAGACATACATTTTCTACTTAGGATGAGTGTCACGTGGTCTCATCAATCCTGCAAGGGATAAATGGCTTCATGTATAACAACAGGTACTAACTTCATTTTTTAAAATTTCTTGTTGTAATGTATAGATTTTATTTCCCCTTTATCATGTGTGCAACACTTAGATAGTATATTTGGTAGTTGTGTGTAAAAAAAATATACAGTTTGATGCAGAATTCCAACACTTAATAATATTAAATTATTGTTTGCTCATCAAAAAATAAAGAAAATGCTCCAATTAGCGTGTGCGCTGTATGAAGGTCTGAATGGCACATGTTCTTACTTCTCGGTTGTCATTGGTCAGCCATATTGTTATGAGGGAATGAGACTTATTATGGGATAAAATCTGTTATATTCTGTAAAAAGAGTTAAACAGTACCAAATGTTATATATACAATGTAACTTTTCTACTACGGTAGGGGACTCCGCTTGCACTCGCATCATAAAGGGGGCCATGTCCTTCATTTTGAGCTTGATTTCGTTAAAATATGTTCAGAAGTTTCGAAGATATAGCAATTAGTATATAGTAGTTAGAAGCAGTGCACAACAATATAATATATATGAAAAATGACATATGTTATGTTGTTGAGATGTTGCCTAACAACATATTTATACCAAAGAATACAGTTTGAAGAAAATTGAAGAAAATAGTGTTTGAAGACATATATTTTCTACTTAGGATGAGTGTCACGTGGTCTCATCAATCCTGCAAGGGTTAAATGGCTTCATGTATAACAACAGGTACTAAGTTCATTTTTTAAAACTTCTTGTTGTAATGTATAGATTTTCTTTCCCCTTTATCAGGTGTGCAACACTTAGATAGTATATTTGGTAGTTGTGTGGAAAAAAATATACAGGGTGATGCAGAATTCCAACACATAATAGTATAAAATTTATATTTGTTCATCAAGAAATGAAGAAAATGCACCAATTAGCGTGTGCGCTGTATGTAGTTCTTAATGGCACATGTTCTTACTCCTCGGTTGTCATTGGTCAGCCATATTGTTATGAGGGAATGAGACTTATTATGGGATAAAATCTGCTTTTTCTGTAAAAAGAGTTAAACAGTACCAAATGTTATACATACAAGGTAACTTTTCTTCTATAGTAGGGGACTCTGCTTGCACTCGCATCATAAAGGGGTAATGTTCTTCAATTTGAGCTTTATTTCGTTAAAATATGTTCAGAAGTTCCTCAGATATATAGCAATTAGTATATAGTAGTTAGAAGCAATCCACAACAATATAATATATATGAAAAATCACATATGTTATATTGTTGAGATGTTGCCTAACAACATATTTATACCAAAGAATACAGTTTTGAAGAAAATTGAAGAAAATAGTGTTTGAAGACATACATTTTCTACTTAGGATGAGTGTCACGTGGTCTCATCAATCCTGCAAGGGATAAATGGCTTCATGTATAACAACAGGTACTAACTTCATTTTTTAAAACTTCTTGTTGTAATGTATAGATTTTCTTTCCCTTTATCAGGTGTGCAACACTTAGATAGTATATTTGGTAGTTGTGTGTAAAAAAAATATACAGGGTGATGCAGAATTCCAACACTTAATAATATTAAATTATTGTTTGCTCATCAAAAAATAAAGAAAATGCACCAATTAGCGTGTGCGCTGTATGAAGGTCTGAATGGCACATGTTCTTACTTCTCGGTTGTCATTGGTCAGCCATATTGTTATGAGGGAATGAGACTTATTATGGGATAAAATCTGTTATATTCTGTAAAAAGAGTTAAACAGTACCAAATGTTATATATACAAGGTAACTTTTCTACTACGGTTGGGGACTCTGCTTGCACTCGCATCATAAAGGGGGCAATGTTCTTCAATTTGAGCTTTATTTCGTTAAAATATGTTCAGAAGTTTCGAAGATATAGCAATTAGTATATAGTAGTTAGAAGCAGTGCACAACAATATAATATATATGAAAAATGACATATGTTATATTGTTGAGATGTTGCCTAACAACATATTTATACCAAAGAATACAGTTTTGAAGAAAATTGAAGAAAATAGTGTTTGAAGACATACATTTTCTACTTAGGATGAGTGTCACGTGGTCTCATCAATCCTGCAAGGGTTAAATGGCTTCATGTATAACAACAGGTACTAACTTCATTTTTTAAAATTTCTTGTAATGTATAGATTTTATTTCCCCTTTATCATGTGTGCAACACTTAGATAGTATATTTGGTAGTTGTGTGTAAAAAAAATATACAGGGTGATGCAGAATTCCAACACTTAATAATATTAAATTATTGTTTGCTCATCAAAAAATAAAGAAAATGCACCAATTAGCGTGTGCGCTGTATGTAGTTCTGAATGGCACATGTTCTTACTCCTCGGTTGTCATTGGTCAGCCATATTGTTATGAGGGAATGAGACTTATTATGGGATAAAATTTGTTATGTCCTGTAAAAAGAGTTAAACAGTACCAAATGTTATATATACAAGGTAACTTTTCTTCTACGGTTAGAGACTCTGCTTGCACTCGCGTCATAAAGGGGGCAATGCTCTTCAATTTGAGCTTTATTTCGTTAAAATATGTTCAGAATTTTCGGAGATATAGCCCTTAGTATGTAGTAGTTAGAAGCAATGCACAACAATATAATATATATGGAAAATGACATATGTTATATTGTTGAGATGTTGCCTAACAACATATTTATACCAAACAATACAGTTTGAAGAAAATTGAAGAAAATAGTGTTTGAAGACATACATTTTCTACTTAGGATGAGTGTCACGTGGTCTCATCAATCCTGCAAGGGTTAAATGGTTTCATGTATAACAACAGTACTAACTTCATTTTTTAAAATTTCTTGTAATGTATAGATTTTATTTCCCCTTTATCATGTGTGCAACACTTAGATAGTATATTTGGTAGTTGTGTGTAAAAAAAATATACAGGGTGATGCAGAATTCCAACACTTAATAGTATAAAATTTATGTTTGATCATCAAGAAATGAAGAAAATGCACCAATTAGCGTGTACGCTGTATGTAGTTCTTAATGGCACATGTTCTTACTTTTCGGTTGTCATTGGTCAGCCATATTGTTATGACGGAATGAGACTTATTATGGGATAAAATTTGTTATTTTCTGTAAAAAGAGTTAAACAGTACCAAATGTTATATATATAAGGTAACTTTTCTTCTACGGTAGGGAACTCTGCTTTCACTCACATCATAAACTGGGCAACGCTCGTCAATTTGAGCCTTATTTCGTTAAAATATGTTCAGAAGTTTCGGAGATATAGCCCTTAGTATATAGTAGTTAGGAGCAATGCACAACAATATAATATATATGAAAAAATGATATATGTTATATTGTTGAGATGTTGCCTAACAACATATTTATACCAAAGTGTACAGTTTTGAAGAAAATTGAAGAAAATAGTGTTTGAAGACATACGTTTTCTACTTAGGATGAGTGTCACGTGGTCTCATCAATCCTGCAAGGGTTAAATGGCTTCATGTATAACAACAGGTACTAAGTTCATTTTTTAAAACTTCTTGTTGTAATGTATAGATTTTCTTTCCCCTTTATCAGGTGTGCAACACTTAGATAGTATATTTGGTAGTTGTGTGGAAAAAAATATACAGGGTGATGCAGAATTCCAACACATAATAGTATAAAATTTATATTTGTTCATCAAGAAATGAAGAAAATGCACCAATTAGCGAGTGCGCTGTATGTAGTTCTTAATGGCACATGTTCTTACTCCTCGGTTGTCATTGGTCAGCCATATTGTTATGACGGAATGAGACTTATTATGGGATAAAATCTGCTTTTTCTGTAAAAAGAGTTAAACAGTACCAAATGTTATATATACAAGGTAACTTTTCTTCTTCGGTAGGGGACTCTGCTTGCACTCGCATCATAAACTGGGCAATGTTCTTCAATATGAGCTTTATTTCGATAAAATATGTTCAGAAGTTTCGCAGATATAGCCCTTAGTATATAGTAGTTAGAAGCAATGCACAACAATATAATATATATGAAAAATGACATATGTTTATTGTTGAGATATTGCCTAACAACATATTTATACCAAAGAATACAGTTTTGAAGAAAATTGAAGAAAATAGTGTTTGAAGACATACGTTTTCTACTTAGGATGAGTGTCACGTGGTCTCATCAATCCTGCAAGGGTTAAATGGCTTCATGTATAACAACAGGTACTAACTTCATTTTTTAAAATTTCTTGTTGCAACGTATAGATTTCCTTTCCCCTTTATCAGGTGTGCAACACTTAAATGGTATATTTGGTAGTTGTGTGTAAAAAAATATACAGGCTGATGCAAAATTCCAACACTTAATAATATTAAATTATTGTTTGTTCATCAAAAAATAAAGAAAATGCAACGATTAGCGTGTGCGCTGTATGAAGTTCTAAATGGCACATGTTCTTACTTCTCGGTTGTCATTGGTCAGCCATATTGTTATGAGGGAATGAGATTTATTATGGGATAAAATCTCTTATATTCTGTAAAAAGAGTTAAACAGTACCAAATGATATATATATACAAGGTAACTTTTCTTCTACGGTAGGGAACTCTGCTTTCACTCACATCATAAACTGGGCAACGCTCGTCAATTTGAGCTTTATTTCGTTAAAATATGTTCAGAAGTTTCGGAGATATAGCCCTTAGTATATAGTAGTTAGAAGCAATGCACAACAATATAATATATATGAAAAAATGATATATGTTATATTGTTGAGATGTTGCCTAACAACATATTTATACCAAAGTGTACAGTTTTGAAGAAAATTGAAGAAAATAGTGTTTGAAGACATACGTTTTCTACTTAGGATGAGTGTCACGTGGTCTCATCAATCCTGCAAGGGTTAAATGGCTTCATGTATAACAACAGGTACTAACTTCATTTTTTAAAATTTCTTGTTATAATGTATAGATTTTCTTTCCCCTTTATCAGGTGTGCAACACTTAGATAGTATATTTGGTAGTTGTGTGGAAAAAAATATACAGGGTGATGCAGAATTCCAACACATAATAGTATAAAATTTATATTTGTTCATCAAGAAATGAAGAAAATGCACCAATTAGCGTGTGCGCTGTATGTAGTTTTTAATGGTACATGTTCTTACTCCTCGGTTGTCATTGGTCAGCCATATTGTTATGACGGAATGAGACTTATTATGGGATAAAATCTGCTTTTTCTGTAAAAAGAGTTAAACAGTACAAATGTTATATATACAAGGTAACTTTTCTTCTTCGGTAGGGGACTCTGCTTGCACTCGCATCATAAACTGGGCAATGTTCTTCAATATGAGCTTTATTTCGATAAAATATGTTCAGAAGTTTCGCAGATATAGCCCTTAGTATATAGTAGTTAGAAGCAATGCACAACAATATAATATATATGAAAAATGACATATGTTTATTGTTGAGATATTGCCTAACAACATATTTATACCAAAGAATACAGTTTTGAAGAAAATTGAAGAAAATAGAGTTTGAAGACATACGTTTTCTACTTAGGATGAGTGTCACGTGGTCTCATCAATCCTGCAAGGGTTAAATGGCTTCATGTATAACAACAGGTACTAACTTCATTTTTTAAAATTTCTTGTTGTAACGTATAGATTTTATTTCCCCTTTATCATGTGTGCAACACTTAGATAGTATATTTGGTAGTTGTGTGTAAAAAAATATACAGGGTGATGCAGAATTCAAACCCTTAATAATATGAAATTATTGTTTGTTCATCAAAAAATAAAGAAAATGCACCGATTAGCGTGTGCGCTGTATGAAGTTCCGAATGTCACATGTTCTTACTTCTCGGTTGTCATTGGTCAGCCATATTGTTATGAGGGAATGAGACTTATTATGGGATAAAATCTGTTATATTCTGTAAAAAGAGTTAAACAGTACCAAATGTTATATATACAAGGTAACTTTTCTACTACGGTTGGGGACTCTGCTTGCACTCGCATCATAAAGGGGGCAATGTTCTTCAATTTGAGCTTGATTTCGTTAAAATATGTTCAGAAGTTTCGAAGATATAGCAATTAGTATATAGTAGTTAGAAGCAGTGCACAACAATATAATATATATGAAAAATGACATATGTTATATTGTTGAGATGTTGCCTAACAACATATTTATACCAAAGAATACAGTTTTGAAGAAAATTGAAGAAAATAGTGTTTGAAGACATACATTTTCTACTTAGGATGAGTGTCACGTGGTCTCATCAATCCTGCAAGGGTTAAATGGCTTCATGTATAACAACAGGTACTAACTTCATTTTTTAAAATTTCTTGTAATGTATAGATTTTATTTCCCCTTTATCAGGTGTGCAACACTTAGATAGTATATTTGGTAGTTGTGTGTAAAAAAAATATACAGGGTGATGCAGAATTCCAACACTTAATAATATTAAATTATTGTTTGCTCATCAAAAAATAAAGAAAATGCACCAATTAGCGTGTGCGCTGTATGTAGTTCTGAATGGCACATGTTCTTACTCCTCGGTTGTCATTGGTCAGCCATATTGTTATGAGGGAATGAGACTTATTATGGGATAAAATTTGTTATGTCCTGTAAAAAGAGTTAAACAGTACCAAATGTTATATATACAAGGTAACTTTTCTTCTACGGTTAGAGACTCTGCTTGCACTCGCGTCATAAAGGGGGCAATGCTCTTCAATTTGAGCTTTATTTCGTTAAAATATGTTCAGAATTTTCGGAGATATAGCCCTTAGTATGTAGTAGTTAGAAGCAATGCACAACAATATAATATATATGGAAAATGACATATGTTATATTGTTGAGATGTTGCCTAACAACATATTTATACCAAACAATACAGTTTGAAGAAAATTGAAGAAAATAGTGTTTGAAGACATACATTTTCTACTTAGGATGAGTGTCACGTGGTCTCATCAATCCTGCAAGGGTTAAATGGTTTCATGTATAACAACAGTACTAACTTCATTTTTTAAAATTTCTTGTAATGTATAGATTTTATTTCCCCTTTATCATGTGTGCAACACTTAGATAGTATATTTGGTAGTTGTGTGTAAAAAAAATATACAGGGTGATGCAGAATTCCAACACTTAATAGTATAAAATTTATGTTTGATCATCAAGAAATGAAGAAAATGCACCAATTAGCGTGTACGCTGTATGTAGTTCTTAATGGCACATGTTCTTACTTTTCGGTTGTCATTGGTCAGCCATATTGTTATGAGGGAATGAGACTTATTATGGGATAAAATTTGTTATTTTCTGTAAAAAGAGTTAAACAGTACCAAATGTTATATATATAAGGTAACTTTTCTTCTACGGTAGGGAACTCTGCTTTCACTCACATCATAAACTGGGCAACGCTCGTCAATTTGAGCCTTATTTCGTTAAAATATGTTCAGAAGTTTCGGAGATATAGCCCTTAGTATATAGTAGTTAGGAGCAATGCACAACAATATAATATATATGAAAAAATGATATATGTTATATTGTTGAGATGTTGCCTAACAACATATTTATACCAAAGTGTACAGTTTTGAAGAAAATTGAAGAAAATAGTGTTTGAAGACATACGTTTTCTACTTAGGATGAGTGTCACGTGGTCTCATCAATCCTGCAAGGGTTAAATGGCTTCATGTATAACAACAGGTACTAAGTTCATTTTTTAAAACTTCTTGTTGTAATGTATAGATTTTCTTTCCCCTTTATCAGGTGTGCAACACTTAGATAGTATATTTGGTAGTTGTGTGGAAAAAAATATACAGGGTGATGCAGAATTCCAACACATAATAGTATAAAATTTATATTTGTTCATCAAGAAATGAAGAAAATGCACCAATTAGCGAGTGCGCTGTATGTAGTTCTTAATGGCACATGTTCTTACTCCTCGGTTGTCATTGGTCAGCCATATTGTTATGACGGAATGAGACTTATTATGGGATAAAATCTGCTTTTTCTGTAAAAAGAGTTAAACAGTACCAAATGTTATATATACAAGGTAACTTTTCTTCTTCGGTAGGGAACTCTGCTTGCACTCGCATCATAAACTGGGCAATGTTCTTCAATATGAGCTTTATTTCGATAAAATATGTTCAGAAGTTTCGCAGATATAGCCCTTAGTATATAGTAGTTAGAAGCAATGCACAACAATATAATATATATGAAAAATGACATATGTTTATTGTTGAGATATTGCCTAACAACATATTTATACCAAAGAATACAGTTTTGAAGAAAATTGAAGAAAATAGTGTTTGAAGACATACGTTTTCTACTTAGGATGAGTGTCACGTGGTCTCATCAATCCTGCAAGGGTTAAATGGCTTCATGTATAACAACAGGTACTAACTTCATTTTTTAAAATTTCTTGTTGCAACGTATAGATTTCCTTTCCCCTTTATCAGGTGTGCAACACTTAGATGGTATATTTGGTAGTTGTGTGTAAAAAAATATACAGGCTGATGCAAAATTCCAACACTTAATAATATTAAATTATTGTTTGTTCATCAAAAAATAAAGAAAATGCAACGATTAGCGTGTGCGCTGTATGAAGTTCTAAATGGCACATGTTCTTACTTCTCGGTTGTCATTGGTCAGCCATATTGTTATGAGGGAATGAGATTTATTATGGGATAAAATCTCTTATATTCTGTAAAAAGAGTTAAACAGTACCAAATGATATATATATACAAGGTAACTTTTCTTCTACGGTAGGGAACTCTGCTTTCACTCACATCATAAACTGGGCAACGCTCGTCAATTTGAGCTTTATTTCGTTAAAATATGTTCAGAAGTTTCGGAGATATAGCCCTTAGTATATAGTAGTTAGAAGCAATGCACAACAATATAATATATATGAAAAAATGATATATGTTATATTGTTGAGATGTTGCCTAACAACATATTTATACCAAAGTGTACAGTTTTGAAGAAAATTGAAGAAAATAGTGTTTGAAGACATACGTTTTCTACTTAGGATGAGTGTCACGTGGTCTCATCAATCCTGCAAGGGTTAAATGGCTTCATGTATAACAACAGGTACTAACTTCATTTTTTAAAATTTCTTGTTATAATGTATAGATTTTCTTTCCCCTTTATCAGGTGTGCAACACTTAGATAGTATATTTGGTAGTTGTGTGGAAAAAAATATACAGGGTGATGCAGAATTCCAACACATAATAGTATAAAATTTATATTTGTTCATCAAGAAATGAAGAAAATGCACCAATTAGCGTGTGCGCTGTATGTAGTTTTTAATGGTACATGTTCTTACTCCTCGGTTGTCATTGGTCAGCCATATTGTTATGACGGAATGAGACTTATTATGGGATAAAATCTGCTTTTTCTGTAAAAAGAGTTAAACAGTACCAAATGTTATATATACAAGGTAACTTTTCTTCTTCGGTAGG
Organism: Thermobia domestica; assembly: GCF_964235325.1. Taxonomy (NCBI): domain Eukaryota; kingdom Metazoa; phylum Arthropoda; class Insecta; order Zygentoma; family Lepismatidae; genus Thermobia; species Thermobia domestica. Next base: position 263,841,673 of record NC_137455.1, read on the forward strand.
GGACTCTGCTTGCACTCGCATCATAAACTGGGCAATGTTCTTCAATATGAGCTTTATTTCGATAAAATATGTTCAGAAGTTTCGCAGATATAGCCCTTAGTATATAGTAGTTAGAAGCAATGCACAACAATATAATATATATGAAAAATGACATATGTTTATTGTTGAGATATTGCCTAACAACATATTTATACCAAAGAATACAGTTTTGAAGAAAATTGAAGAAAATAGTGTTTGAAGACATACGTTTTCTACTTAGGATGAGTGTCACGTGGTCTCATCAATCCTGCAAGGGTTAAATGGCTTCATGTATAACAACAGGTACTAACTTCATTTTTTAAAATTTCTTGTTGTAACGTATAGATTTTATTTCCCCTTTATCATGTGTGCAACACTTAGATAGTATATTTGGTAGTTGTGTGTAAAAAAATATACAGGGTGATGCAGAATTCAAACCCTTAATAATATGAAATTATTGTTTGTTCATCAAAAAATAAAGAAAATGCACCGATTAGCGTGTGCGCTGTATGAAGTTCCGAATGTCACATGTTCTTACTTCTCGGTTGTCATTGGTCAGCCATATTGTTATGAGGGAATGAGATTTATTATGGGATAAAATCTCTTATATTCTGTAAAAAGAGTTAAACAGTACCAAATGTTATATATACAAGGTAACTTTTCTTCTACGGTAGGGAACTCTGCTTTCACTCACATCATAAACTGGGCAACGCTCGTCAATTTGAGCTTTATTTCGTTAAAATATGTTCAGAAGTTTCGGAGATATAGCCCTTAGTATATAGTAGTTAGAAGCAATGCACAACAATATAATATATATGAAAAATGACATATGTTATATTGTTGAGATGTTGCCTAACAACATATTTATACCAAAGAATACAGTTTGAAGAAAATTGAAGAAAATAGTGTTTGAAGACATACATTTTCTACTTAGGATGAGTGTCACGTGGTCTCATCAATCCTCCAAGGGTTAAATGGCTTCATGTATAACAACAGGTACTAACTTCATTTTAAAAATTTCTTGTTGCAACGTATAGATTTTATTTCCCCTTTATCATGTGTGCAACACTTAGATGGTATATTTGGTAGTTGTGTGTAAAAAAATATACAGGGTGATGCAGAATTCCAACACTTAATAATATTAAATTATTGTTTGTTCATCAAAAAATAAAGAAAATGCAACGATTAGCGTGTGCGCTGTATGAAGTTCTAAATGGCACATGTTCTTACTTCTCGGTTGTCATTGGTCAGCCATATTGTTATGAGGGAATGAGATTTATTATGGGATAAAATCTGTTATATTCTGTAAAAAGTGTTAAACAGTACCAAATGATATATATATACAAGGTAACTTTTCTTCTACGGTAGGGAACTCTGCTTTCACTCACATCATAAACTGGGCAACGCTCGTTAATTTGAGCTTTATTTCGTTAAAATATGTTCAGAAGTTTCGGAGATATAGCCCTTAGTATATAGTAGTTAGGAGCAATGCACAACAATATAATATATATGAAAAAATGATATATGTTATATTGTTGAGATGTTGCCTAACAACATATTTATACCAAAGTGTACAGTTTTGAAGAAAATTGAAGAAAATAGTGTTTGAAGACATACGTTTTCTACTTAGGATGAGTGTCACGTGGTCTCATCAATCCTGCAAGGGTTAAATGGCTTCATGTATAACAACAGGTACTAAGTTCATTTTTTAAAACTTCTTGTTGTAATGTATAGATTTTCTTTCCCCTTTATCAGGTGTGCAACACTTAGATAGTATATTTGGTAGTTGTGTGGAAAAAAATATACAGGGTGATGCAGAATTCCAACACATAATAGTATAAAATTTATATTTGTTCATCAAGAAATGAAGAAAATGCACCAATTAGCGAGTGCGCTGTATGTAGTTCTTAATGGCACATGTTCTTACTCCTCGGTTGTCATTGGTCAGCCATATTGTTATGACGGAATGAGACTTATTATGGGATAAAATCTGCTTTTTCTGTAAAAAGAGTTAAACAGTACCAAATGTTATATATACAAGGTAACTTTTCTTCTTCGGTAGGGAACTCTGCTTGCACTCGCATCATAAACTGGGCAATGTTCTTCAATATGAGCTTTATTTCGATAAAATATGTTCAGAAGTTTCGCAGATATAGCCCTTAGTATATAGTAGTTAGAAGCAATGCACAACAATATAATATATATGAAAAATGACATATGTTTATTGTTGAGATATTGCCTAACAACATATTTATACCAAAGAATACAGTTTTGAAGAAAATTGAAGAAAATAGTGTTTGAAGACATACGTTTTCTACTTAGGATGAGTGTCACGTGGTCTCATCAATCCTGCAAGGGTTAAATGGCTTCATGTATAACAACAGGTACTAACTTCATTTTTTAAAATTTCTTGTTGCAACGTATAGATTTCCTTTCCCCTTTATCAGGTGTGCAACACTTAGATGGTATATTTGGTAGTTGTGTGTAAAAAAATATACAGGCTGATGCAAAATTCCAACACTTAATAATATTAAATTATTGTTTGTTCATCAAAAAATAAAGAAAATGCAACGATTAGCGTGTGCGCTGTATGAAGTTCTAAATGGCACATGTTCTTACTTCTCGGTTGTCATTGGTCAGCCATATTGTTATGAGGGAATGAGATTTATTATGGGATAAAATCTCTTATATTCTGTAAAAAGAGTTAAACAGTACCAAATGATATATATATACAAGGTAACTTTTCTTCTACGGTAGGGAACTCTGCTTTCACTCACATCATAAACTGGGCAACGCTCGTCAATTTGAGCTTTATTTCGTTAAAATATGTTCAGAAGTTTCGGAGATATAGCCCTTAGTATATAGTAGTTAGAAGCAATGCACAACAATATAATATATATGAAAAAATGATATATGTTATATTGTTGAGATGTTGCCTAACAACATATTTATACCAAAGTGTACAGTTTTGAAGAAAATTGAAGAAAATAGTGTTTGAAGACATACGTTTTCTACTTAGGATGAGTGTCACGTGGTCTCATCAATCCTGCAAGGGTTAAATGGCTTCATGTATAACAACAGGTACTAACTTCATTTTTTAAAATTTCTTGTTATAATGTATTGATTTTCTTTCCCCTTTATCAGGTGTGCAACACTTAGATAGTATATTTGGTAGTTGTGTGGAAAAAAATATACAGGGTGATGCAGAATTCCAACACATAATAGTATAAAATTTATATTTGTTCATCAAGAAATGAAGAAAATGCACCAATTAGCGTGTGCGCTGTATGTAGTTCTTAATGGTACATGTTCTTACTCCTCGGTTGTCATTGGTCAGCCATATTGTTATGACGGAATGAGACTTATTATGGGATAAAATCTGCTTTTTCTGTAAAAAGAGTTAAACAGTACCAAATGTTATATATACAAGGTAACTTTTCTTCTTCGGTAGGGGACTCTGCTTGCACTCGCATCATAAACTGGGCAATGTTCTTCAATATGAGCTTTATTTCGATAAAATATGTTCAGAAGTTTCGCAGATATAGCCCTTAGTATATAGTAGATAGAAGCAATGCACAACAATATAATATATATGAAAAATGACATATGTTTATTGTTGAGATATTGCCTAACAACATATTTATACCAAAGAATACAGTTTTGAAGAAAATTGAAGAAAATAGTGTTTGAAGACATACGTTTTCTACTTAGGATGAGTGTCACGTGGTCTCATCAATCCTGCAAGGGTTAAATGGCTTCATGTATAACAACAGGTACTAACTTCATTTTTTAAAACTTCTTGTTATAATGTATAGATTTCCTTTCCCCTTTATCAGGTGTGCAACACTTAGCTAGTATATTTGGTAGTTGTGTGGAAAAAAATATACAGGGTGATGCAGAATTCCAACACTTAATAGTATAAAATTTATATTTGTTCATCAAGAAATGAATTAAATGCACCAATTAGCGTGTGCGCTGTATGTAGTTCTGAATGGCACATGTTCTTACTCCTCGGTTGTCATTGGTCAGCCATATTGTTATGAGGGAATGAGACTTATTATGGGATAAAATCTGTTATATTCTGTAAAAAGAGTTAAACAGTACCAAATGTTATATATACAAGGTAACTTTTCTTCTACGGTAGGGAACTCTGCTTTCACTCACGTCATAAGCTGGACAATGTTCTTCAATTTGAGCTTTATTTCGATAAAATATGTTCAGAAGTTTCGGAGATATAGCCCTTAGTATATAGTAGTTAGAAGCAATGCACAACAATATAATATATATGAAAAATGACATATGTTATATTGTTCAGATCTTGCCTAACAACATATTTATACCAAAGAATACAGTTTTGAAGAAAATTGAAGAAAATAGTGTTTGAAGACATACATTTTCTACTTAGGATGAGTGTCACGTGGTCTCATCAATCCTGCAAGGGTTAAATGGCTTCATGTATAACAACAGGTACTAACTTCATTTTTTAAAATTTCTTGTTGTAACGTATAGATTTTATTTCCCCTTTATCATGTGTGCAACACTTAGATAGTATATTTGGTAGTTGTGTGTAAAAAAATATACAGGGTGATGCAGAATTCAAACCCTTAATAATATGAAATTATTGTTTGTTCATCAAAAAATAAAGAAAGCGTGTGCGCTGTATGAAGTTCCGAATGTCACATGTTCTTACTTCTCGGTTGTCATTGGTCAGCCATATTGTTATGAGGGAATGAGATTTATTATGGGATAAAATCTCTTATATTCTGTAAAAAGAGTTAAACAGTACCAAATGTTATATATACAAGGTAACTTTTCTTCTACGGTAGGGAACTCTGCTTTCACTCACATCATAAACTGGGCAACGCTCGTCAATTTGAGCTTTATTTCGTTAAAATATGTTCAGAAGTTTCGGAGATATAGCCCTTAGTATATAGTAGTTAGAAGCAATGCACAACAATATAATATATATGAAAAATGACATATGTTATATTGTTGAGATGTTGCCTAACAACATATTTATACCAAAGAATACAGTTTGAAGAAAATTGAAGAAAATAGTGTTTGAAGACATACATTTTCTACTTAGGATGAGTGTCACGTGGTCTCATCAATCCTCCAAGGGTTAAATGGCTTCATGTATAACAACAGGTACTAACTTCATTTTAAAAATTTCTTGTTGCAACGTATAGATTTTATTTCCCCTTTATCATGTGTGCAACACTTAGATGGTATATTTGGTAGTTGTGTGTAAAAAAATATACAGGGTGATGCAGAATTCCAACACTTAATAATATTAAATTATTGTTTGTTCATCAAAAAATAAAGAAAATGCAACGATTAGCGTGTGCGCTGTATGAAGTTCTAAATGGCACATGTTCTTACTTCTCGGTTGTCATTGGTCAGCCATATTGTTATGAGGGAATGAGATTTATTATGGGATAAAATCTGTTATATTCTGTAAAAAGTGTTAAACAGTACCAAATGATATATATATACAAGGTAACTTTTCTTCTACGGTAGGGAACTCTGCTTTCACTCACATCATAAACTGGGCAACGCTCGTTAATTTGAGCTTTATTTCGTTAAAATATGTTCAGAAGTTTCGGAGATATAGCCCTTAGTATATAGTAGTTAGGAGCAATGCACAACAATATAATATATATGAAAAAATGATATATGTTATATTGTTGAGATGTTGCCTAACAACATATTTATACCAAAGTGTACAGTTTTGAAGAAAATTGAAGAAAATAGTGTTTGAAGACATACGTTTTCTACTTAGGATGAGTGTCACGTGGTCTCATCAATCCTGCAAGGGTTAAATGGCTTCATGTATAACAACAGGTACTAACTTCATTTTTTAAAATTTCTTGTTGTAATGTATAGATTTTCTTTCCCCTTTATCAGGTGTGCAACACTTAGATAGTATATTTGGTAGTTGTGTGGAAAAAAATATACAGGGTGATGCAGAATTCCAACACATAATAGTATAAAATTTATATTTGTTCATCAAGAAATGAAGAAAATGCACCAATTAGCGTGTGCGCTGTATGTAGTTCTTAATGGTACATGTTCTTACTCCTCGGTTGTCATTGGTCAGCCATATTGTTATGACGGAATGAGACTTATTATGGGATAAAATCTGCTTTTTCTGTAAAAAGAGTTAAACAGTACCAAATGTTATATATACAAGGTAACTTTTCTTCTTCGGTAGGGGACTCTGCTTGCACTCGCATCATAAACTGGGCAATGTTCTTCAATATGAGCTTTATTTCGATAAAATATGTTCAGAAGTTTCGCAGATATAGCCCTTAGTATATAGTAGTTAGAAGCAATGCACAACAATATAATATATATGAAAAATGACATATGTTTATTGTTGAGATATTGCCTAACAACATATTTATACCAAAGAATACAGTTTTGAAGAAAAGTGAAGAAAATAGTGTTTGAAGACATACGTTTTCTACTTAGGATGAGTGTCACGTGGTCTCATCAATCCTGCAAGGGTTAAATGGCTTCATGTATAACAACAGGTACTAACTTCATTTTTTAAAACTTCTTGTTATAATGTATAGATTTCCTTTCCCCTTTATCAGGTGTGCAACACTTAGGTAGTATATTTGGTAGTTGTGTGGAAAAAAATATACAGGGTGATGCAGAATTCCAACACTTAATAGTATAAAATTTATGTTTGTTCATCAAGAAATGAAGAAAATGCACCAATTAGCGTGTGCGCTGTATGTAGTTCTGAATGGCACATGTTCTTACACCTCGGTTGTCATTGGTCAGCCATACTGTTATGAGGGAATGAGACTTATTATGGTATAAAATCTGTTATATTCTGTAAAAAGAGTGAAACAGTACCAAATGTTATATATACAAGGTAACTTTTCTTCTACGGTAGGGGACTCTGCTTGCACTCGCATCATAAGCTGGGCAATGTTCTTCAATTTGAGCTTGATTTCGATAAAATATGTTCAGAAGTTTCGGAGATATAGCCCTTAGTATATAGTAGTTAGAAGCAATGCACAACAATATAATATATATGAAAAATGACATATGTTATATTGTTGAGATGTTGCCTAACAACATATTTATACCAAAGAATACAGTTTGAAGAAAATTGAAGAAAATAGTGTTTGAAGACATATATTTTCTACTTAGGATGAGTGTCACGTGGTCTCATCAATCCTGCAAGGGTTAAATAGCTTCATGTATAACAACAGGTACTAACTTCATTTTTTTAAATTTCTTGTTGCAACGTATAGATTTTATTTCCCCTTTATCATGTGTGCAACACTTAGATGGTATATTTGGTAGTTGTGTGTAAAAAAATATACAGGGTGATGCAGAATTCCAACACTTAATAATATTAAATTATTGTTTGTTCATCAAAAAATAAAGAAAATGCAACGATTAGCGTGTGCGCTGTATGAAGTTCTGAATGGCACATGTTCTTACTTCTCGGTTGTCATTGGTCAGCCATATTGTTATGAGGGAATGAGATTTATTATGGGATAAAATCTCTTATATTCTGTAAAAAGAGTTAAACAGTACCAAATGATATATATATACAAGGTAACTTTTCTTCTACGGTAGGGAACTCTGCTTTCACTCACATCATAAACTGGGCAACGCTCGTCAATTTGAGCTTTATTTCGTTAAAATATGTTCAGAAGTTTCGGAGATATAGCCTTTAGTATATAGTAGTTAGGAGCAATGCACAACAATATAATATATATGAAAAAATGATATATGTTATATTGTTGAGATGTTGCCTAACAACATATTTATACCAAAGTGTACAGTTTTGAAGAAAATTGAAGAAAATAGTGTTTGAAGACATACGTTTTCTACTTAGGATGAGTGTCACGTGGTCTCATCAATCCTGCAAGGGTTAAATGGCTTCATGTATAACAACAGGTACTAAGTTCATTTTTTAAAACTTCTTGTTGTAATGTATCGATTTTCTTTCCTCTTAATCAGGTGTGCAACACTTAGATAGTGTATTTGGTAGTTGTGTGGAAAAAAATATACAGGGTGATGCAGAATTCCAACACATAATAGTATAAAATTTATATTTGTTCATCAAGAAATGAATTAAATGCACCAATTAGCGTGTGCGCTGTATGTAGTTCTGAATGGCACATGTTCTTACTCCTCGGTTGTCATTGGTCAGCCATATTGTTATGAGGGAATGAGACTTATTATGGGATAAAATCTGTTATATTCTGTAAAAAGAGTTAAACAGTACCAAATGTTATATATACAAGGTAACTTTTCTTCTTCGGTAGGGGACTCTGCTTGCACTCGCATCATAAACTGGGCAATGTTCTTCAATTTGAGCTTTATTTCGATAAAATATGTTCAGAAGTTTCGGAGATATAGCCCTTAGTATAATGTAGTTAGAAGCAATGCACAACAATATAATATATATGAAAAATGACATATGTTATATTGTTCAGATCTTGCCTAACAACATATTTATACCAAAGTGTACAGTTTTGAAGAAAATTGAAGAAAATAGTGTTTGAAGACATACATTTTCTACTTAGGATGAGTGTCACGTGGTCTCATCAATCCTGCAAGGGTTAAATGGCTTCATGTATAACAACAGGTACTAACTTCATTTTTTAAAATTTCTTGTTGTAACGTATAGATTTTATTTCCCCTTTATCATGTGTGCAACACTTAGATAGTATATTTGGTACTTGTGTGTAAAAAAATATACAGGGTGATGCAGAATTCAAACCCTTAATAATATGAAATTATTGTTTGTTCATCAAAAAATAAAGAAAATGCACCGATTAGCGTGTGCGCTGTATGTAGTTCTGAATGGCACATGTTCTTACACCTCGGTTGTCATTGGTCAGCCATACTGTTATGAGGGAATGAGACTTATTATGGTATAAAATCTGTTATATTCTGTAAAAAGAGTTAAACAGTACCAAATGTTATATATACAAGGTAACTTTTCTTCTACGGTAGGGGACTCTGCTTCCACTCGCATCATAAGCTGGACAATGTTCTTCAATTTGAGCTTTATTTCGATAAAATATGTTCAGAAGTTTCGGAGATATAGCCCTTAGTATATAGTAGTTAGAAGCAATGCACAACAATATAATATATATGAAAAATGACATATGTTATATTGTTGAGATGTTGCCTAACAACATATTTATACCAAAGAATACAGTTTGAAGAAAATTGAAGAAAATAGTGTTTGAAGACATATATTTTCTACTTAGGATGAGTGTCACGTGGTCTCATCAATCCTGCAAGGGTTAAATGGCTTCATGTATAGCAACAGGTACTAACTTCATTTTTTAAAATTTCTTGTTGCAACGTATAGATTTTATTTCCCCTTTATCATGTGTGCAACACTTAGATGGTATATTTGGTAGTTGTGTGTAAAAAAATATACAGGGTGATGCAGAATTCCAACACTTAATAATATTAAATTATTGTTTGTTCATCAAAAAATAAAGAAAATGCAACGATTAGCGTGTGCGCTGTATGAAGTTCTGAATGGCACATGTTCTTACTTCTCGGTTGTCATTGGTCAGCCATATTGTTATGAGGGAATGAGATTTATTATGGGATAAAATCTGTTATATTCTGTAAAAAGAGTTAAACAGTACCAAATGATATATATATACAAGGTAACTTTTCTTCTACGGTAGGGAACTCTGCTTTCACTCACATCATAAACTGGGCAACGCTCGTCAATTTGAGCTTTATTTCGTTAAAATATGTTCAGAAGTTTCGGAGATATAGCCCTTAGTATATAGTAGTTAGGAGCAATGCACAACAATATAATATATATGAAAAAATGATATATGTTATATTGTTGAGATGTTGCCTAACAACATATTTATACCAAAGTGTACAGTTTTGAAGAAAATTGAAGAAAATAGTGTTTGAAGACATACGTTTTCTACTTAGGATGAGTGTCACGTGGTCTCATCAATCCTGCAAGGGTTAAATGGCTTCATGTATAACAACAGGTACTAACTTCATTTTTAAAAACTTCTTGTTGTAATGTATAGATTTTCTTTCCCCTTTATCAGATGTGCAACACTTAGATAGTGTATTTGGTTGTTGTGTGGAAAAAAATATACAGGGTGATGCAGAATTCCAACACTTAATAGTATAAAATTTATGTTTGTTCATCAAGAAATGAAGAAAATGCACCAATTAGCGTGTGCGCTGTATGTAGTTCTGAATGGCACATGTTCTTACACCTCGGTTGTCATTGGTCAGCCATACTGTTATGAGGGAATGAGACTTATTATGGTATAAAATCTGTTATATTCTGTAAAAAGAGTTAAACAGTACCAAATGTTATATATACAAGGTAACTTTTCTTCTACGGTAGGGGACTCTGCTTGCACTCGCATCATAAGCTGGGCAATGTTCTTCAATTTGAGCTTGATTTCGATAAAATATGTTCAGAAGTTTCGGAGATATAGCCCTTAGTATATAGTAGTTAGAAGCAATGCACAACAATATAATATATATGAAAAATGACATATGTTATATTGTTGAGATGTTGCCTAACAACATATTTATACCAAAGAATACAGTTTGAAGAAAATTGAAGAAAATAGTGTTTGAAGACATATATTTTCTACTTAGGATGAGTGTCACGTGGTCTCATCAATCCTGCAAGGGTTAAATAGCTTCATGTATAACAACAGGTACTAACTTCATTTTTTAAAATTTCTTGTTGCAACGTATAGATTTTATTTCCCCTTTATCATGTGTGCAACACTTAGATGGTATATTTGGTAGTTGTGTGTAAAAAAATATACAGGGTGATGCAGAATTCCAACACTTAATAATATTAAATTATTGTTTGTTCATCAAAAAATAAAGAAAATGCAACGATTAGCGTGTGCGCTGTATGAAGTTCTGAATGGCACATGTTCTTACTTCTCGGTTGTCATTGGTCAGCCATATTGTTATGAGGGAATGAGATTTATTATGGGATAAAATCTGTTATATTCTGTAAAAAGAGTTAAACAGTACCAAATGATATATATATACAAGGTAACTTTTCTTCTACGGTAGGGAACTCTGCTTTCACTCACATCATAAACTGGGCAACGCTCGTCAATTTGAGCTTTATTTCGTTAAAATATGTTCAGAAGTTTCGGAGATATAGCCCTTAGTATATAGTAGTTAGGAGCAATGCACAACAATATAATATATATGAAAAAATGATATATGTTATATTGTTGAGATGTTGCCTAACAACATATTTATACCAAAGTGTACAGTTTTGAAGAAAATTGAAGAAAATAGTGTTTGAAGACATACGTTTTCTACTTAGGATGAGTGTCACGTGGTCTCATCAATCCTGCAAGGGTTAAATGGCTTCATGTATAACAACAGGTACTAACTTCATTTTTAAAAACTTCTTGTTGTAATGTATAGATTTTCTTTCCCCTTTATCAGATGTGCGACACTTAGATAGTGTATTTGGTAGTTGTGTGGAAAAAAATATACAGGGTGATGCAGAATTCCAACACTTAATAGTATAAAATTTATGTTTGTTCATCAAGAAATGAAGAAAATGCACCAATTAGCGTGTGCGCTGTATGTAGTTCTGAATGGCACATGTTCTTACACCTCGGTTGTCATTGGTCAGCCATACTGTTATGAGGGAATGAGACTTATTATGGTATAAAATCTGTTATATTCTGTAAAAAGAGTGAAACAGTACCAAATGTTATATATACAAGGTAACTTTTCTTCTACGGTAGGGGACTCTGCTTGCACTCGCATCATAAGCTGGGCAATGTTCTTCAATTTGAGCTTGATTTCGATAAAATATGTTCAGAAGTTTCGGAGATATAGCCCTTAGTATATAGTAGTTAGAAGCAATGCACAACAATATAATATATATGAAAAATGACATATGTTATATTGTTGAGATGTTGCCTAACAACATATTTATACCAAAGAATACAGTTTGAAGAAAATTGAAGAAAATAGTGTTTAAAGACATATATTTTCTACTTAGGATAAGTGTCACGTGGTCTCATCAATCCTGCAAGGGTTAAATAGCTTCATGTATAACAACAGGTACTAACTTCATTTTTTAAAATTTCTTGTTGCAACGTATAGATTTTATTTCCCCTTTATCATGTGTGCAACACTTAGATGGTATATTTGGTAGTTGTGTGTAAAAAAATATACAGGGTGATGCAGAATTCCAACACTTAATAATATTAAATTATTGTTTGTTCATCAAAAAATAAAGAAAATGCAACGATTAGCGTGTGCGCTGTATGAAGTTCTGAATGGCACATGTTCTTACTTCTCGGTTGTCATTGGTCAGCCATATTGTTATGAGGGAATGAGATTTATTATGGGATAAAATCTCTTATATTCTGTAAAAAGAGTTAAACAGTACCAAATGATATATATATACAAGGTAACTTTTCTTCTACGGTAGGGAACTCTGCTTTCACTCACGTCATAAACTGGGCAACGCTCGTCAATTTGAGCTTTATTTCGTTAAAATATGTTCAGAAGTTTCGGAGATATAGCCCTTAGTATATAGTAGTTAGGAGCAATGCACAACAATATAATATATATGAAAAAATGATATATGTTATATTGTTGAGATGTTGCCTAACAACATATTTATACCAAAGTGTACAGTTTTGAAGAAAATTGAAGAAAATAGTGTTTGAAGACATACGTTTTCTACTTAGGATGAGTGTCACGTGGTCTCATCAATCCTGCAAGGGTTAAATGGCTTCATGTATAACAACAGGTACTAAGTTCATTTTTTAAAACTTCTTGTTGTAATGTATAGATTTTCTTTCCCCTTTATCAGGTGTGCAACACTTAGATAGTATATTTGGTAGTTGTGTGGAAAAAAATATACAGGGTGATGCAGAATTCCAACACATAATAGTATAAAATTTATATTTGTTCATCAAGAAATGAAGAAAATGCACCAATTAGCGAGTGCGCTGTATGTAGTTCTGAATGGCACATGTTCTTACACCTCGTTTGTCATTGGTCAGCCATACTGTTATGAGGGAATGAGACTTATTATGGTATAAAATCTGTTATATTCTGTAAAAAGAGTTAAACAGTACCAAATGTTATATATACAAGGTAACTTTTCTTCTACGGTAGGGGACTCTGCTTGCACTCGCATCATAAGCTGGGCAATGTTCTTCAATTTGAGCTTGATTTCGATAAAATATGTTCAGAAGTTTCGCAGATATAGCCCTTAGTATATAGTAGTTAGAAGCAATGCACAACAATATAATATATATGAAAAATGACATATGTTTATTGTTGAGATATTGCCTAACAACATATTTATACCAAAGAATACAGTTTTGAAGAAAATTGAAGAAAATAGTGTTTGAAGACATACGTTTTCTACTTAGGATGAGTGTCACGTGGTCTCATCAATCCTGCAAGGGTTAAATGGCTTCATGTATAACAACAGGTACTAACTTCATTTTTTAAAACTTCTTGTTATAATGTATAGATTTCCTTTCCCCTTTATCAGGTGTGCAACACTTAGGTAGTATATTTGGTAGTTGTGTGGAAAAAAATATACAGGGTGATGCAGAATTCCAACACTTAATAGTATAAAATTTATATTTGTTCATCAAGAAATGAATTAAATGCACCAATTAGCGTGTGCGCTGTATGTAGTTCTGAATGGCACATGTTCTTACTCCTCGGTTGTCATTGGTCAGCCATATTGTTATGAGGGAATGAGACTTATTATGGGATAAAATCTGTTATATTCTGTAAAAAGAGTTAAACAGTACCAAATGTTATATATACAAGGTAACTTTTCTTCTACGGTAGGGAACTCTGCTTTCACTCACGTCATAAGCTGGACAATGTTCTTCAATTTGAGCTTTATTTCGATAAAATATGTTCAGAAGTTTCGGAGATATAGCCCTTAGTATATAGTAGTTAGAAGCAATGCACAACAATATAATATATATGAAAAATGACATATGTTATATTGTTCAGATCTTGCCTAACAACATATTTATACCAAAGAATACAGTTTTGAAGAAAATTGAAGAAAATAGTGTTTGAAGACATACATTTTCTACTTAGGATGAGTGTCACGTGGTCTCATCAATCCTGCAAGGGTTAAATGGCTTCATGTATAACAACAGGTACTAACTTCATTTTTTAAAATTTCTTGTTGTAACGTATAGATTTTATTTCCCCTTTATCATGTGTGCAACACTTAGATAGTATATTTGGTAGTTGTGTGTAAAAAAATATACAGGGTGATGCAGAATTCAAGCCCTTAATAATATGAAATTATTGTTTGTTCATCAAAAAATAAAGAAAATGCACCGATTAGCGTGTGCGCTGTATGAAGTTCCGAATGTCACATGTTCTTACTTCTCGGTTGTCATTGGTCAGCCATATTGTTATGAGGGAATGAGATTTATTATGGGATAAAATCTCTTATATTCTGTAAAAAGAGTTAAACAGTACCAAATGTTATATATACAAGGTAACTTTTCTTCTACGGTAGGGAACTCTGCTTTCACTCACATCATAAACTGGGCAACGCTCGTCAATTTGAGCTTTATTTCGTTAAAATATGTTCAGAAGTTTCGGAGATATAGCCCTTAGTATATAGTAGTTAGAAGCAATGCACAACAATATAATATATATGAAAAATGACATATGTTATATTGTTGAGATGTTGCCTAACAACATATTTATACCAAAGAATACAGTTTGAAGAAAATTGAAGAAAATAGTGTTTGAAGACATACATTTTCTACTTAGGATGAGTGTCACGTGGTCTCATCAATCCTGCAAGGGTTAAATGGCTTCATGTATAACAACAGGTACTAACTTCATTTTAAAAATTTCTTGTTGCAACGTATAGATTTTATTTCCCCTTTATCATGTGTGCAACACTTAGATGGTATATTTGGTAGTTGTGTGTAAAAAAATATACAGGGTGATGCAGAATTCCAACACTTAATAATATTAAATTATTGTTTGTTCATCAAAAAATAAAGAAAATGCAACGATTAGCGTGTGCGCTGTATGAAGTTCTAAATGGCACATGTTCTTACTTCTCGGTTGTCATTGGTCAGCCATATTGTTATGAGGGAATGAGATTTATTATGGGATAAAATCTGTTATATTCTGTAAAAAGTGTTAAACAGTACCAAATGATATATATATACAAGGTAACTTTTCTTCTACGGTAGGGAACTCTGCTTTCACTCACATCATAAACTGGGCAACGCTCGTTAATTTGAGCTTTATTTCGTTAAAATATGTTCAGAAGTTTCGGAGATATAGCCCTTAGTATATAGTAGTTAGGAGCAATGCACAACAATATAATATATATGAAAAAATGATATATGTTATATTGTTGAGATGTTGCCTAACAACATATTTATACCAAAGTGTACAGTTTTGAAGAAAATTGAAGAAAATAGTGTTTGAAGACATACGTTTTCTACTTAGGATGAGTGTCACGTGGTCTCATCAATCCTGCAAGGGTTAAATGGCTTCATGTATAACAACAGGTACTAACTTCATTTTTTAAAATTTCTTGTTGTAATGTATAGATTTTCTTTCCCCTTTATCAGGTGTGCAACACTTAGATAGTATATTTGGTAGTTGTGTGGAAAAAAATATACAGGGTGATGCAGAATTCCAACACATAATAGTATAAAATTTATATTTGTTCATCAAGAAATGAAGAAAATGCACCAATTAGCGTGTGCGCTGTATGTAGTTCTTAATGGTACATGTTCTTACTCCTCGGTTGTCATTGGTCAGCCATATTGTTATGACGGAATGAGACTTATTATGGGATAAAATCTGCTTTTTCTGTAAAAAGAGTTAAACAGTACCAAATGTTATATATACAAGGTAACTTTTCTTCTTCGGTAGGGGACTCTGCTTGCACTCGCATCATAAACTGGGCAATGTTCTTCAATATGAGCTTTATTTCG
The DNA here is from genome assembly GCF_964235325.1 of Thermobia domestica. NCBI lineage: Eukaryota > Metazoa > Arthropoda > Insecta > Zygentoma > Lepismatidae > Thermobia > Thermobia domestica. The sequence goes on from NC_137455.1 coordinate 263,857,689, forward strand.
ATAAAATATGTTCAGAAGTTTCGCAGATATAGCCCTTAGTATATAGTAGTTAGAAGCAATGCACAACAATATAATATATATGAAAAATGACATATGTTTATTGTTGAGATATTGCCTAACAACATATTTATACCAAAGAATACAGTTTTGAAGAAAATTGAAGAAAATAGTGTTTGAAGACATACGTTTTCTACTTAGGATGAGTGTCACGTGGTCTCATCAATCCTGCAAGGGTTAAATGGCTTCATGTATAACAACAGGTACTAACTTCATTTTTTAAAACTTCTTGTTATAATGTATAGATTTCCTTTCCCCTTTATCAGGTGTGCAACACTTAGGTAGTATATTTGGTAGTTGTGTGGAAAAAAATATACAGGGTGATGCAGAATTCCAACACTTAATAGTATAAAATTTATATTTGTTCATCAAGAAATGAATTAAATGCACCAATTAGCGTGTGCGCTGTATGTAGTTCTGAATGGCACATGTTCTTACTCCTCGGTTGTCATTGGTCAGCCATATTGTTATGAGGGAATGAGACTTATTATGGGATAAAATCTGTTATATTCTGTAAAAAGAGTTAAACAGTACCAAATGTTATATATACAAGGTAACTTTTCTTCTACGGTAGGGAACTCTGCTTTCACTCACGTCATAAGCTGGACAATGTTCTTCAATTTGAGCTTTATTTCGATAAAATATGTTCAGAAGTTTCGGAGATATAGCCCTTAGTATATAGTAGTTAGAAGCAATGCACAACAATATAATATATATGAAAAATGACATATGTTATATTGTTCAGATCTTGCCTAACAACATATTTATACCAAAGAATACAGTTTTGAAGAAAATTGAAGAAAATAGTGTTTGAAGACATACATTTTCTACTTAGGATGAGTGTCACGTGGTCTCATCAATCCTGCAAGGGTTAAATGGCTTCATGTATAACAACAGGTACTAACTTCATTTTTTAAAATTTCTTGTTGTAACGTATAGATTTTATTTCCCCTTTATCATGTGTGCAACACTTAGATAGTATATTTGGTAGTTGTGTGTAAAAAAATATACAGGGTGATGCAGAATTCAAACCCTTAATAATATGAAATTATTGTTTGTTCATCAAAAAATAAAGAAAATGCACCGATTAGCGTGTGCGCTGTATGAAGTTCCGAATGTCACATGTTCTTACTTCTCGGTTGTCATTGGTCAGCCATATTGTTATGAGGGAATGAGATTTATTATGGGATAAAATCTCTTATATTCTGTAAAAAGAGTTAAACAGTACCAAATGTTATATATACAAGGTAACTTTTCTTCTACGGTAGGGAACTCTGCTTTCACTCACATCATAAACTGGGCAACGCTCGTCAATTTGAGCTTTATTTCGTTAAAATATGTTCAGAAGTTTCGGAGATATAGCCCTTAGTATATAGTAGTTAGAAGCAATGCACAACAATATAATATATATGAAAAATGACATATGTTATATTGTTGAGATGTTGCCTAACAACATATTTATACCAAAGAATACAGTTTGAAGAAAATTGAAGAAAATAGTGTTTGAAGACATACATTTTCTACTTAGGATGAGTGTCACGTGGTCTCATCAATCCTCCAAGGGTTAAATGGCTTCATGTATAACAACAGGTACTAACTTCATTTTAAAAATTTCTTGTTGCAACGTATAGATTTTATTTCCCCTTTATCATGTGTGCAACACTTAGATGGTATATTTGGTAGTTGTGTGTAAAAAAATATACAGGGTGATGCAGAATTCCAACACTTAATAATATTAAATTATTGTTTGTTCATCAAAAAATAAAGAAAATGCAACGATTAGCGTGTGCGCTGTATGAAGTTCTAAATGGCACATGTTCTTACTTCTCGGTTGTCATTGGTCAGCCATATTGTTATGAGGGAATGAGATTTATTATGGGATAAAATCTGTTATATTCTGTAAAAAGTGTTAAACAGTACCAAATGATATATATATATACAAGGTAACTTTTCTTCTACGGTAGGGAACTCTGCTTTCACTCACATCATAAACTGGGCAACGCTCGTTAATTTGAGCTTTATTTCGTTAAAATATGTTCAGAAGTTTCGGAGATATAGCCCTTAGTATATAGTAGTTAGGAGCAATGCACAACAATATAATATATATGAAAAAATGATATATGTTATATTGTTGAGATGTTGCCTAACAACATATTTATACCAAAGTGTACAGTTTTGAAGAAAATTGAAGAAAATAGTGTTTGAAGACATACGTTTTCTACTTAGGATGAGTGTCACGTGGTCTCATCAATCCTGCAAGGGTTAAATGGCTTCATGTATAACAACAGGTACTAACTTCATTTTTTAAAATTTCTTGTTGTAATGTATAGATTTTCTTTCCCCTTTATCAGGTGTGCAACACTTAGATAGTATATTTGGTAGTTGTGTGGAAAAAAATATACAGGGTGATGCAGAATTCCAACACATAATAGTATAAAATTTATATTTTTTCATCAAGAAATGAAGAAAATGCACCAATTAGCGTGTGCGCTGTATGTAGTTCTTAATGGTACATGTTCTTACTCCTCGGTTGTCATTGGTCAGCCATATTGTTATGACGGAATGAGACTTATTATGGGATAAAATCTGCTTTTTCTGTAAAAAGAGTTAAACAGTACCAAATGTTATATATACAAGGTAACTTTTCTTCTACGGTAGGGGACTCTGCTTGCACTCGCATCATAAGCTGGACAATGTTCTTCAATTTGAGCTTTATTTCGTTAAAATATGTTCAGAAGTTTCGGAGATATAGCCCTTAGTATATAGTAGTTAGGAGCAATGCACAACAATATAATATATATGAAAAAATGATATATGTTATATTGTTGAGATGTTGCCTAACAACATATTTATACCAAAGTGTACAGTTTTGAAGAAAATTGAAGAAAATAGTGTTTGAAGACATACGTTTTCTACTTAGGATGAGTGTCACGTGGTCTCATCAATCCTGCAAGGGTTAAATGGCTTCATGTATAACAACAGGTACTAACTTCATTTTTAAAAACTTCTTGTTGTAATGTATAGATTTTCTTTCCCCTTTATCAGATGTGCAACACTTAGATAGTGTATTTGGTAGTTGTGTGGAAAAAAATATACAGGGTGATGCAGAATTCCAACACTTAATAGTATAAAATTTATGTTTGTTCATCAAGAAATGAAGAAAATGCACCAATTAGCGTGTGCGCTGTATGTAGTTCTGAATGGCACATGTTCTTACACCTCGGTTGTCATTGGTCAGCCATACTGTTATGAGGGAATGAGACTTATTATGGTATAAAATCTGTTATATTCTGTAAAAAGAGTTAAACAGTACCAAATGTTATATATACAAGGTAACTTTTCTTCTACGGTAGGGGACTCTGCTTGCACTCGCATCATAAGCTGGGCAATGTTCTTCAATTTGAGCTTGATTTCGATAAAATATGTTCAGAAGTTTCGGAGATATAGCCCTTAGTATATAGTAGTTAGAAGCAATGCACAACAATATAATATATATGAAAAATGACATATGTTATATTGTTGAGATGTTGCCTAACAACATATTTATACCAAAGAATACAGTTTGAAGAAAATTGAAGAAAATAGTGTTTGAAGACATATATTTTCTACTTAGGATGAGTGTCACGTGGTCTCATCAATCCTGCAAGGGTTAAATAGCTTCATGTATAACAACAGGTACTAACTTCATTTTTTAAAATTTCTTGTTGCAACGTATAGATTTTATTTCCCCTTTATCATGTGTGCAACACTTAGATGGTATATTTGGTAGTTGTGTGTAAAAAAATATACAGGGTGATGCAGAATTCCAACACTTAATAATATTAAATTATTGTTTGTTCATCAAAAAATAAAGAAAATGCAACGATTAGCGTGTGCGCTGTATGAAGTTCTGAATGGCACATGTTCTTACTTCTCGGTTGTCATTGGTCAGCCATATTGTTATGAGGGAATGAGATTTATTATGGGATAAAATCTCTTATATTCTGTAAAAAGAGTTAAACAGTACCAAATGATATATATATACAAGGTAACTTTTCTTCTACGGTAGGGAACTCTGCTTTCACTCACATCATAAACTGGGCAACGCTCGTCAATTTGAGCTTTATTTCGTTAAAATATGTTCAGAAGTTTCGGAGATATAGCCCTTAGTATATAGTACAGTTTGTAAAAAAATAACTGCATCACTTGCTAAAAGTGTGGCAGGACATCTAAAGAATGACAGTAGTTACTTTTAGTAGTGATATGCATTCATAACTTTTTATAAAAACAAATCTCGTGTGGTTCTGTTACACGGTCTTTTGTTTGGTTGTTATTTATTTCCCCTTTTTGTCACCAGGTGAGTCTGTTGTTGGCTAGTGTCATTGAAAAACTGCATATGCAGCTCAGGTGGATATTGATAAAGTAATGCACATTGTTCTTATCGCGTGATTGTTTGCCTGAAGGTGTTGCAGTGTTGGCTTTTATAGTGTTCTGAAGTTTATAAATATATAAGCCGTGTATTTAATGGGAATAGATTGTTATTGATTTGACGAATCATGAGCTTGAAAGACACTTCACCTCGCAAGAAAGGACAAATATTGACCCTACACAAGGAAGGAGTAAATCAAAGAGAATTTGGTAGAAAAGTTAACGTTCATCAGTCTACAGTGTCAAGAATCTTTAAGAAACAGCTAGAATTTGGACACTGTTCGCTTAGAAACATGTGTGGAAGGAAGAAGAAAACATCTGCGAGGGTTGATCGAAAGTTGAAGTCACTAGCGTTGCAGAAAAGAAGCATGAGTTCATGTCAACTGGCTGCACAAATGGAAATGGAGTTAGGTATTAGAGTGAGCCATTCAACAGTAGTGTCTAGACTGAAGTCTTTTGGATTTGACAAGAAAAAGCCGCGAAGAAAACCGCAACTGACAAAGGAACATAAGGATCCAAGGAACATTTTTGTGCAAAGGTACGGGGAATGGGCAGAGGAAGACTGGGATCGTGTGATTTTTTCGGACGAAAAGAAGTTTAATCTTGTTGGAAACGATGCTGGAGTGAAGCTTTGAATGCGTAGAGGGGAGGAATTAAATGATAATTATATATCTGAGACACAGAAGTTCTCGGCAAGTGTTATGTTGTGGGGTTGCTTCACATCAAGAGGAATTGGAAAAAATGAAATTTGTAATGGTTCAGTTAACAGCGAAAAGTACATACAAATTCTTGATCATAAATTAATTCCAACAGCTAGGACTTATTTTACAGGGACAAATATGAACAAATTCTACTTTCAGGATGACAATGCCTCATGCCATCGATCTCGTTCAGTCAATAATTGGTTTAAGGAAATGGATATAGAGAGAATCTGGTGGTCTCCTAATTCACCAGATTTAAATCCTATGGAAAACCTTTTGCATATTATGAACAAAAAACTGCGGAAAAGGTGTTTCGAAACAGGAACCAGCTAATGGCAACAATTGTACATACTTGGTATCATGATTTAGACATGTTAAGATGCCGTAATCTTGTTCACAGTATGCCCAGAAGAATTCAGGCTGTCAGAAAGGCTAAAAGAGACCATACAAAATACTAAATTATGGACAGTATTAAAAATGATGATATTGTGTTATTCAGTCGCTTGGAAATCAAGAAAAAATATTTTTTCTTGGTAAATATTACCTTATAAGATATTTTTTTCAATTATTTTCTTGCAAAATATTTTTGTAATATAGTTATGTGTGTTCTAGGGGTACTTCATTTTACATATATTTTGTAAATAATTGTAGACAAAATGTGTTTGAACTAATTTAGCAGTTACAATAAACATCCAGTAACATGCTGGTTAAATTTTAAATATGTTATGCTATATCATACAATTTATATGACCCAAATAAGAAAATTTATTGCCATAAATCTAAGTGATGCAGTTATTTTTTTACAAACTGGAGTTAGGAGCAATGCACAACAATATAATATATATGAAAAAATGATATATGTTATATTGTTGAGATGTTGCCTAACAACATATTTATACCAAAGTGTACAGTTTTGAAGAAAATTGAAGAAAATAGTGTTTGAAGACATACGTTTTCTACTTAGGATGAGTGTCACGTGGTCTCATCAATCCTGCAAGGGTTAAATGGCTTCATGTATAACAACAGGTACTAAGTTCATTTTTTAAAACTTCTTGTTGTAATGTATAGATTTTCTTTCCTCTTAATCAGGTGTGCAACACTTAGATAGTGTATTTGGTAGTTGTGTGGAAAAAAATATACAGGGTGATGCAGAATTCCAACACATAATAGTATAAAATTTATATTTGTTCATCAAGAAATGAATTAAATGCACCAATTAGCGTGTGCGCTGTATGTAGTTCTGAATGGCACATGTTCTTACTCCTCGGTTGTCATTGGTCAGCCATACTGTTATGAGGGAATGAGACTTATTATGGTATAAAATCTGTTATATTCTGTAAAAAGAGTTAAACAGTAACAAATGTTATATATACAAGGTAACTTTTCTTCTACGGTAGGGGACTCTGCTTCCACTCGCATCATAAGCTGGACAATGTTCTTCAATTTGAGCTTTATTTCGATAAAATATGTTCAGAAGTTTCGGAGATATAGCCCTTAGTATATAGTAGTTAGAAGCAATGCACAACAATATAATATATATGAAAAATGACATATGTTATATTGTTGAGATGTTGCCTAACAACATATTTATACCAAAGAATACAGTTTGAAGAAAATTGAAGAAAATAGTGTTTGAAGACATATATTTTCTACTTAGGATGAGTGTCACGTGGTCTCATCAATCCTGCAAGGGTTAAATGGCTTCATGTATAGCAACAGGTACTAACTTCATTTTTTAAAATTTCTTGTTGCAACGTATAGATTTTATTTCCCCTTTATCATGTGTGCAACACTTAGATGGTATATTTGGTAGTTGTGTGTAAAAAAATATACAGGGTGATGCAGAATTCCAACACTTAATAATATTAAATTATTGTTTGTTCATCAAAAAATAAAGAAAATGCAACGATTAGCGTGTGCGCTGTATGAAGTTCTGAATGGCACATGTTCTTACTTCTCGGTTGTCATTGGTCAGCCATATTGTTATGAGGGAATGAGATTTATTATGGGATAAAATCTGTTATATTCTGTAAAAAGAGTTAAACAGTACCAAATGATATATATATACAAGGTAACTTTTCTTCTACGGTAGGGAACTCTGCTTTCACTCACATCATAAACTGGGCAACGCTCGTCAATTTGAGCTTTATTTCGTTAAAATATGTTCAGAAGTTTCGGAGATATAGCCCTTAGTATATAGTAGTTAGGAGCAATGCACAACAATATAATATATATGAAAAAATGATATATGTTATATTGTTGAGATGTTGCCTAACAACATATTTATACCAAAGTGTACAGTTTTGAAGAAAATTGAAGAAAATAGTGTTTGAAGACATACGTTTTCTACTTAGGATGAGTGTCACGTGGTCTCATCAATCCTGCAAGGGTTAAATGGCTTCATGTATAACAACAGGTACTAACTTCATTTTTAAAAACTTCTTGTTGTAATGTATAGATTTTCTTTCCCCTTTATCAGATGTGCAACACTTAGATAGTGTATTTGGTAGTTGTGTGGAAAAAAATATACAGGGTGATGCAGAATTCCAACACTTAATAGTATAAAATTTATGTTTGTTCATCAAGAAATGAAGAAAATGCACCAATTAGCGTGTGCGCTGTATGTAGTTCTGAATGGCACATGTTCTTACACCTCGGTTGTCATTGGTCAGCCATACTGTTATGAGGGAATGAGACTTATTATGGTATAAAATCTGTTATATTCTGTAAAAAGAGTTAAACAGTACCAAATGTTATACATACAAGGTAACTTTTCTTCTACGGTAGGGGACTCTGCTTGCACTCGCATCATAAGCTGGGCAATGTTCTTCAATTTGAGCTTGATTTCGATAAAATATGTTCAGAAGTTTCGGAGATATAGCCCTTAGTATATAGTAGTTAGAAGCAATGCACAACAATATAATATATATGAAAAATGACATATGTTATATTGTTGAGATGTTGCCTAACAACATATTTATACCAAAGAATACAGTTTGAAGAAAATTGAAGAAAATAGTGTTTGAAGACATATATTTTCTACTTAGGATGAGTGTCACGTGGTCTCATCAATCCTGCAAGGGTTAAATAGCTTCATGTATAACAACAGGTACTAACTTCATTTTTTAAAATTTCTTGTTGCAACGTATAGATTTTATTTCCCCTTTATCATGTGTGCAACACTTAGATGGTATATTTGGTAGTTGTGTGTAAAAAAATATACAGGGTGATGCAGAATTCCAACACTTAATAATATTAAATTATTGTTTGTTCATCAAAAAATAAAGAAAATGCAACGATTAGCGTGTGCGCTGTATGAAGTTCTGAATGGCACATGTTCTTACTTCTCGGTTGTCATTGGTCAGCCATATTGTTATGAGGGAATGAGATTTATTATGGGATAAAATCTCTTATATTCTGTAAAAAGAGTTAAACAGTACCAAATGATATATATATACAAGGTAACTTTTCTTCTACGGTAGGGAACTCTGCTTTCACTCACATCATAAACTGGGCAACGCTCGTCAATTTGAGCTTTATTTCGTTAAAATATGTTCAGAAGTTTCGGAGATATAGCCCTTAGTATATAGTACAGTTTGTAAAAAAATAACTGCATCACTTGCTAAAAGTGTGGCAGGACATCTAAAGAATGACAGTAGTTACTTTTAGTAGTGATATGCATTCATAACTTTTTATAAAAACAAATCTCGTGTGGTTCTGTTACACGGTCTTTTGTTTGGTTGTTATTTATTTCCCCTTTTTGTCACCAGGTGAGTCTGTTGTTGGCTAGTGTCATTGAAAAACTGCATATGCAGCTCAGGTGGATATTGATAAAGTAATGCACATTGTTCTTATCGCGTGATTGTTTGCCTGAAGGTGTTGCAGTGTTGGCTTTTATAGTGTTCTGAAGTTTATAAATATATAAGCCGTGTATTTAATGGGAATAGATTGTTATTGATTTGACGAATCATGAGCTTGAAAGACACTTCACCTCGCAAGAAAGGACAAATATTGACCCTACACAAGGAAGGAGTAAATCAAAGAGAATTTGGTAGAAAAGTTAACGTTCATCAGTCTACAGTGTCAAGAATCTTTAAGAAACAGCTAGAATTTGGACACTGTTCGCTTAGAAACATGTGTGGAAGGAAGAAGAAAACATCTGCGAGGGTTGATCGAAAGTTGAAGTCACTAGCGTTGCAGAAAAGAAGCATGAGTTCATGTCAACTGGCTGCACAAATGGAAATGGAGTTAGGTATTAGAGTGAGCCATTCAACAGTAGTGTCTAGACTGAAGTCTTTTGGATTTGACAAGAAAAAGCCGCGAAGAAAACCGCAACTGACAAAGGAACATAAGGATCCAAGGAACATTTTTGTGCAAAGGTACGGGGAATGGGCAGAGGAAGACTGGGATCGTGTGATTTTTTCGGACGAAAAGAAGTTTAATCTTGTTGGAAACGATGCTGGAGTGAAGCTTTGAATGCGTAGAGGGGAGGAATTAAATGATAATTATATATCTGAGACACAGAAGTTCTCGGCAAGTGTTATGTTGTGGGGTTGCTTCACATCAAGAGGAATTGGAAAAAATGAAATTTGTAATGGTTCAGTTAACAGCGAAAAGTACATACAAATTCTTGATCATAAATTAATTCCAACAGCTAGGACTTATTTTACAGGGACAAATATGAACAAATTCTACTTTCAGGATGACAATGCCTCATGCCATCGATCTCGTTCAGTCAATAATTGGTTTAAGGAAATGGATATAGAGAGAATCTGGTGGTCTCCTAATTCACCAGATTTAAATCCTATGGAAAACCTTTTGCATATTATGAACAAAAAACTGCGGAAAAGGTGTTTCGAAACAGGAACCAGCTAATGGCAACAATTGTACATACTTGGTATCATGATTTAGACATGTTAAGATGCCGTAATCTTGTTCACAGTATGCCCAGAAGAATTCAGGCTGTCAGAAAGGCTAAAAGAGACCATACAAAATACTAAATTATGGACAGTATTAAAAATGATGATATTGTGTTATTCAGTCGCTTGGAAATCAAGAAAAAATATTTTTTCTTGGTAAATATTACCTTATAAGATATTTTTTTCAATTATTTTCTTGCAAAATATTTTTGTAATATAGTTATGTGTGTTCTAGGGGTACTTCATTTTACATATATTTTGTAAATAATTGTAGACAAAATGTGTTTGAACTAATTTAGCAGTTACAATAAACATCCAGTAACATGCTGGTTAAATTTTAAATATGTTATGCTATATCATACAATTTATATGACCCAAATAAGAAAATTTATTGCCATAAATCTAAGTGATGCAGTTATTTTTTTACAAACTGTAGTTAGGAGCAATGCACAACAATATAATATATATGAAAAAATGATATATGTTATATTGTTGAGATGTTGCCTAACAACATATTTATACCAAAGTGTACAGTTTTGAAGAAAATTGAAGAAAATAGTGTTTGAAGACATACGTTTTCTACTTAGGATGAGTGTCACGTGGTCTCATCAATCCTGCAAGGGTTAAATGGCTTCATGTATAACAACAGGTACTAAGTTCATTTTTTAAAACTTCTTGTTGTAATGTATAGATTTTCTTTCCTCTTAATCAGGTGTGCAACACTTAGATAGTGTATTTGGTAGTTGTGTGGAAAAAAATATACAGGGTGATGCAGAATTCCAACACATAATAGTATAAAATTTATATTTGTTCATCAAGAAATGAATTAAATGCACCAATTAGCGTGTGCGCTGTATGTAGTTCTGAATGGCACATGTTCTTACTCCTCGGTTGTCATTGGTCAGCCATACTGTTATGAGGGAATGAGACTTATTATGGTATAAAATCTGTTATATTCTGTAAAAAGAGTTAAACAGTAACAAATGTTATATATACAAGGTAACTTTTCTTCTACGGTAGGGGACTCTGCTTCCACTCGCATCATAAGCTGGACAATGTTCTTCAATTTGAGCTTTATTTCGATAAAATATGTTCAGAAGTTTCGGAGATATAGCCCTTAGTATATAGTAGTTAGAAGCAATGCACAACAATATAATATATATGAAAAATGACATATGTTATATTGTTGAGATGTTGCCTAACAACATATTTATACCAAAGAATACAGTTTGAAGAAAATTGAAGAAAATAGTGTTTGAAGACATATATTTTCTACTTAGGATGAGTGTCACGTGGTCTCATCAATCCTGCAAGGGTTAAATGGCTTCATGTATAGCAACAGGTACTAACTTCATTTTTTAAAATTTCTTGTTGCAACGTATAGATTTTATTTCCCCTTTATCATGTGTGCAACACTTAGATGGTATATTTGGTAGTTGTGTGTAAAAAAATATACAGGGTGATGCAGAATTCCAACACTTAATAATATTAAATTATTGTTTGTTCATCAAAAAATAAAGAAAATGCAACGATTAGCGTGTGCGCTGTATGAAGTTCTGAATGGCACATGTTCTTACTTCTCGGTTGTCATTGGTCAGCCATATTGTTATGAGGGAATGAGATTTATTATGGGATAAAATCTGTTATATTCTGTAAAAAGAGTTAAACAGTACCAAATGATATATATATACAAGGTAACTTTTCTTCTACGGTAGGGAACTCTGCTTTCACTCACATCATAAACTGGGCAACGCTCGTCAATTTGAGCTTTATTTCGTTAAAATATGTTCAGAAGTTTCGGAGATATAGCCCTTAGTATATAGTAGTTAGGAGCAATGCACAACAATATAATATATATGAAAAAATGATATATGTTATATTGTTGAGATGTTGCCTAACAACATATTTATACCAAAGTGTACAGTTTTGAAGAAAATTGAAGAAAATAGTGTTTGAAGACATACGTTTTCTACTTAGGATGAGTGTCACGTGGTCTCATCAATCCTGCAAGGGTTAAATGGCTTCATGTATAACAACAGGTACTAACTTCATTTTTTAAAATTTCTTGTTGTAACGTATAGATTTTATTTCCCCTTTATCATGTGTGCAACACTTAGATAGTATATTTGGTAGTTGTGTGTAAAAAAATATACAGGGTGATGCAGAATTCAAACCCTTAATAATATGAAATTATTGTTTGTTCATCAAAAAATAAAGAAAATGCACCGATTAGCGTGTGCGCTGTATGAAGTTCCGAATGGCACATGTTCTTACTTCTCGGTTGTCATTGGTCAGCCATATTGTTATGAGGGAATGAGACTTATTATGGGATAAAATCTCTTATATTTTGTAAAAAGAGTTAAACAGTACCAAAGGTTATATATACAAGGTAACTTTTCTTCTACGGTAGAAAACTCTGCTTTCACTCACATCATAAACTGGGCAACGCTCGTCAATTTGAGCTTTATTTCGTTAAAATATGTTCAGAAGTTTCGGAGATATAGCCCTTAGTATATAGTAGTTAGAAGCAATGCACAACAATATAATATATATGAAAAAATGATATATGTTATATTGTTGAGATGTTGCCTAACAACATATTTATACCAAAGTGTACAGTTTTGAAGAAAATTGAAGAAAATAGTGTTTGAAGACATACGTTTTCTACTTAGGATGAGTGTCACGTGGTCTCATCAATCCTGCAAGGGTTAAATGGCTTCATGTATAACAACAGGTACTAACTTCATTTTTTAAAATTTCTTGTTGTAATGTATAGATTTTCTTTCCCCTTTATCAGGTGTGCAACACTTAGATAGTATATTTGGTAGTTGTGTGGAAAAAAATATACAGGGTGATGCAGAATTCCAACACATAATAGTATAAAATTTATATTTTTTCATCAAGAAATGAAGAAAATGCACCAATTAGCGTGTGCGCTGTATGTAGTTCTTAATGGTACATGTTCTTACTCCTCGGTTGTCATTGGTCAGCCATATTGTTATGACGGAATGAGACTTATTATGGGATAAAATCTGCTTTTTCTGTAAAAAGAGTTAAACAGTACCAAATGTTATATATACAAGGTAACTTTTCTTCTTCGGTAGGGGACTCTGCTTGCACTCGCATCATAAACTGGGCAATGTTCTTCAATATGAGCTTTATTTCGATAAAATATGTTCAGAAGTTTCGGAGATATAGCCCTTAGTATATAGTAGTTAGAAGCAATGCACAACAATATAATATATATGAAAAATGACATATGTTATATTGTTGAGATGTTGCCTAACAACATATTTATACCAAAGAATACAGTTTTGAAGAAAATTGAAGAAAATAGTGTTTGAAGACATACGTTTTCTACTTAGGATGAGTGTCACGTGGTCTCATCAATCCTGCAAGGGTTAAATGGCTTCATGTATAACAACAGGTACTAACTTCATTTTTTAAAACTTCTTGTTATAATGTATAGATTTCCTATCCCCTTTATCAGGTGTGCAACACTTAGGTAGTATATTTGGAAGTTGTGTGGAAAAAAATATACAGGGTGATGCAGAATTCCAACACTTAATAGTATAAAATTTATGTTTGTTCATCAAGATATGAAGAAAATGCACCAATTAGCGTGTGCGCTGTATGTAGTTCTGAATGGCACATGTCATTACACCTCGGTTGTCATTGGTCAGCCATACTGTTATGAGGGAATGAGACTTATTATGGTATAAAATCTGTTATATTCTGTAAAAAGAGTTAAACAGTACCAAATGTTATATATACAAGGTAACTTTTCTTCTACGGTAGGGGACTCTGCTTGCACTCGCATCATAAGCTGGACAATGTTCTTCAATTTGAGCTTTATTTCGTTAAAATATGTTCAGAAGTTTCGGAGATATAGCCCTTAGTATATAGTAGTTAGGAGCAATGCACAACAATATAATATATATGAAAAAATGATATATGTTATATTGTTGAGATGTTGCCTAACAACATATTTATACCAAAGTGTACAGTTTTGAAGAAAATTGAAGAAAATAGTGTTTGAAGACATACGTTTTCTACTTAGGATGAGTGTCACGTGGTCTCATCAATCCTGCAAGGGTTAAATGGCTTCATGTATAACAACAGGTACTAACTTCATTTTTAAAAACTTCTTGTTGTAATGTATAGATTTTCTTTCCCCTTTATCAGATGTGCAACACTTAGATAGTGTATTTGGTAGTTGTGTGGAAAAAAATATACAGGGTGATGCAGAATTCCAACACTTAATAGTATAAAATTTATGTTTGTTCATCAAGAAATGAAGAAAATGCACCAATTAGCGTGTGCGCTGTATGTAGTTCTGAATGGCACATGTTCTTACACCTCGGTTGTCATTGGTCAGCCATACTGTTATGAGGGAATGAGACTTATTATGGTATAAAATCTGTTATATTCTGTAAAAAGAGTTAAACAGTACCAAATGTTATATATACAAGGTAACTTTTCTTCTACGGTAGGGGACTCTGCTTGCACTCGCATCATAAGCTGGGTAATGTTCTTCAATTTGAGCTTGATTTCGATAAAATATGTTCAGAAGTTTCGGAGATATAGCCCTTAGTATATAGTAGTTAGAAGCAATGCACAACAATATAATATATATGAAAAATGACATATGTTATATTGTTGAGATGTTGCCTAACAACATATTTATACCAAAGAATACAGTTTGAAGAAAATTGAAGAAAATAGTGTTTGAAGACATATATTTTCTACTTAGGATGAGTGTCACGTGGTCTCATCAATCCTGCAAGGGTTAAATAGCTTCATGTATAACAACAGGTACTAACTTCATTTTTTAAAATTTCTTGTTGCAACGTATAGATTTTATTTCCCCTTTATCATGTGTGCAACACTTAGATGGTATATTTGGTAGTTGTGTGTAAAAAAATATACAGGGTGATGCAGAATTCCAACACTTAATAATATTAAATTATTGTTTGTTCATCAAAAAATAAAGAAAATGCAACGATTAGCGTGTGCGCTGTATGAAGTTCTGAATGGCACATGTTCTTACTTCTCGGTTGTCATTGGTCAGCCATATTGTTATGAGGGAATGAGATTTATTATGGGATAAAATCTCTTATATTCTGTAAAAAGAGTTAAACAGTACCAAATGATATATATATACAAGGTAACTTTTCTTCTACGGTAGGGAACTCTGCTTTCACTCACATCATAAACTGGGCAACGCTCGTCAATTTGAGCTTTATTTCGTTAAAATATGTTCAGAAGTTTCGGAGATATAGCCCTTAGTATATAGTAGTTAGGAGCAATGCACAACAATATAATATATATGAAAAAATGATATATGTTATATTGTTGAGATGTTGCCTAACAACATATTTATACCAAAGTGTACAGTTTTGAAGAAAATTGAAGAAAATAGTGTTTGAAGACATACGTTTTCTACTTAGGATGAGTGTCACGTGGTCTCATCAATCCTGCAAGGGTTAAATGGCTTCATGTATAACAACAGGTACTAAGTTCATTTTTTAAAACTTCTTGTTGTAATGTATAGATTTTCTTTCCTCTTAATCAGGTGTGCAACACTTAGATAGTGTATTTGGTAGTTGTGTGGAAAAAAATATACAGGGTGATGCAGAATTCCAACACATAATAGTATAAAATTTATATTTGTTCATCAAGAAATGAATTAAATGCACCAATTAGCGTGTGCGCTGTATGTAGTTCTGAATGGCACATGTTCTTACTCCTCGGTTGTCATTGGTCAGCCATACTGTTATGAGGGAATGAGACTTATTATGGTATAAAATCTGTTATATTCTGTAAAAAGAGTTAAACAGTACCAAATGTTATATATACAAGGTAACTTTTCTTCTACGGTAGGGGACTCTGCTTCAACTCGCATCATAAGCTGGACAATGTTCTTCAATTTGAGCTTTATTTCGATAAAATATGTTCAGAAGTTTCGGAGATATAGCCCTTAGTATATAGTAGTTAGAAGCAATGCACAACAATATAATATATATGAAAAATGACATATGTTATATTGTTGAGATGTTGCCTAACAACATATTTATACCAAAGAATACAGTTTGAAGAAAATTGAAGAAAATAGTGTTTGAAGACATATATTTTCTACTTAGGATGAGTGTCACGTGGTCTCATCAATCCTGCAAGGGTTAAATGGCTTCATGTATAGCAACAGGTACTAACTTCATTTTTTAAAATTTCTTGTTGCAACGTATAGATTTTATTTCCCCTTTATCATGTGTGCAACACTTAGATGGTATATTTGGTAGTTGTGTGTAAAAAAATATACAGGGTGATGCAGAATTCCAACACTTAATAATATTAAATTATTGTTTGTTCATCAAAAAATAAAGAAAATGCAACGATTAGCGTGTGCGCTGTATGAAGTTCTGAATGGCACATGTTCTTACTTCTCGGTTGTCATTGGTCAGCCATATTGTTATGAGGGAATGAGATTTATTATGGGATAAAATCTGTTATATTCTGTAAAAAGAGTTAAACAGTACCAAATGATATATATATACAAGGTAACTTTTCTTCTACGGTAGGGAACTCTGCTTTCACTCACATCATAAACTGGGCAACGCTCGTCAATTTGAGCTTTATTTCGTTAAAATATGTTCAGAAGTTTCGGAGATATAGCCCTTAGTATATAGTAGTTAGGAGCAATGCACAACAATATAATATATATGAAAAAATGATATATGTTATATTGTTGAGATGTTGCCTAACAACATATTTATACCAAAGTGTACAGTTTTGAAGAAAATTGAAGAAAATAGTGTTTGAAGACATACGTTTTCTACTTAGGATGAGTGTCACGTGGTCTCATCAATCCTGCAAGGGTTAAATGGCTTCATGTATAACAACAGGTACTAACTTCATTTTTAAAAACTTCTTGTTGTAATGTATAGATTTTCTTTCCCCTTTATCAGATGTGCAACACTTAGATAGTGTATTTGGTAGTTGTGTGGAAAAAAATATACAGGGTGATGCAGAATTCCAACACTTAATAGTATAAAATTTATGTTTGTTCATCAAGAAATGAAGAAAATGCACCAATTAGCGTGTGCGCTGTATGTAGTTCTGAATGGCACATGTTCTTACACCTCGGTTGTCATTGGTCAGCCATACTGTTATGAGGGAATGAGACTTATTATGGTATAAAATCTGTTATATTCTGTAAAAAGAGTTAAACAGTACCAAATGTTATATATACAAGGTAACTTTTCTTCTACGGTAGGGGACTCTGCTTGCACTCGCATCATAAGCTGGGCAATGTTCTTCAATTTGAGCTTGATTTCGATAAAATATGTTCAGAAGTTTCGGAGATATAGCCCTTAGTATATAGTAGTTAGAAGCAATGCACAACAATATAATATATATGAAAAATGACATATGTTATATTGTTGAGATGTTGCCTAACAACATATTTATACCAAAGAATACAGTTTGAAGAAAATTGAAGAAAATAGTGTTTGAAGACATATATTTTCTACTTAGGATGAGTGTCACGTGGTCTCATCAATCCTGCAAGGGTTAAATAGCTTCATGTATAACAACAGGTACTAACTTCATTTTTTAAAATTTCTTGTTGCAACGTATAGATTTTATTTCCCCTTTATCATGTGTGCAACACTTAGATGGTATATTTGGTAGTTGTGTGTAAAAAAATATACAGGGTGATGCAGAATTCCAACACTTAATAATATTAAATTATTGTTTGTTCATCAAAAAATAAAGAAAATGCAACGATTAGCGTGTGCGCTGTATGAAGTTCTAAATGGCACATGTTCTTACTTCTCGGTTGTCATTGGTCAGCCATATTGTTATGAGGGAATGAGATTTATTATGGGATAAAATCTCTTATATTCTGTAAAAAGAGTTAAACAGTACCAAATGATATATATATACAAGGTAACTTTTCTTCTACGGTAGGGAACTCTGCTTTCACTCACGTCATAAACTGGGCAACGCTCGTCAATTTGAGCTTTATTTCGTTAAAATATGTTCAGAAGTTTCGGAGATATAGCCCTTAGTATATAGTAGTTAGGAGCAATGCACAACAATATAATATATATGAAAAAATGATATATGTTATATTGTTGAGATGTTGCCTAACAACATATTTATACCAAAGTGTACAGTTTTGAAGAAAATTGAAGAAAATAGTGTTTGAAGACATACGTTTTCTACTTAGGATGAGTGTCACGTGGTCTCATCAATCCTGCAAGGGTTAAATGGCTTCATGTATAACAACAGGTACTAAGTTCATTTTTTAAAACTTCTTGTTGTAATGTATAGATTTTCTTTCCCCTTTATCAGGTGTGCAACACTTAGATAGTGTATTTGGTAGTTGTGTGGAAAAAAATATACAGGGTGATGCAGAATTCCAACACATAATAGTATAAAATTTATATTTGTTCATCAAGAAATGAATTAAATGCACCAATTAGCGTGTGCGCTGTATGTAGTTCTGAATGGCACATGTTCTTACTCCTCGGTTGTCATTGGTCAGCCATATTGTTATGAGGGAATGAGACTTATTATGGGATAAAATCTGTTATATTCTGTAAAAAGAGTTAAACAGTACCAAATGTTATATATACAAGGTAACTTTTCTTCTTCGGTAGGGGACTCTGCTTGCACTCGCATCATAAACTGGGCAATGTTCTTCAATTTGAGCTTTATTTCGATAAAATATGTTCAGAAGTTTCGGAGATATAGCCCTTAGTATATAGTAGTTAGAAGCAATGCACAACAATATAATATATATGAAAAATGACATATGTTAATTTGTTCAGATCTTGCCTAACAACATATTTATACCAAAGAATACAGTTTTGAAGAAAATTGAAGAAAATAGTGTTTGAAGACATACATTTTCTACTTAGGATGAGTGTCACGTGGTCTCATCAATCCTGCAAGGGTTAAATGGCTTCATGTATAACAACAGGTACTAACTTCATTTTTTAAAATTTCTTGTTGTAACGTATAGATTTTATTTCCCCTTTATCATGTGTGCAACACTTAGATAGTATATTTGGTAGTTGTGTGTAAAAAAATATACAGGGTGATGCAGAATTCAAACCCTTAATAATATGAAATTATTGTTTGTTCATCAAAAAATAAAGAAAATGCACCGATTAGCGTGTGCGCTGTATGAAGTTCCGAATGGCACATGTTCTTACTTCTCGGTTGTCATTGGTCAGCCATATTGTTATGAGGGAATGAGACTTATTATGGGATAAAATCTCTTATATTTTGTAAAAAGAGTTAAACAGTACCAAAGGTTATATATACAAGGTAACTTTTCTTCTACGGTAGAAAACTCTGCTTTCACTCACATCATAAACTGGGCAACGCTCGTCAATTTGAGCTTTATTTCGTTAAAATATGTTCAGAAGTTTCGGAGATATAGCCCTTAGTATATAGTAGTTAGAAGCAATGCACAACAATATAATATATATGAAAAAATGATATATGTTATATTGTTGAGATGTTGCCTAACAACATATTTATACCAAAGTGTACAGTTTTGAAGAAAATTGAAGAAAATAGTGTTTGAAGACATACGTTTTCTACTTAGGATGAGTGTCACGTGGTCTCATCAATCCTGCAAGGGTTAAATGGCTTCATGTATAACTACAGGTACTAAC
The DNA here is from genome assembly GCF_964235325.1 of Thermobia domestica. Taxonomy (NCBI): domain Eukaryota; kingdom Metazoa; phylum Arthropoda; class Insecta; order Zygentoma; family Lepismatidae; genus Thermobia; species Thermobia domestica. Next base: position 263,877,462 of record NC_137455.1, read on the forward strand.
TTCATTTTTTAAAATTTCTTGTTGTAATGTATAGATTTTCTTTCCCCTTTATCAGGTGTGCAACACTTAGATAGTATATTTGGTAGTTGTGTGGAAAAAAATATACAGGGTGATGCAGAATTCCAACACATAATAGTATAAAATTTATATTTGTTCATCAAGAAATGAAGAAAATGCACCAATTAGCGTGTGCGCTGTATGTAGTTCTTAATGGTACATGTTCTTACTCCTCGGTTGTCATTGGTCAGCCATATTGTTATGACGGAATGAGACTTATTATGGGATAAAATCTGCTTTTTCTGTAAAAAGAGTTAAACAGTACCAAATGTTATATATACAAGGTAACTTTTCTTCTTCGGTAGGGGACTCTGCTTGCACTCGCATCATAAACTGGGCAATGTTCTTCAATATGAGCTTTATTTCGATAAAATATGTTCAGAAGTTTCGCAGATATAGCCCTTAGTATATAGTAGTTAGAAGCAATGCACAACAATATAATATATATGAAAAATGACATATGTTTATTGTTGAGATATTGCCTAACAACATATTTATACCAAAGAATACAGTTTTGAAGAAAATTGAAGAAAATAGTGTTTGAAGACATACGTTTTCTACTTAGGATGAGTGTCACGTGGTCTCATCAATCCTGCAAGGGTTAAATGGCTTCATGTATAACAACAGGTACTAACTTCATTTTTTAAAACTTCTTGTTATAATGTATAGATTTCCTTTCCCCTTTATCAGGTGTGCAACACTTAGGTAGTATATTTGGTAGTTGTGTGGAAAAAAATATACAGGGTGATGCAGAATTCCAACACTTAATAGTATAAAATTTATGTTTGTTCATCAAGAAATGAAGAAAATGCACCAATTAGCGTGTGCGCTGTATGTAGTTCTGAATGGCACATGTCATTACACCTCGGTTGTCATTGGTCAGCCATACTGTTATGAGGGAATGAGACTTATTATGGTATAAAATCTGTTATATTCTGTAAAAAGAGTTAAACAGTACCAAATGTTATATATACAAGGTAACTTTTCTTCTACGGTAGGGGACTCTGCTTGCACTCGCATCATAAGCTGGACAATGTTCTTCAATTTGAGCTTTATTTCGTTAAAATATGTTCAGAAGTTTCGGAGATATAGCCCTTAGTATATAGTAGTTAGGAGCAATGCACAACAATATAATATATATGAAAAAATGATATATGTTATATTGTTGAGATGTTGCCTAACAACATATTTATACCAAAGTGTACAGTTTTGAAGAAAATTGAAGAAAATAGTGTTTGAAGACATACGTTTTCTACTTAGGATGAGTGTCACGTGGTCTCATCAATCCTGCAAGGGTTAAATGGCTTCATGTATAACAACAGGTACTAACTTCATTTTTTAAAACTTCTTGTTGTAATGTATAGATTTTCTTTCCCCTTTATCAGGTGTGCAACACTTAGATAGTGTATTTGGTAGTTGTGTGGAAAAAAATATACAGGGTGATGCAGAATTCCAACACATAATAGTATAAAATTTATATTTGTTCATCAAGAAATGAATTAAATGCACCAATTAGCGTGTGCGCTGTATGTAGTTCTGAATGGCACATGTTCTTACTCCTCGGTTGTCATTGGTCAGCCATATTGTTATGAGGGAATGAGACTTATTATGGGATAAAATCTGTTATATTCTGTAAAAAGAGTTAAACAGTACCAAATGTTATATATACAAGGTAACTTTTCTTCTTCGGTAGGGGACTCTGCTTGCACTCGCATCATAAACTGGGCAATGTTCTTCAATTTGAGCTTTATTTCGATAAAATATGTTCAGAAGTTTCGGAGATATAGCCCTTAGTATATAGTAGTTAGAAGCAATGCACAACAATATAATATATATGAAAAATGACATATGTTAATTTGTTCAGATCTTGCCTAACAACATATTTATACCAAAGAATACAGTTTTGAAGAAAATTGAAGAAAATAGTGTTTGAAGACATACATTTTCTACTTAGGATGAGTGTCACGTGGTCTCATCAATCCTGCAAGGGTTAAATGGCTTCATGTATAACAACAGGTACTAACTTCATTTTTTAAAATTTCTTGTTGTAACGTATAGATTTTATTTCCCCTTTATCATGTGTGCAACACTTAGATAGTATATTTGGTAGTTGTGTGTAAAAAAATATACAGGGTGATGCAGAATTCAAACCCTTAATAATATGAAATTATTGTTTGTTCATCAAAAAATAAAGAAAATGCACCGATTAGCGTGTGCGCTGTATGAAGTTCCGAATGGCACATGTTCTTACTTCTCGGTTGTCATTGGTCAGCCATATTGTTATGAGGGAATGAGACTTATTATGGGATAAAATCTCTTATATTTTGTAAAAAGAGTTAAACAGTACCAAAGGTTATATATACAAGGTAACTTTTCTTCTACGGTAGAAAACTCTGCTTTCACTCACATCATAAACTGGGCAACGCTCGTCAATTTGAGCTTTATTTCGTTAAAATATGTTCAGAAGTTTCGGAGATATAGCCCTTAGTATATAGTAGTTAGAAGCAATGCACAACAATATAATATATATGAAAAAATGATATATGTTATATTGTTGAGATGTTGCCTAACAACATATTTATACCAAAGTGTACAGTTTTGAAGAAAATTGAAGAAAATAGTGTTTGAAGACATACGTTTTCTACTTAGGATGAGTGTCACGTGGTCTCATCAATCCTGCAAGGGTTAAATGGCTTCATGTATAACAACAGGTACTAACTTCATTTTTTAAAATTTCTTGTTGTAATGTATAGATTTTCTTTCCCCTTTATCAGGTGTGCAACACTTAGATAGTATATTTGGTAGTTGTGTGGAAAAAAATATACAGGGTGATGCAGAATTCCAACACATAATAGTATAAAATTTATATTTGTTCATCAAGAAATGAAGAAAATGCACCAATTAGCGTGTGCGCTGTATGTAGTTCTTAATGGTACATGTTCTTACTCCTCGGTTGTCATTGGTCAGCCATATTGTTATGACGGAATGAGACTTATTATGGGATAAAATCTGCTTTTTCTGTAAAAAGAGTTAAACAGTACCAAATGTTATATATACAAGGTAACTTTTCTTCTTCGGTAGGGGACTCTGCTTGCACTCGCATCATAAACTGGGCAATGTTCTTCAATATGAGCTTTATTTCGATAAAATATGTTCAGAAGTTTCGCAGATATAGCCCTTAGTATATAGTAGTTAGAAGCAATGCACAACAATATAATATATATGAAAAATGACATATGTTTATTGTTGAGATATTGCCTAACAACATATTTATACCAAAGAATACAGTTTTGAAGAAAATTGAAGAAAATAGTGTTTGAAGACATACGTTTTCTACTTAGGATGAGTGTCACGTGGTCTCATCAATCCTGCAAGGGTTAAATGGCTTCATGTATAACAACAGGTACTAACTTCATTTTTTAAAACTTCTTGTTATAATGTATAGATTTCCTTTCCCCTTTATCAGGTGTGCAACACTTAGGTAGTATATTTGGTAGTTGTGTGGAAAAAAATATACAGGGTGATGCAGAATTCCAACACTTAATAGTATAAAATTTATGTTTGTTCATCAAGAAATGAAGAAAATGCACCAATTAGCGTGTGCGCTGTATGTAGTTCTGAATGGCACATGTCATTACACCTCGGTTGTCATTGGTCAGCCATACTGTTATGAGGGAATGAGACTTATTATGGTATAAAATCTGTTATATTCTGTAAAAAGAGTTAAACAGTACCAAATGTTATATATACAAGGTAACTTTTCTTCTACGGTAGGGGACTCTGCTTGCACTCGCATCATAAGCTGGACAATGTTCTTCAATTTGAGCTTTATTTCGTTAAAATATGTTCAGAAGTTTCGGAGATATAGCCCTTAGTATATAGTAGTTAGGAGCAATGCACAACAATATAATATATATGAAAAAATGATATATGTTATATTGTTGAGATGTTGCCTAACAACATATTTATACCAAAGTGTACAGTTTTGAAGAAAATTGAAGAAAATAGTGTTTGAAGACATACGTTTTCTACTTAGGATGAGTGTCACGTGGTCTCATCAATCCTGCAAGGGTTAAATGGCTTCATGTATAACAACAGGTACTAACTTCATTTTTAAAAACTTCTTGTTGTAATGTATAGATTTTCTTTCCCCTTTATCAGATGTGCAACACTTAGATAGTGTATTTGGTAGTTGTGTGGAAAAAAATATACAGGGTGATGCAGAATTCCAACACTTAATAGTATAAAATTTATGTTTGTTCATCAAGAAATGAAGAAAATGCACCAATTAGCGTGTGCGCTGTATGTAGTTCTGAATGGCACATGTTCTTACACCTCGGTTGTCATTGGTCAGCCATACTGTTATGAGGGAATGAGACTTATTATGGTATAAAATCTGTTATATTCTGTAAAAAGAGTTAAACAGTACCAAATGTTATATATACAAGGTAACTTTTCTTCTACGGTAGGGGACTCTGCTTGCACTCGCATCATAAGCTGGGCAATGTTCTTCAATTTGAGCTTGATTTCGATAAAATATGTTCAGAAGTTTCGGAGATATAGCCCTTAGTATATAGTAGTTAGAAGCAATGCACAACAATATAATATATATGAAAAATGACATATGTTATATTGTTGAGATGTTGCCTAACAACATATTTATACCAAAGAATACAGTTTGAAGAAAATTGAAGAAAATAGTGTTTGAAGACATATATTTTCTACTTAGGATGAGTGTCACGTGGTCTCATCAATCCTGCAAGGGTTAAATAGCTTCATGTATAACAACAGGTACTAACTTCATTTTTTAAAATTTCTTGTTGTAACGTATAGATTTTATTTCCCCTTTATCATGTGTGCAACACTTAGATAGTATATTTGGTAGTTGTGTGTAAAAAAATATACAGGGTGATGCAGAATTCAAACCCTTAATAATATGAAATTATTGTTTGTTCATCAAAAAATAAAGAAAATGCACCGATTAGCGTGTGCGCTGTATGAAGTTCCGAATGGCACATGTTCTTACTTCTCGGTTGTCATTGGTCAGCCATATTGTTATGAGGGAATGAGACTTATTATGGGATAAAATCTCTTATATTTTGTAAAAAGAGTTAAACAGTACCAAAGGTTATATATACAAGGTAACTTTTCTTCTACGGTAGAAAACTCTGCTTTCACTCACATCATAAACTGGGCAACGCTCGTCAATTTGAGCTTTATTTCGTTAAAATATGTTCAGAAGTTTCGGAGATATAGCCCTTAGTATATAGTAGTTAGAAGCAATGCACAACAATATAATATATATGAAAAAATGATATATGTTATATTGTTGAGATGTTGCCTAACAACATATTTATACCAAAGTGTACAGTTTTGAAGAAAATTGAAGAAAATAGTGTTTGAAGACATACGTTTTCTACTTAGGATGAGTGTCACGTGGTCTCATCAATCCTGCAAGGGTTAAATGGCTTCATGTATAACAACAGGTACTAACTTCATTTTTTAAAATTTCTTGTTGTAATGTATAGATTTTCTTTCCCCTTTATCAGGTGTGCAACACTTAGATAGTATATTTGGTAGTTGTGTGGAAAAAAATATACAGGGTGATGCAGAATTCCAACACATAATAGTATAAAATTTATATTTGTTCATCAAGAAATGAAGAAAATGCACCAATTAGCGTGTGCGCTGTATGTAGTTCTTAATGGTACATGTTCTTACTCCTCGGTTGTCATTGGTCAGCCATATTGTTATGACGGAATGAGACTTATTATGGGATAAAATCTGCTTTTTCTGTAAAAAGAGTTAAACAGTACCAAATGTTATATATACAAGGTAACTTTTCTTCTTCGGTAGGGGACTCTGCTTGCACTCGCATCATAAACTGGGCAATGTTCTTCAATATGAGCTTTATTTCGATAAAATATGTTCAGAAGTTTCGCAGATATAGCCCTTAGTATATAGTAGTTAGAAGCAATGCACAACAATATAATATATATGAAAAATGACATATGTTTATTGTTGAGATATTGCCTAACAACATATTTATACCAAAGAATACAGTTTTGAAGAAAATTGAAGAAAATAGTGTTTGAAGACATACGTTTTCTACTTAGGATGAGTGTCACGTGGTCTCATCAATCCTGCAAGGGTTAAATGGCTTCATGTATAACAACAGGTACTAACTTCATTTTTTAAAACTTCTTGTTATAATGTATAGATTTCCTTTCCCCTTTATCAGGTGTGCAACACTTAGGTAGTATATTTGGTAGTTGTGTGGAAAAAAATATACAGGGTGATGCAGAATTCCAACACTTAATAGTATAAAATTTATGTTTGTTCATCAAGAAATGAAGAAAATGCACCAATTAGCGTGTGCGCTGTATGTAGTTCTGAATGGCACATGTCATTACACCTCGGTTGTCATTGGTCAGCCATACTGTTATGAGGGAATGAGACTTATTATGGTATAAAATCTGTTATATTCTGTAAAAAGAGTTAAACAGTACCAAATGTTATATATACAAGGTAACTTTTCTTCTACGGTAGGGGACTCTGCTTGCACTCGCATCATAAGCTGGACAATGTTCTTCAATTTGAGCTTTATTTCGTTAAAATATGTTCAGAAGTTTCGGAGATATAGCCCTTAGTATATAGTAGTTAGGAGCAATGCACAACAATATAATATATATGAAAAAATGATATATGTTATATTGTTGAGATGTTGCCTAACAACATATTTATACCAAAGTGTACAGTTTTGAAGAAAATTGAAGAAAATAGTGTTTGAAGACATACGTTTTCTACTTAGGATGAGTGTCACGTGGTCTCATCAATCCTGCAAGGGTTAAATGGCTTCATGTATAACAACAGGTACTAACTTCATTTTTAAAAACTTCTTGTTGTAATGTATAGATTTTCTTTCCCCTTTATCAGATGTGCAACACTTAGATAGTGTATTTGGTAGTTGTGTGGAAAAAAATATACAGGGTGATGCAGAATTCCAACACTTAATAGTATAAAATTTATGTTTGTTCATCAAGAAATGAAGAAAATGCACCAATTAGCGTGTGCGCTGTATGTAGTTCTGAATGGCACATGTTCTTACACCTCGGTTGTCATTGGTCAGCCATACTGTTATGAGGGAATGAGACTTATTATGGTATAAAATCTGTTATATTCTGTAAAAAGAGTTAAACAGTACCAAATGTTATATATACAAGGTAACTTTTCTTCTACGGTAGGGGACTCTGCTTGCACTCGCATCATAAGCTGGGCAATGTTCTTCAATTTGAGCTTGATTTCGATAAAATATGTTCAGAAGTTTCGGAGATATAGCCCTTAGTATATAGTAGTTAGAAGCAATGCACAACAATATAATATATATGAAAAATGACATATGTTATATTGTTGAGATGTTGCCTAACAACATATTTATACCAAAGAATACAGTTTGAAGAAAATTGAAGAAAATAGTGTTTGAAGACATATATTTTCTACTTAGGATGAGTGTCACGTGGTCTCATCAATCCTGCAAGGGTTAAATAGCTTCATGTATAACAACAGGTACTAACTTCATTTTTTAAAATTTCTTGTTGCAACGTATAGATTTTATTTCCCCTTTATCATGTGTGCAACACTTAGATGGTATATTTGGTAGTTGTGTGTAAAAAAATATACAGGGTGATGCAGAATTCCAACACTTAATAATATTAAATTATTGTTTGTTCATCAAAAAATAAAGAAAATGCAACGATTAGCGTGTGCGCTGTATGAAGTTCTGAATGGCACATGTTCTTACTTCTCGGTTGTCATTGGTCAGCCATATTGTTATGAGGGAATGAGATTTATTATGGGATAAAATCTCTTATATTCTGTAAAAAGAGTTAAACAGTACCAAATGATATATATATACAAGGTAACTTTTCTTCTACGGTAGGGAACTCTGCTTTCACTCACGTCATAAACTGGGCAACGCTCGTCAATTTGAGCTTTATTTCGATAAAATATGTTCAGAAGTTTCGGAGATATAGCCCTTAGTATATAGTAGTTAGAAGCAATCCACAACAATATAATATATATGAAAAATGACATATGTTAATTTGTTCAGATCTTGCCTAACAACATATTTATACCAAAGAATACAGTTTTGAAGAAAATTGAAGAAAATAGTGTTTGAAGACATACATTTTCTACTTAGGATGAGTGTCACGTGGTCTCATCAATCCTGCAAGGGTTAAATGGCTTCATGTATAACAACAGGTACTAACTTCATTTTTTAAAATTTCTTGTTGTAACGTATAGATTTTATTTCCCCTTTATCATGTGTGCAACACTTAGATAGTATATTTGGTAGTTGTGTGTAAAAAAATATACAGGGTGATGCAGAATTCAAACCCTTAATAATATGAAATTATTGTTTGTTCATCAAAAAATAAAGAAAATGCACCGATTAGCGTGTGCGCTGTATGAAGTTCCGAATGGCACATGTTCTTACTTCTCGGTTGTCATTGGTCAGCCATATTGTTATGAGGGAATGAGACTTATTATGGGATAAAATCTCTTATATTTTGTAAAAAGAGTTAAACAGTACCAAAGGTTATATATACAAGGTAACTTTTCTTCTTCGGTAGGGGACTCTGCTTGCACTCGCATCATAAACTGGGCAATGTTCTTCAATATGAGCTTTATTTCGATAAAATATGTTCAGAAGTTTCGCAGATATAGCCCTTAGTATATAGTAGTTAGAAGCAATGCACAACAATATAATATATATGAAAAATGACATATGTTTATTGTTGAGATATTGCCTAACAACATATTTATACCAAAGAATACAGTTTTGAAGAAAATTGAAGAAAATAGTGTTTGAAGACATACGTTTTCTACTTAGGATGAGTGTCACGTGGTCTCATCAATCCTGCAAGGGTTAAATGGCTTCATGTATAACAACAGGTACTAACTTCATTTTTTAAAACTTCTTGTTATAATGTATAGATTTCCTTTCCCCTTTATCAGGTGTGCAACACTTAGGTAGTATATTTGGTAGTTGTGTGGAAAAAAATATACAGGGTGATGCAGAATTCCAACACTTAATAGTATAAAATTTATGTTTGTTCATCAAGAAATGAAGAAAATGCACCAATTAGCGTGTGCGCTGTATGTAGTTCTGAATGGCACATGTCATTACACCTCGGTTGTCATTGGTCAGCCATACTGTTATGAGGGAATGAGACTTATTATGGTATAAAATCTGTTATATTCTGTAAAAAGAGTTAAACAGTACCAAATGTTATATATACAAGGTAACTTTTCTTCTACGGTAGGGGACTCTGCTTGCACTCGCATCATAAGCTGGACAATGTTCTTCAATTTGAGCTTTATTTCGATAAAATATGTTCAGAAGTTTCGGAGATATAGCCCTTAGTATATAGTAGTTAGAAGCAATGCACAACAATATAATATATATGAAAAATGACATATGTTATATTGTTGAGATGTTGCCTAACAACATATTTATACCAAAGAATACAGTTTGAAGAAAATTGAAGAAAATAGTGTTTGAAGACATATATTTTCTACTTAGGATGAGTGTCACGTGGTCTCATCAATCCTGCAAGGGTTAAATGGCTTCATGTATAACAACAGGTACTAACTTCATTTTTTAAAATTTCTTGTTGCAACGTATAGATTTTATTTCCCCTTTATCATGTGTGCAACACTTAGATGGTATATTTGGTAGTTGTGTGTAAAAAAATATACAGGGTGATGCAGAATTCCAACACTTAATAATATTAAATTATTGTTTGTTCATCAAAAAATAAAGAAAATGCAACGATTAGCGTGTGCGCTGTATGAAGTTCTGAATGGCACATGTTCTTACTTCTCGGTTGTCATTGGTCAGCCATATTGTTATGAGGGAATGAGATTTATTATGGGATAAAATCTGTTATATTCTGTAAAAAGAGTTAAACAGTACCAAATGATATATATATACAAGGTAACTTTTCTTCTACGGTAGGGAACTCTGCTTTCACTCACATCATAAACTGGGCAACGCTCGTCAATTTGAGCTTTATTTCGTTAAAATATGTTCAGAAGTTTCGGAGATATAGCCCTTAGTATATAGTAGTTAGGAGCAATGCACAACAATATAATATATATGAAAAAATGATATATGTTATATTGTTGAGATGTTGCCTAACAACATATTTATACCAAAGTGTACAGTTTTGAAGAAAATTGAAGAAAATAGTGTTTGAAGACATACGTTTTCTACTTAGGATGAGTGTCACGTGGTCTCATCAATCCTGCAAGGGTTAAATGGCTTCATGTATAACAACAGGTACTAAGTTCATTTTTTAAAACTTCTTGTTGTAATGTATAGATTTTCTTTCCCCTTTATCAGGTGTGCAACACTTAGATAGTGTATTTGGTAGTTGTGTGGAAAAAAATATACAGGGTGATGCAGAATTCCAACACATAATAGTATAAAATTTATATTTGTTCATCAAGAAATGAATTAAATGCACCAATTAGCGTGTGCGCTGTATGTAGTTCTGAATGGCACATGTTCTTACTCCTCGGTTGTCATTGGTCAGCCATATTGTTATGAGGGAATGAGACTTATTATGGGATAAAATCTGTTATATTCTGTAAAAAGAGTTAAACAGTACCAAATGTTATATATACAAGGTAACTTTTCTTCTTCGGTAGGGGACTCTGCTTGCACTCGCATCATAAACTGGGCAATGTTCTTCAATATGAGCTTTATTTCGATAAAATATGTTCAGAAGTTTCGCAGATATAGCCCTTAGTATATAGTAGTTAGAAGCAATGCACAACAATATAATATATATGAAAAATGACATATGTTTATTGTTGAGATATTGCCTAACAACATATTTATACCAAAGAATACAGTTTTGAAGAAAATTGAAGAAAATAGTGTTTGAAGACATACGTTTTCTACTTAGGATGAGTGTCACGTGGTCTCATCAATCCTGCAAGGGTTAAATGGCTTCATGTATAACAACAGGTACTAACTTCATTTTTAAAAACTTCTTGTTATAATGTATAGATTTCCTTTCCCCTTTATCAGGTGTGCAACACTTAGGTAGTATATTTGGTAGTTGTGTGGAAAAAATATACAGGGTGATGCAGAATTCCAACACTTAATAGTATAAAATTTATGTTTGTTCATCAAGAAATGAAGAAAATGCACCAATTAGCGTGTGCGCTGTATGTAGTTCTGAATGGCACATGTTCTTACACCTCGGTTGTCATTGGTCAGCCATATTGTTATGAGGGAATGAGACTTATTATGGGATAAAATCTGTTATATTCTGTAAAAAGAGTTAAACAGTACCAAATGTTATATATACAAGGTAACTTTTCTTCTTCGGTAGGGGACTCTGATTGCACTCGCATCATAAACTGGGCAATGTTCTTCAATTTGAGCTTTATTTCGATAAAATATGTTCAGAAGTTTCGGAGATATAGCCCTTAGTATATAGTAGTTAGAAGCAATGCACAACAATATAATATATATGAAAAATGACATATGTTATATTGTTCAGATCTTGCCTAACAACATATTTATACCAAAGAATACAGTTTTGAAGAAAATTGAAGAAAATAGTGTTTGAAGACATACATTTTCTACTTAGGATGAGTGTCACGTGGTCTCATCAATCCTGCAAGGGTTAAATGGCTTCATGTATAACAACAGGTACTAACTTCATTTTTTTAAATTTCTTGTTGTAACGTATAGATTTTATTTCCCCTTTATCATGTGTGCAACACTTAGATAGTATATTTGGTAGTTGTGTGTAAAAAAATATACAGGGTGATGCAGAATTCAAACCCTTAATAATATGAAATTATTGTTTGTTCATCAAAAAATAAAGAAAATGCACCGATTAGCGTGTGCGCTGTATGAAGTTCCGAATGGCACATGTTCTTACTTCTCGGTTGTCATTGGTCAGCCATATTGTTATGAGGGAATGAGACTTATTATGGGATAAAATCTCTTATATTTTGTAAAAAGAGTTAAACAGTACCAAAGGTTATATATACAAGGTAACTTTTCTTCTACGGTAGAAAACTCTGCTTTCACTCACATCATAAACTGGGCAACGCTCGTCAATTTGAGCTTTATTTCGTTAAAATATGTTCAGAAGTTTCGGAGATATAGCCCTTAGTATATAGTAGTTAGAAGCAATCCACAACAATATAATATATATGAAAAATGACATATGTTAATTTGTTCAGATCTTGCCTAACAACATATTTATACCAAAGAATACAGTTTTGAAGAAAATTGAAGAAAATAGTGTTTGAAGACATACATTTTCTACTTAGGATGAGTGTCACGTGGTCTCATCAATCCTGCAAGGGTTAAATGGCTTCATGTATAACAACAGGTACTAACTTCATTTTTTAAAATTTCTTGTTGTAACGTATAGATTTTATTTCCCCTTTATCATGTGTGCAACACTTAGATAGTATATTTGGTAGTTGTGTGTAAAAAAATATACAGGGTGATGCAGAATTCAAACCCTTAATAATATGAAATTATTGTTTGTTCATCAAAAAATAAAGAAAATGCACCGATTAGCGTGTGCGCTGTATGAAGTTCCGAATGGCACATGTTCTTACTTCTCGGTTGTCATTGGTCAGCCATATTGTTATGACGGAATGAGACTTATTATGGGATAAAATCTCTTATATTTTGTAAAAAGAGTTAAACAGTACCAAAGGTTATATATACAAGGTAACTTTTCTTCTTCGGTAGGGGACTCTGCTTGCACTCGCATCATAAACTGGGCAATGTTCTTCAATATGAGCTTTATTTCGATAAAATATGTTCAGAAGTTTCGCAGATATAGCCCTTAGTATATAGTAGTTAGAAGCAATGCACAACAATATAATATATATGAAAAATGACATATGTTTATTGTTGAGATATTGCCTAACAACATATTTATACCAAAGAATACAGTTTTGAAGAAAATTGAAGAAAATAGTGTTTGAAGACATACGTTTTCTACTTAGGATGAGTGTCACGTGGTCTCATCAATCCTGCAAGGGTTAAATGGCTTCATGTATAACAACAGGTACTAACTTCATTTTTTAAAACTTCTTGTTATAATGTATAGATTTCCTTTCCCCTTTATCAGGTGTGCAACACTTAGGTAGTATATTTGGTAGTTGTGTGGAAAAAAATATACAGGGTGATGCAGAATTCCAACACTTAATAGTATAAAATTTATGTTTGTTCATCAAGAAATGAAGAAAATGCACCAATTAGCGTGTGCGCTGTATGTAGTTCTGAATGGCACATGTCATTACACCTCGGTTGTCATTGGTCAGCCATACTGTTATGAGGGAATGAGACTTATTATGGTATAAAATCTGTTATATTCTGTAAAAAGAGTTAAACAGTACCAAATGTTATATATACAAGGTAACTTTTCTTCTACGGTAGGGGACTCTGCTTGCACTCGCATCATAAGCTGGACAATGTTCTTCAATTTGAGCTTTATTTCGATAAAATATGTTCAGAAGTTTCGGAGATATAGCCCTTAGTATATAGTAGTTAGAAGCAATGCACAACAATATAATATATATGAAAAATGACATATGTTATATTGTTGAGATGTTGCCTAACAACATATTTATACCAAAGAATACAGTTTGAAGAAAATTGAAGAAAATAGTGTTTGAAGACATATATTTTCTACTTAGGATGAGTGTCACGTGGTCTCATCAATCCTGCAAGGGTTAAATGGCTTCATGTATAACAACAGGTACTAACTTCATTTTTTAAAATTTCTTGTTGCAACGTATAGATTTTATTTCCCCTTTATCATGTGTGCAACACTTAGATGGTATATTTGGTAGTTGTGTGTAAAAAAATATACAGGGTGATGCAGAATTCCAACACTTAATAATATTAAATTATTGTTTGTTCATCAAAAAATAAAGAAAATGCAACGATTAGCGTGTGCGCTGTATGAAGTTCTGAATGGCACATGTTCTTACTTCTCGGTTGTCATTGGTCAGCCATATTGTTATGAGGGAATGAGATTTATTATGGGATAAAATCTGTTATATTCTGTAAAAAGAGTTAAACAGTACCAAATGATATATATATACAAGGTAACTTTTCTTCTACGGTAGGGAACTCTGCTTTCACTCACATCATAAACTGGGCAACGCTCGTCAATTTGAGCTTTATTTCGTTAAAATATGTTCAGAAGTTTCGGAGATATAGCCCTTAGTATATAGTAGTTAGGAGCAATGCACAACAATATAATATATATGAAAAAATGATATATGTTATATTGTTGAGATGTTGCCTAACAACATATTTATACCAAAGTGTACAGTTTTGAAGAAAATTGAAGAAAATAGTGTTTGAAGACATACGTTTTCTACTTAGGATGAGTGTCACGTGGTCTCATCAATCCTGCAAGGGTTAAATGGCTTCATGTATAACAACAGGTACTAAGTTCATTTTTTAAAACTTCTTGTTGTAATGTATAGATTTTCTTTCCCCTTTATCAGGTGTGCAACACTTAGATAGTGTATTTGGTAGTTGTGTGGAAAAAAATATACAGGGTGATGCAGAATTCCAACACATAATAGTATAAAATTTATATTTGTTCATCAAGAAATGAATTAAATGCACCAATTAGCGTGTGCGCTGTATGTAGTTCTGAATGGCACATGTTCTTACTCCTCGGTTGTCATTGGTCAGCCATATTGTTATGAGGGAATGAGACTTATTATGGGATAAAATCTGTTATATTCTGTAAAAAGAGTTAAACAGTACCAAATGTTATATATACAAGGTAACTTTTCTTCTTCGGTAGGGGACTCTGCTTGCACTCGCATCATAAACTGGGCAATGTTCTTCAATATGAGCTTTATTTCGATAAAATATGTTCAGAAGTTTCGCAGATATAGCCCTTAGTATATAGTAGTTAGAAGCAATGCACAACAATATAATATATATGAAAAATGACATATGTTTATTGTTGAGATATTGCCTAACAACATATTTATACCAAAGAATACAGTTTTGAAGAAAATTGAAGAAAATAGTGTTTGAAGACATACGTTTTCTACTTAGGATGAGTGTCACGTGGTCTCATCAATCCTGCAAGGGTTAAATGGCTTCATGTATAACAACAGGTACTAACTTCATTTTTAAAAACTTCTTGTTATAATGTATAGATTTCCTTTCCCCTTTATCAGGTGTGCAACACTTAGGTAGTATATTTGGTAGTTGTGTGGAAAAAATATACAGGGTGATGCAGAATTCCAACACTTAATAGTATAAAATTTATGTTTGTTCATCAAGAAATGAAGAAAATGCACCAATTAGCGTGTGCGCTGTATGTAGTTCTGAATGGCACATGTTCTTACACCTCGGTTGTCATTGGTCAGCCATATTGTTATGAGGGAATGAGACTTATTATGGGATAAAATCTGTTATATTCTGTAAAAAGAGTTAAACAGTACCAAATGTTATATATACAAGGTAACTTTTCTTCTTCGGTAGGGGACTCTGCTTGCACTCGCATCATAAACTGGGCAATGTTCTTCAATTTGAGCTTTATTTCGATAAAATATGTTCAGAAGTTTCGGAGATATAGCCCTTAGTATATAGTAGTTAGAAGCAATGCACAACAATATAATATATATGAAAAATGACATATGTTATATTGTTCAGATCTTGCCTAACAACATATTTATACCAAAGAATACAGTTTTGAAGAAAATTGAAGAAAATAGTGTTTGAAGACATACATTTTCTACTTAGGATGAGTGTCACGTGGTCTCATCAATCCTGCAAGGGTTAAATGGCTTCATGTATAACAACAGGTACTAACTTCATTTTTTTAAATTTCTTGTTGTAACGTATAGATTTTATTTCCCCTTTATCATGTGTGCAACACTTAGATAGTATATTTGGTAGTTGTGTGTAAAAAAATATACAGGGTGATGCAGAATTCAAACCCTTAATAATATGAAATTATTGTTTGTTCATCAAAAAATAAAGAAAATGCACCGATTAGCGTGTGCGCTGTATGAAGTTCCGAATGGCACATGTTCTTACTTCTCGGTTGTCATTGGTCAGCCATATTGTTATGAGGGAATGAGACTTATTATGGGATAAAATCTCTTATATTTTGTAAAAAGAGTTAAACAGTACCAAAGGTTATATATACAAGGTAACTTTTCTTCTACGGTAGAAAACTCTGCTTTCACTCACATCATAAACTGGGCAACGCTCGTCAATTTGAGCTTTATTTCGTTAAAATATGTTCAGAAGTTTCGGAGATATAGCCCTTAGTATATAGTAGTTAGAAGCAATGCACAACAATATAATATATATGAAAAATGACATATGTTAATTTGTTCAGATCTTGCCTAACAACATATTTATACCAAAGAATACAGTTTTGAAGAAAATTGAAGAAAATAGTGTTTGAAGACATACATTTTCTACTTAGGATGAGTGTCACGTGGTCTCATCAATCCTGCAAGGGTTAAATGGCTTCATGTATAACAACAGGTACTAACTTCATTTTTTAAAATTTCTTGTTGTAACGTATAGATTTTATTTCCCCTTTATCATGTGTGCAACACTTAGATAGTATATTTGGTAGTTGTGTGTAAAAAAATATACAGGGTGATGCAGAATTCAAACCCTTAATAATATGAAATTATTGTTTGTTCATCAAAAAATAAAGAAAATGCACCGATTAGCGTGTGCGCTGTATGAAGTTCCGAATGGCACATGTTCTTACTTCTCGGTTGTCATTGGTCAGCCATATTGTTATGAGGGAATGAGACTTATTATGGGATAAAATCTCTTATATTTTGTAAAAAGAGTTAAACAGTACCAAAGGTTATATATACAAGGTAACTTTTCTTCTACGGTAGAAAACTCTGCTTTCACTCACATCATAAACTGGGCAACGCTCGTCAATTTGAGCTTTATTTCGTTAAAATATGTTCAGAAGTTTCGGAGATATAGCCCTTAGTATATAGTAGTTAGAAGCAATGCACAACAATATAATATATATGAAAAAATGATATATGTTATATTGTTGAGATGTTGCCTAACAACATATTTATACCAAAGTGTACAGTTTTGAAGAAAATTGAAGAAAATAGTGTTTGAAGACATACGTTTTCTACTTAGGATGAGTGTCACGTGGTCTCATCAATCCTGCAAGGGTTAAATGGCTTCATGTATAACAACAGGTACTAACTTCATTTTTTAAAATTTCTTGTTGTAATGTATAGATTTTCTTTCCCCTTTATCAGGTGTGCAACACTTAGATAGTATATTTGGTAGTTGTGTGGAAAAAAATATACAGGGTGATGCAGAATTCCAACACATAATAGTATAAAATTTATATTTTTTCATCAAGAAATGAAGAAAATGCACCAATTAGCGTGTGCGCTGTATGTAGTTCTTAATGGTACATGTTCTTACTCCTCGGTTGTCATTGGTCAGCCATATTGTTATGACGGAATGAGACTTATTATGGGATAAAATCTGCTTTTTCTGTAAAAAGAGTTAAACAGTACCAAATGTTATATATACAAGGTAACTTTTCTTCTTCGGTAGGGGACTCTGCTTGCACTCGCATCATAAACTGGGCAATGTTCTTCAATATGAGCTTTATTTCGATAAAATATGTTCAGAAGTTTCGCAGATATAGCCCTTAGTATATAGTAGTTAGAAGCAATGCACAACAATATAATATATATGAAAAATGACATATGTTTATTGTTGAGATATTGCCTAACAACATATTTATACCAAAGAATACAGTTTTGAAGAAAATTGAAGAAAATAGTGTTTGAAGACATACGTTTTCTACTTAGGATGAGTGTCACGTGGTCTCATCAATCCTGCAAGGGTTAAATGGCTTCATGTATAACAACAGGTACTAACTTCATTTTTTAAAACTTCTTGTTATAATGTATAGATTTCCTTTCCCCTTTATCAGGTGTGCAACACTTAGGTAGTATATTTGGTAGTTGTGTGGAAAAAAAAATACAGGGTGATGCAGAATTCCAACACTTAATAGTATAAAATTTATGTTTGTTCATCAAGAAATGAAGAAAATGCACCAATTAGCGTGTGCGCTGTATGTAGTTCTGAATGGCACATGTCATTACACCTCGGTTGTCATTGGTCAGCCATACTGTTATGAGGGAATGAGACTTATTATGGTATAAAATCTGTTATATTCTGTAAAAAGAGTTAAACAGTACCAAATGTTATATATACAAGGTAACTTTTCTTCTACGGTAGGGGACTCTGCTTGCACTCGCATCATAAGCTGGACAATGTTCTTCAATTTGAGCTTTATTTCGATAAAATATGTTCAGAAGTTTCGGAGATATAGCCCTTAGTATATAGCAGTTAGAAGCAATGCACAACAATATAATATATATGAAAAATGACATATGTTATATTGTTGAGATGTTGCCTAACAACATATTTATACCAAAGAATACAGTTTGAAGAAAATTGAAGAAAATAGTGTTTGAAGACATATATTTTCTACTTAGGATGAGTGTCACGTGGTCTCATCAATCCTGCAAGGGTTAAATGGCTTCATGTATAACAACAGGTACTAACTTCATTTTTTAAAATTTCTTGTTGCAACGTATAGATTTTATTTCCCCTTTATCATGTGTGCAACACTTAGATGGTATATTTGGTACTTGTGTGTAAAAAAATATACAGGGTGATGCAGAATTCCAACACTTAATAATATTAAATTATTGTTTGTTCATCAAAAAATAAAGAAAATGCAACGATTAGCGTGTGCGCTGTATGAAGTTCTGAATGGCACATGTTCTTACTTCTCGGTTGTCATTGGTCAGCCATATTGTTATGAGGGAATGAGATTTATTATGGGATAAAATCTGTTATATTCTGTAAAAAGAGTTAAACAGTACCAAATGATATATATATACAAGGTAACTTTTCTTCTACGGTAGGGAACTCTGCTTTCACTCACATCATAAACTGGGCAACGCTCGTCAATTTGAGCTTTATTTCGTTAAAATATGTTCAGAAGTTTCGGAGATATAGCCCTTAGTATATAGTAGTTAGGAGCAATGCACAACAATATAATATATATGAAAAAATGATATATGTTATATTGTTGAGATGTTGCCTAACAACATATTTATACCAAAGTGTACAGTTTTGAAGAAAATTGAAGAAAATAGTGTTTGAAGACATACGTTTTCTACTTAGGATGAGTGTCACGTGGTCTCATCAATCCTGCAAGGGTTAAATGGCTTCATGTATAACAACAGGTACTAACTTCATTTTTAAAAACTTCTTGTTATAATGTATAGATTTCCTTTCCCCTTTATCAGGTGTGCAACACTTAGGTAGTATATTTGGTAGTTGTGTGGAAAAAATATACAGGGTGATGCAGAATTCCAACACTTAATAGTATAAAATTTATGTTTGTTCATCAAGAAATGAAGAAAATGCACCAATTAGCGTGTGCGCTGTATGTAGTTCTGAATGGCACATGTTCTTACACCTCGGTTGTCATTGGTCAGCCATATTGTTATGAGGGAATGAGACTTATTATGGGATAAAATCTGTTATATTCTGTAAAAAGAGTTAAACAGTACCAAATGTTATATATACAAGGTAACTTTTCTTCTTCGGTAGGGGACTCTGCTTGCACTCGCATCATAAACTGGGCAATGTTCTTCAATTTGAGCTTTATTTCGATAAAATATGTTCAGAAGTTTCGGAGATATAGCCCTTAGTATATAGTAGTTAGAAGCAATGCACAACAATATAATATATATGAAAAATGACATATGTTATATTGTTCAGATCTTGCCTAACAACATATTTATACCAAAGAATACAGTTTTGAAGAAAATTGAAGAAAATAGTGTTTGAAGACATACATTTTCTACTTAGGATGAGTGTCACGTGGTCTCATCAATCCTGCAAGGGTTAAATGGCTTCATGTATAACAACAGGTACTAACTTCATTTTTTTAAATTTCTTGTTGTAACGTATAGATTTTATTTCCCCTTTATCATGTGTGCAACACTTAGATAGTATATTTGGTAGTTGTGTGTAAAAAAATATACAGGGTGATGCAGAATTCAAACCCTTAATAATATGAAATTATTGTTTGTTCATCAAAAAATAAAGAAAATGCACCGATTAGCGTGTGCGCTGTATGAAGTTCCGAATGGCACATGTTCTTACTTCTCGGTTGTCATTGGTCAGCCATATTGTTATGAGGGAATGAGACTTATTATGGGATAAAATCTCTTATATTTTGTAAAAAGAGTTAAACAGTACCAAAGGTTATATATACAAGGTAACTTTTCTTCTACGGTAGAAAACTCTGCTTTCACTCACATCATAAACTGGGCAACGCTCGTCAATTTGAGCTTTATTTCGTTAAAATATGTTCAGAAGTTTCGGAGATATAGCCCTTAGTATATAGTAGTTAGAAGCAATGCACAACAATATAATATATATGAAAAAATGATATATGTTATATTGTTGAGATGTTGCCTAACAACATATTTATACCAAAGTGTACAGTTTTGAAGAAAATTGAAGAAAATAGTGTTTGAAGACATACGTTTTCTACTTAGGATGAGTGTCACGTGGTCTCATCAATCCTGCAAGGGTTAAATGGCTTCATGTATAACAACAGGTACTAACTTCATTTTTTAAAACTTCTTGTTGTAATGTATAGATTTTCTTTCCCCTTTATCAGGTGTGCAACACTTAGATAGTGTATTTGGTAGTTGTGTGGAAAAAAATATACAGGGTGATGCAGAATTCCAACACATAATAGTATAAAATTTATATTTGTTCATCAAGAAATGAATTAAATGCACCAATTAGCGTGTGCGCTGTATGTAGTTCTGAATGGCACATGTTCTTACTCCTCGGTTGTCATTGGTCAGCCATATTGTTATGAGGGAATGAGACTTATTATGGGATAAAATCTGTTATATTCTGTAAAAAGAGTTAAACAGTACCAAATGTTATATATACAAGGTAACTTTTCTTCTTCGGTATGGGACTCTGCTTGCACTCGCATCATAAACTGGGCAATGTTCTTCAATATGAGCTTTATTTCGATAAAATATGTTCAGAAGTTTCGCAGATATAGCCCTTAGTATATAGTAGTTAGAAGCAATGCACAACAATATAATATATATGAAAAATGACATATGTTTATTGTTGAGATATTGCCTAACAACATATTTATACCAAAGAATACAGTTTTGAAGAAAATTGAAGAAAATAGTGTTTGAAGACATACGTTTTCTACTTAGGATGAGTGTCACGTGGTCTCATCAATCCTGCAAGGGTTAAATGGCTTCATGTATAACAACAGGTACTAACTTCATTTTTAAAAACTTCTTGTTATAATGTATAGATTTCCTTTCCCCTTTATCAGGTGTGCAACACTTAGGTAGTATATTTGGTAGTTGTGTGGAAAAAATATACAGGGTGATGCAGAATTCCAACACTTAATAGTATAAAATTTATGTTTGTTCATCAAGAAATGAAGAAAATGCACCAATTAGCGTGTGCGCTGTATGTAGTTCTGAATGGCACATGTTCTTACACCTCGGTTGTCATTGGTCAGCCATATTGTTATGAGGGAATGAGACTTATTATGGGATAAAATCTGTTATATTCTGTAAAAAGAGTTAAACAGTACCAAATGTTATATATACAAGGTAACTTTTCTTCTTCGGTAGGGGACTCTGCTTGCACTCGCATCATAAACTGGGCAATGTTCTTCAATTTGAGCTTTATTTCGATAAAATATGTTCAGAAGTTTCGGAGATATAGCCCTTAGTATATAGTAGTTAGAAGCAATGCACAACAATATAATATATATGAAAAATGACATATGTTATATTGTTCAGATCTTGCCTAACAACATATTTATACCAAAGAATACAGTTTTGAAGAAAATTGAAGAAAATAGTGTTTGAAGACATACATTTTCTACTTAGGATGAGTGTCACGTGGTCTCATCAATCCTGCAAGGGTTAAATGGCTTCATGTATAACAACAGGTACTAACTTCATTTTTTTAAATTTCTTGTTGTAACGTATAGATTTTATTTCCCCTTTATCATGTGTGCAACACTTAGATAGTATATTTGGTAGTTGTGTGTAAAAAAATATACAGGGTGATGCAGAATTCAAACCCTTAATAATATGAAATTATTGTTTGTTCATCAAAAAATAAAGAAAATGCACCGATTAGCGTGTGCGCTGTATGAAGTTCCGAATGGCACATGTTCTTACTTCTCGGTTGTCATTGGTCAGCCATATTGTTATGAGGGAATGAGACTTATTATGGGATAAAATCTCTTATATTTTGTAAAAAGAGTTAAACAGTACCAAAGGTTATATATACAAGGTGACTTTTCTTCTACGGTAGAAAACTCTGCTTTCACTCACATCATAAACTGGGCAACGCTCGTCAATTTGAGCTTTATTTCGTTAAAATATGTTCAGAAGTTTCGGAGATATAGCCCTTAGTATATAGTAGTTAGAAGCAATGCACAACAATATAATATATATGAAAAAATGATATATGTTATATTGTTGAGATGTTGCCTAACAACATATTTATACCAAAGTGTACAGTTTTGAAGAAAATTGAAGAAAATAGTGTTTGAAGACATACGTTTTCTACTTAGGATGAGTGTCACGTGGTCTCATCAATCCTGCAAGGGTTAAATGGCTTCATGTATAACAACAGGTACTAACTTCATTTTTTAAAATTTCTTGTTGTAATGTATAGATTTTCTTTCCCCTTTATCAGGTGTGCAACACTTAGATAGTATATTTGGTAGTTGTGTGGAAAAAAATATACAGGGTGATGCAGAATTCCAACACATAATAGTATAAAATTTATATTTTTTCATCAAGAAATGAAGAAAATGCACCAATTAGCGTGTGCGCTGTATGTAGTTCTTAATGGTACATGTTCTTACTCCTCGGTTGTCATTGGTCAGCCATATTGTTATGACGGAATGAGACTTATTATGGGATAAAATCTGCTTTTTCTGTAAAAAGAGTTAAACAGTACCAAATGTTATATATACAAGGTAACTTTTCTTCTTCGGTAGGGGACTCTGCTTGCACTCGCATCATAAACTGGGCAATGTTCTTCAATATGAGCTTTATTTCGATAAAATATGTTCAGAAGTTTCGCAGATATAGCCCTTAGTATATAGTAGTTAGAAGCAATGCACAACAATATAATATATATGAAAAATGACATATGTTTATTATTGAGATATTGCCTAACAACATATTTATACCAAAGAATACAGTTTTGAAGAAAATTGAAGAAAATAGTGTTTGAAGACATACGTTTTCTACTTAGGATGAGTGTCACGTGGTCTCATCAATCCTGCAAGGGTTAAATGGCTTCATGTATAACAACAGGTACTAACTTCATTTTTTAAAACTTCTTGTTATAATGTATAGATTTCCTTTCCCCTTTATCAGGTGTGCAACACTTAGGTAGTATATTTGGTAGTTGTGTGGAAAAAAATATACAGGGTGATGCAGAATTCCAACACTTAATAGTATAAAATTTATGTTTGTTCATCAAGAAATGAAGAAAATGCACCAATTAGCGTGTGCGCTGTATGTAGTTCTGAATGGCACATGTCATTACACCTCGGTTGTCATTGGTCAGCCATACTGTTATGAGGGAATGAGACTTATTATGGTATAAAATCTGTTATATTCTGTAAAAAGAGTTAAACAGTACCAAATGTTATATATACAAGGTAACTTTTCTTCTACGGTAGGGGACTCTGCTTGCACTCGCATCATAAGCTGGACAATGTTCTTCAATTTGAGCTTTATTTCGATAAAATATGTTCAGAAGTTTCGGAGATATAGCCCTTAGTATATAGCAGTTAGAAGCAATGCACAACAATATAATATATATGAAAAATGACATATGTTATATTGTTGAGATGTTGCCTAACAACATATTTATACCAAAGAATACAGTTTGAAGAAAATTGAAGAAAATAGTGTTTGAAGACATATATTTTCTACTTAGGATGAGTGTCACGTGGTCTCATCAATCCTGCAAGGGTTAAATGGCTTCATGTATAACAACAGGTACTAACTTCATTTTTTAAAATTTCTTGTTGCAACGTATAGATTTTATTTCCCCTTTATCATGTGTGCAACACTTAGATGGTATATTTGGTAGTTGTGTGTAAAAAAATATACAGGGTGATGCAGAATTCCAACACTTAATAATATTAAATTATTGTTTGTTCATCAAAAAATAAAGAAAATGCAACGATTAGCGTGTGCGCTGTATGAAGTTCTGAATGGCACATGTTCTTACTTCTCGGTTGTCATTGGTCAGCCATATTGTTATGAGGGAATGAGATTTATTATGGGATAAAATCTGTTATATTCTGTAAAAAGAGTTAAACAGTACCAAATGATATATATATACAAGGTAACTTTTCTTCTACGGTAGGGAACTCTGCTTTCACTCACATCATAAACTGGGCAACGCTCGTCAATTTGAGCTTTATTTCGTTAAAATATGTTCAGAAGTTTCGGAGATATAGCCCTTAGTATATAGTAGTTAGGAGCAATGCACAACAATATAATATATATGAAAAAATGATATATGTTATATTGTTGAGATGTTGCCTAACAACATATTTATACCAAAGTGTACAGTTTTGAAGAAAATTGAAGAAAATAGTGTTTGAAGACATACGTTTTCTACTTAGGATGAGTGTCACGTGGTCTCATCAATCCTGCAAGGGTTAAATGGCTTCATGTATAACAACAGGTACTAAGTTCATTTTTTAAAACTTCTTGTTGTAATGTATAGATTTTCTTTCCCCTTTATCAGGTGTGCAACACTTAGATAGTGTATTTGGTAGTTGTGTGGAAAAAAATATACAGGGTGATGCAGAATTCCAACACATAATAGTATAAAATTTATATTTGTTCATCAAGAAATGAATTAAATGCACCAATTAGCGTGTGCGCTGTATGTAGTTCTGAATGGCACATGTTCTTACTCCTCGGTTGTCATTGGTCAGCCATATTGTTATGAGGGAATGAGACTTATTATGGGATAAAATCTGTTATATTCTGTAAAAAGAGTTAAACAGTACCAAATGTTATATATACAAGGTAACTTTTCTTCTTCGGTAGGGGACTCTGCTTGCACTCGCATCATAAACTGGGCAATGTTCTTCAATATGAGCTTTATTTCGATAAAATATGTTCAGAAGTTTCGCAGATATAGCCCTTAGTATATAGTAGTTAGAAGCAATGCACAACAATATAATATATATGAAAAATGACATATGTTTATTGTTGAGATATTGCCTAACAACATATTTATACCAAAGAATACAGTTTTGAAGAAAATTGAAGAAAATAGTGTTTGAAGACATACGTTTTCTACTTAGGATGAGTGTCACGTGGTCTCATCAATCCTGCAAGTTTAAATGGCTTCATGTATAACAACAGGTACTAACTTCATTTTTAAAAACTTCTTGTTATAATGTATAGATTTCCTTTCCCCTTTATCAGGTGTGCAACACTTAGGTAGTATATTTGGTAGTTGTGTGGAAAAAATATACAGGGTGATGCAGAATTCCAACACTTAATAGTATAAAATTTATGTTTGTTCATCAAGAAATGAAGAAAATGCACCAATTAGCGTGTGCGCTGTATGTAGTTCTGAATGGCACATGTTCTTACACCTCGGTTGTCATTGGTCAGCCATATTGTTATGAGGGAATGAGACTTATTATGGGATAAAATCTGTTATATTCTGTAAAAAGAGTTAAACAGTACCAAATGTTATATATACAAGGTAACTTTTCTTCTTCGGTAGGGGACTCTGCTTGCACTCGCATCATAAACTGGGCAATGTTCTTCAATTTGAGCTTTATTTCGATAAAATATGTTCAGAAGTTTCGGAGATATAGCCCTTAGTATATAGTAGTTAGAAGCAATGCACAACAATATAATATATATGAAAAATGACATATGTTATATTGTTCAGATCTTGCCTAACAACATATTTATACCAAAGAATACAGTTTTGAAGAAAATTGAAGAAAATAGTGTTTGAAGACATACATTTTCTACTTAGGATGAGTGTCACGTGGTCTCATCAATCCTGCAAGGGTTAAATGGCTTCATGTATAACAACAGGTACTAACTTCATTTTTTTAAATTTCTTGTTGTAACGTATAGATTTTATTTCCCCTTTATCATGTGTGCAACACTTAGATAGTATATTTGGTAGTTGTGTGTAAAAAAATATACAGGGTGATGCAGAATTCAAACCCTTAATAATATGAAATTATTGTTTGTTCATCAAAAAATAAAGAAAATGCACCGATTAGCGTGTGCGCTGTATGAAGTTCCGAATGGCACATGTTCTTACTTCTCGGTTGTCATTGGTCAGCCATATTGTTATGAGGGAATGAGACTTATTATGGGATAAAATCTCTTATATTTTGTAAAAAGAGTTAAACAGTACCAAAGGTTATATATACAAGGTAACTTTTCTTCTACGGTAGAAAACTCTGCTTTCACTCACATCATAAACTGGGCAACGCTCGTCAATTTGAGCTTTATTTCGTTAAAATATGTTCAGAAGTTTCGGAGATATAGCCCTTAGTATATAGTAGTTAGAAGCAATGCACAACAATATAATATATATGAAAAAATGATATATGTTATATTGTTGAGATGTTGCCTAACAACATATTTATACCAAAGTGTACAGTTTTGAAGAAAATTGAAGAAAATAGTGTTTGAAGACATACGTTTTCTACTTAGGATGAGTGTCACGTGGTCTCATCAATCCTGCAAGGGTTAAATGGCTTCATGTATAACAACAGGTACTAACTTCATTTTTTAAAACTTCTTGTTGTAATGTATAGATTTTCTTTCCCCTTTATCAGGTGTGCAACACTTAGATAGTGTATTTGGTAGTTGTGTGGAAAAAAATATACAGGGTGATGCAGAATTCCAACACATAATAGTATAAAATTTATATTTGTTCATCAAGAAATGAATTAAATGCACCAATTAGCGTGTGCGCTGTATGTAGTTCTGAATGGCACATGTTCTTACTCCTCGGTTGTCATTGGTCAGCCATATTGTTATGAGGGAATGAGACTTATTATGGGATAAAATCTGTTATATTCTGTAAAAAGAGTTAAACAGTACCAAATGTTATATATACAAGGTAACTTTTCTTCTTCGGTATGGGACTCTGCTTGCACTCGCATCATAAACTGGGCAATGTTCTTCAATATGAGCTTTATTTCGATAAAATATGTTCAGAAGTTTCGCAGATATAGCCCTTAGTATATAGTAGTTAGAAGCAATGCACAACAATATAATATATATGAAAAATGACATATGTTTATTGTTGAGATATTGCCTAACAACATATTTATACCAAAGAATACAGTTTTGAAGAAAATTGAAGAAAATAGTGTTTGAAGACATACGTTTTCTACTTAGGATGAGTGTCACGTGGTCTCATCAATCCTGCAAGGGTTAAATGGCTTCATGTATAACAACAGGTACTAACTTCATTTTTAAAAACTTCTTGTTATAATGTATAGATTTCCTTTCCCCTTTATCAGGTGTGCAACACTTAGGTAGTATATTTGGTAGTTGTGTGGAAAAAATATACAGGGTGATGCAGAATTCCAACACTTAATAGTATAAAATTTATGTTTGTTCATCAAGAAATGAAGAAAATGCACCAATTAGCGTGTGCGCTGTATGTAGTTCTGAATGGCACATGTTCTTACACCTCGGTTGTCATTGGTCAGCCATATTGTTATGAGGGAATGAGACTTATTATGGGATAAAATCTGTTATATTCTGTAAAAAGAGTTAAACAGTACCAAATGTTATATATACAAGGTAACTTTTCTTCTTCGGTAGGGGACTCTGCTTGCACTCGCATCATAAACTGGGCAATGTTCTTCAATTTGAGCTTTATTTCGATAAAATATGTTCAGAAGTTTCGGAGATATAGCCCTTAGTATATAGTAGTTAGAAGCAATGCACAACAATATAATATATATGAAAAATGACATATGTTATATTGTTCAGATCTTGCCTAACAACATATTTATACCAAAGAATACAGTTTTGAAGAAAATTGAAGAAAATAGTGTTTGAAGACATACATTTTCTACTTAGGATGAGTGTCACGTGGTCTCATCAATCCTGCAAGGGTTAAATGGCTTCATGTATAACAACAGGTACTAACTTCATTTTTTTAAATTTCTTGTTGTAACGTATAGATTTTATTTCCCCTTTATCATGTGTGCAACACTTAGATAGTATATTTGGTAGTTGTGTGTAAAAAAATATACAGGGTGATGCAGAATTCAAACCCTTAATAATATGAAATTATTGTTTGTTCATCAAAAAATAAAGAAAATGCACCGATTAGCGTGTGCGCTGTATGAAGTTCCGAATGGCACATGTTCTTACTTCTCGGTTGTCATTGGTCAGCCATATTGTTATGAGGGAATGAGACTTATTATGGGATAAAATCTCTTATATTTTGTAAAAAGAGTTAAACAGTACCAAAGGTTATATATACAAGGTGACTTTTCTTCTACGGTAGAAAACTCTGCTTTCACTCACATCATAAACTGGGCAACGCTCGTCAATTTGAGCTTTATTTCGTTAAAATATGTTCAGAAGTTTCGGAGATATAGCCCTTAGTATATAGTAGTTAGAAGCAATGCACAACAATATAATATATATGAAAAAATGATATATGTTATTTTGTTGAGATGTTGCCTAACAACATATTTATACCAAAGTGTACAGTTTTGAAGAAAATTGAAGAAAATAGTGTTTGAAGACATACGTTTTCTACTTAGGATGAGTGTCACGTGGTCTCATCAATCCTGCAAGGGTTAAATGGCTTCATGTATAACAACAGGTACTAACTTCATTTTTTAAAATTTCTTGTTGTAATGTATAGATTTTCTTTCCCCTTTATCAGGTGTGCAACACTTAGATAGTATATTTGGTAGTTGTGTGGAAAAAAATATACAGGGTGATGCAGAATTCCAACACATAATAGTATAAAATTTATATTTTTTCATCAAGAAATGAAGAAAATGCACCAATTAGCGTGTGCGCTGTATGTAGTTCTTAATGGTACATGTTCTTACTCCTCGGTTGTCATTGGTCAGCCATATTGTTATGACGGAATGAGACTTATTATGGGATAAAATCTGCTTTTTCTGTAAAAAGAGTTAAACAGTACCAAATGTTATATATACAAGGTAACTTTTCTTCTTCGGTAGGGGACT
Source organism: Thermobia domestica (assembly GCF_964235325.1). Taxonomy (NCBI): domain Eukaryota; kingdom Metazoa; phylum Arthropoda; class Insecta; order Zygentoma; family Lepismatidae; genus Thermobia; species Thermobia domestica. The sequence continues at coordinate 263,906,972 of NC_137455.1, forward strand.
CTGCTTGCACTCGCATCATAAACTGGGCAATGTTCTTCAATTTGAGCTTTATTTCGATAAAATATGTTCAGAAGTTTCGGAGATATAGCCCTTAGTATATAGTAGTTAGAAGCAATGCACAACAATATAATATATATGAAAAATGACATATGTTATATTGTTCAGATCTTGCCTAACAACATATTTATACCAAAGAATACAGTTTTGAAGAAAATTGAAGAAAATAGTGTTTGAAGACATACGTTTTCTACTTAGGATGAGTGTCACGTGGTCTCATCAATCCTGCAAGGGTTAAATGGCTTCATGTATAACAACAGGTACTAACTTCATTTTTTAAAACTTCTTGTTATAATGTATAGATTTCCTTTCCCCTTTATCAGGTGTGCAACACTTAGGTAGTATATTTGGTAGTTGTGTGGAAAAAAATATACAGGGTGATGCAGAATTCCAACACTTAATAGTATAAAATTTATGTTTGTTCATCAAGAAATGAAGAAAATGCACCAATTAGCGTGTGCGCTGTATGTAGTTCTGAATGGCACATGTTCTTACACCTCGGTTGTCATTGGTCAGCCATACTGTTATGAGGGAATGAGACTTATTATGGTATAAAATCTGTTATATTCTGTAAAAAGAGTTAAACAGTACCAAATGTTATATATACAAGGTAACTTTTCTTCTACGGTAGGGGACTCTGCTTGCACTCGCATCATAAGCTGGGCAATGTTCTTCAATTTGAGCTTGATTTCGATAAAATATGTTCAGAAGTTTCGGAGATATAGCCCTTAGTATATAGTAGTTAGAAGCAATGCACAACAATATAATATATATGAAAAATGACATATGTTATATTGTTGAGATGTTGCCTAACAACATATTTATACCAAAGAATACAGTTTGAAGAAAATTGAAGAAAATAGTGTTTGAAGACATATATTTTCTACTTAGGATGAGTGTCACGTGGTCTCATCAATCCTGCAAGGGTTAAATAGCTTCATGTATAACAACAGGTACTAACTTCATTTTTTAAAATTTCTTGTTGCAACGTATAGATTTTATTTCCCCTTTATCATGTGTGCAACACTTAGATGGTATATTTGGTAGTTGTGTGTAAAAAAATATACAGGGTGATGCAGAATTCCAACACTTAATAATATTAAATTATTGTTTGTTCATCAAAAAATAAAGAAAATGCAACGATTAGCGTGTGCGCTGTATGAAGTTCTGAATGGCACATGTTCTTACTTGTCGGTTGTCATTGGTCAGCCATATTGTTATGAGGGAATGAGATTTATTATGGGATAAAATCTCTTATATTCTGTAAAAAGAGTTAAACAGTACCAAATGATATATATATACAAGGTAACTTTTCTTCTACGGTAGGGAACTCTGCTTTCACTCACATCATAAACTGGGCAACGCTCGTCAATTTGAGCTTTATTTCGTTAAAATATGTTCAGAAGTTTCGGAGATATAGCCCTTAGTATATAGTAGTTAGGAGCAATGCACAACAATATAATATATATGAAAAAATGATATATGTTATATTGTTGAGATGTTGCCTAACAACATATTTATACCAAAGTGTACAGTTTTGAAGAAAATTGAAGAAAATAGTGTTTGAAGACATACGTTTTCTACTTAGGATGAGTGTCACGTGGTCTCATCAATCCTGCAAGGGTTAAATGGCTTCATGTATAACAACAGGTACTAAGTTCATTTTTTAAAACTTCTTGTTGTAATGTATAGATTTTCTTTCCCCTTTATCAGGTGTGCAACACTTAGATAGTGTATTTGGTAGTTGTGTGGAAAAAAATATACAGGGTGATGCAGAATTCCAACACATAATAGTATAAAATTTATATTTGTTCATCAAGAAATGAATTAAATGCACCAATTAGCGTGTGCGCTGTATGTAGTTCTGAATGGCACATGTTCTTACTCCTCGGTTGTCATTGGTCAGCCATATTGTTATGAGGGAATGAGACTTATTATGGGATAAAATCTGTTATATTCTGTAAAAAGAGTTAAACAGTACCAAATGTTATATATACAAGGTAACTTTTCTTCTTCGGTAGGGGACTCTGCTTGCACTCGCATCATAAACTGGGCAATGTTCTTCAATTTGAGCTTTATTTCGATAAAATATGTTCAGAAGTTTCGGAGATATAGCCCTTAGTATATAGTAGTTAGAAGCAATCCACAACAATATAATATATATGAAAAATGACATATGTTAATTTGTTCAGATCTTGCCTAACAACATATTTATACCAAAGAATACAGTTTTGAAGAAAATTGAAGAAAATAGTGTTTGAAGACATACATTTTCTACTTAGGATGAGTGTCACGTGGTCTCATCAATCCTGCAAGGGTTAAATGGCTTCATGTATAACAACAGGTACTAACTTCATTTTTTAAAATTTCTTGTTGTAACGTATAGATTTTATTTCCCCTTTATCATGTGTGCAACACTTAGATAGTATATTTGGTAGTTGTGTGTAAAAAAATATACAGGGTGATGCAGAATTCAAACCCTTAATAATATGAAATTATTGTTTGTTCATCAAAAAATAAAGAAAATGCACCGATTAGCGTGTGCGCTGTATGAAGTTCCGAATGGCACATGTTCTTACTTCTCGGTTGTCATTGGTCAGCCATATTGTTATGAGGGAATGAGACTTATTATGGGATAAAATCTCTTATATTTTGTAAAAAGAGTTAAACAGTACCAAAGGTTATATATACAAGGTAACTTTTCTTCTACGGTAGAAAACTCTGCTTTCACTCACATCATAAACTGGGCAACGCTCGTCAATTTGAGCTTTATTTCGTTAAAATATGTTCAGAAGTTTCGGAGATATAGCCCTTAGTATATAGTAGTTAGAAGCAATGCACAACAATATAATATATATGAAAAAATGATATATGTTATATTGTTGAGATGTTGCCTAACAACATATTTATACCAAAGTGTACAGTTTTGAAGAAAATTGAAGAAAATAGTGTTTGAAGACATACGTTTTCTACTTAGGATGAGTGTCACGTGGTCTCATCAATCCTGCAAGGGTTAAATGGCTTCATGTATAACAACAGGTACTAACTTCATTTTTTAAAATTTCTTGTTGTAATGTATAGATTTTCTTTCCCCTTTATCAGGTGTGCAACACTTAGATAGTATATTTGGTAGTTGTGTGGAAAAAAATATACAGGGTGATGCAGAATTCCAACACATAATAGTATAAAATTTATATTTTTTCATCAAGAAATGAAGAAAATGCACCAATTAGCGTGTGCGCTGTATGTAGTTCTTAATGGTACATGTTCTTACTCCTCGGATACAAGGTAACTTTTCTTCTTCGGTAGGGGACTCTGCTTGCACTCGCATCATAAACTGGGCAATGTTCTTCAATATGAGCTTTATTTCGATAAAATATGTTCAGAAGTTTCGCAGATATAGCCCTTAGTATATAGTAGTTAGAAGCAATGCACAACAATATAATATATATGAAAAATGACATATGTTTATTGTTGAGATATTGCCTAACAACATATTTATACCAAAGAATACAGTTTTGAAGAAAATTGAAGAAAATAGTGTTTGAAGACATACGTTTTCTACTTAGGATGAGTGTCACGTGGTCTCATCAATCCTGCAAGGGTTAAATGGCTTCATGTATAACAACAGGTACTAACTTCATTTTTTAAAACTTCTTGTTATAATGTATAGATTTCCTTTCCCCTTTATCAGGTGTGCAACACTTAGGTAGTATATTTGGTAGTTGTGTGGAAAAAAATATACAGGGTGATGCAGAATTCCAACACTTAATAGTATAAAATTTATGTTTGTTCATCAAGAAATGAAGAAAATGCACCAATTAGCGTGTGCGCTGTATGTAGTTCTGAATGGCACATGTCATTACACCTCGGTTGTCATTGGTCAGCCATACTGTTATGAGGGAATGAGACTTATTATGGTATAAAATCTGTTATATTCTGTAAAAAGAGTTAAACAGTACCAAATGTTATATATACAAGGTAACTTTTCTTCTACGGTAGGGGACTCTGCTTGCACTCGCATCATAAGCTGGACAATGTTCTTCAATTTGAGCTTTATTTCGATAAAATATGTTCAGAAGTTTCGGAGATATAGCCCTTAGTATATAGCAGTTAGAAGCAATGCACAACAATATAATATATATGAAAAATGACATATGTTATATTGTTGAGATGTTGCCTAACAACATATTTATACCAAAGAATACAGTTTGAAGAAAATTGAAGAAAATAGTGTTTGAAGACATATATTTTCTACTTAGGATGAGTGTCACGTGGTCTCATCAATCCTGCAAGGGTTAAATGGCTTCATGTATAACAACAGGTACTAACTTCATTTTTTAAAATTTCTTGTTGCAACGTATAGATTTTATTTCCCCTTTATCATGTGTGCAACACTTAGATGGTATATTTGGTAGTTGTGTGTAAAAAAATATACAGGGTGATGCAGAATTCCAACACTTAATAATATTAAATTATTGTTTGTTCATCAAAAAATAAAGAAAATGCAACGATTAGCGTGTGCGCTGTATGAAGTTCTGAATGGCACATGTTCTTACTTCTCGGTTGTCATTGGTCAGCCATATTGTTATGAGGGAATGAGATTTATTATGGGATAAAATCTGTTATATTCTGTAAAAAGAGTTAAACAGTACCAAATGATATATATATACAAGGTAACTTTTCTTCTACGGTAGGGAACTCTGCTTTCACTCACATCATAAACTGGGCAACGCTCGTCAATTTGAGCTTTATTTCGTTAAAATATGTTCAGAAGTTTCGGAGATATAGCCCTTAGTATATAGTAGTTAGAAGCAATGCACAACAATATAATATATATGAAAAAATGATATATGTTATATTGTTGAGATGTTGCCTAACAACATATTTATACCAAAGTGTACAGTTTTGAAGAAAATTGAAGAAAATAGTGTTTGAAGACATACGTTTTCTACTTAGGATGAGTGTCACGTGGTCTCATCAATCCTGCAAGGGTTAAATGGCTTCATGTATAACAACAGGTACTAACTTCATTTTTTAAAATTTCTTGTTGTAATGTATAGATTTTCTTTCCCCTTTATCAGGTGTGCAACACTTAGATAGTATATTTGGTAGTTGTGTGGAAAAAAATATACAGGGTGATGCAGAATTCCAACACATAATAGTATAAAATTTATATTTGTTCATCAAGAAATGAAGAAAATGCACCAATTAGCGTGTGCGCTGTATGTAGTTCTTAATGGTACATGTTCTTACTCCTCGGTTGTCATTGGTCAGCCATATTGTTATGACGGAATGAGACTTATTATGGGATAAAATCTGCTTTTTCTGTAAAAAGAGTTAAACAGTACCAAATGTTATATATACAAGGTAACTTTTCTTCTTCGGTAGGGGACTCTGCTTGCACTCGCATCATAAACTGGGCAATGTTCTTCAATATGAGCTTTATTTCGATAAAATATGTTCAGAAGTTTCGCAGATATAGCCCTTAGTATATAGTAGTTAGAAGCAATGCACAACAATATAATATATATGAAAAATGACATATGTTTATTGTTGAGATATTGCCTAACAACATATTTATACCAAAGAATACAGTTTTGAAGAAAATTGAAGAAAATAGTGTTTGAAGACATACGTTTTCTACTTAGGATGAGTGTCACGTGGTCTCATCAATCCTGCAAGGGTTAAATGGCTTCATGTATAACAACAGGTACTAACTTCATTTTTTAAAACTTCTTGTTATAATGTATAGATTTCCTTTCCCCTTTATCAGGTGTGCAACACTTAGGTAGTATATTTGGTAGTTGTGTGGAAAAAAATATACAGGGTGATGCAGAATTCCAACACTTAATAGTATAAAATTTATGTTTGTTCATCAAGAAATGAAGAAAATGCACCAATTAGCGTGTGCGCTGTATGTAGTTCTGAATGGCACATGTCATTACACCTCGGTTGTCATTGGTCAGCCATACTGTTATGAGGGAATGAGACTTATTATGGTATAAAATCTGTTATATTCTGTAAAAAGAGTTAAACAGTACCAAATGTTATATATACAAGGTAACTTTTCTTCTACGGTAGGGGACTCTGCTTGCACTCGCATCATAAGCTGGACAATGTTCTTCAATTTGAGCTTTATTTCGATAAAATATGTTCAGAAGTTTCGGAGATATAGCCCTTAGTATATAGTAGTTAGAAGCAATGCACAACAATATAATATATATGAAAAATGACATATGTTATATTGTTGAGATGTTGCCTAACAACATATTTATACCAAAGAATACAGTTTGAAGAAAATTGAAGAAAATAGTGTTTGAAGACATATATTTTCTACTTAGGATGAGTGTCACGTGGTCTCATCAATCCTGCAAGGGTTAAATGGCTTCATGTATAACAACAGGTACTAACTTCATTTTTTAAAATTTCTTGTTGCAACGTATAGATTTTATTTCCCCTTTATCATGTGTGCAACACTTAGATGGTATATTTGGTAGTTGTGTGTAAAAAAATATACAGGGTGATGCAGAATTCCAACACTTAATAATATTAAATTATTGTTTGTTCATCAAAAAATAAAGAAAATGCAACGATTAGCGTGTGCGCTGTATGAAGTTCTGAATGGCACATGTTCTTACTTCTCGGTTGTCATTGGTCAGCCATATTGTTATGAGGGAATGAGATTTATTATGGGATAAAATCTGTTATATTCTGTAAAAAGAGTTAAACAGTACCAAATGATATATATATACAAGGTAACTTTTCTTCTACGGTAGGGAACTCTGCTTTCACTCACATCATAAACTGGGCAACGCTCGTCAATTTGAGCTTTATTTCGTTAAAATATGTTCAGAAGTTTCGGAGATATAGCCCTTAGTATATAGTAGTTAGGAGCAATGCACAACAATATAATATATATGAAAAAATGATATATGTTATATTGTTGAGATGTTGCCTAACAACATATTTATACCAAAGTGTACAGTTTTGAAGAAAATTGAAGAAAATAGTGTTTGAAGACATACGTTTTCTACTTAGGATGAGTGTCACGTGGTCTCATCAATCCTGCAAGGGTTAAATGGCTTCATGTATAACAACAGGTACTAAGTTCATTTTTTAAAACTTCTTGTTGTAATGTATAGATTTTCTTTCCCCTTTATCAGGTGTGCAACACTTAGATAGTGTATTTGGTAGTTGTGTGGAAAAAAATATACAGGGTGATGCAGAATTCCAACACATAATAGTATAAAATTTATATTTGTTCATCAAGAAATGAATTAAATGCACCAATTAGCGTGTGCGCTGTATGTAGTTCTGAATGGCACATGTTCTTACTCCTCGGTTGTCATTGGTCAGCCATATTGTTATGAGGGAATGAGACTTATTATGGGATAAAATCTGTTATATTCTGTAAAAAGAGTTAAACAGTACCAAATGTTATATATACAAGGTAACTTTTCTTCTTCGGTAGGGGACTCTGCTTGCACTCGCATCATAAACTGGGCAATGTTCTTCAATATGAGCTTTATTTCGATAAAATATGTTCAGAAGTTTCGCAGATATAGCCCTTAGTATATAGTAGTTAGAAGCAATGCACAACAATATAATATATATGAAAAATGACATATGTTTATTGTTGAGATATTGCCTAACAACATATTTATACCAAAGAATACAGTTTTGAAGAAAATTGAAGAAAATAGTGTTTGAAGACATACGTTTTCTACTTAGGATGAGTGTCACGTGGTCTCATCAATCCTGCAAGGGTTAAATGGCTTCATGTATAACAACAGGTACTAACTTCATTTTTAAAAACTTCTTGTTATAATGTATAGATTTCCTTTCCCCTTTATCAGGTGTGCAACACTTAGGTAGTATATTTGGTAGTTGTGTGGAAAAAATATACAGGGTGATGCAGAATTCCAACACTTAATAGTATAAAATTTATGTTTGTTCATCAAGAAATGAAGAAAATGCACCAATTAGCGTGTGCGCTGTATGTAGTTCTGAATGGCACATGTTCTTACACCTCGGTTGTCATTGGTCAGCCATATTGTTATGAGGGAATGAGACTTATTATGGGATAAAATCTGTTATATTCTGTAAAAAGAGTTAAACAGTACCAAATGTTATATATACAAGGTAACTTTTCTTCTTCGGTAGGGGACTCTGCTTGCACTCGCATCATAAACTGGGCAATGTTCTTCAATTTGAGCTTTATTTCGATAAAATATGTTCAGAAGTTTCGGAGATATAGCCCTTAGTATATAGTAGTTAGAAGCAATGCACAACAATATAATATATATGAAAAATGACATATGTTATATTGTTCAGATCTTGCCTAACAACATATTTATACCAAAGAATACAGTTTTGAAGAAAATTGAAGAAAATAGTGTTTGAAGACATACATTTTCTACTTAGGATGAGTGTCACGTGGTCTCATCAATCCTGCAAGGGTTAAATGGCTTCATGTATAACAACAGGTACTAACTTCATTTTTTTAAATTTCTTGTTGTAACGTATAGATTTTATTTCCCCTTTATCATGTGTGCAACACTTAGATAGTATATTTGGTAGTTGTGTGTAAAAAAATATACAGGGTGATGCAGAATTCAAACCCTTAATAATATGAAATTATTGTTTGTTCATCAAAAAATAAAGAAAATGCACCGATTAGCGTGTGCGCTGTATGAAGTTCCGAATGGCACATGTTCTTACTTCTCGGTTGTCATTGGTCAGCCATATTGTTATGAGGGAATGAGACTTATTATGGGATAAAATCTCTTATATTTTGTAAAAAGAGTTAAACAGTACCAAAGGTTATATATACAAGGTGACTTTTCTTCTACGGTAGAAAACTCTGCTTTCACTCACATCATAAACTGGGCAACGCTCGTCAATTTGAGCTTTATTTCGTTAAAATATGTTCAGAAGTTTCGGAGATATAGCCCTTAGTATATAGTAGTTAGAAGCAATGCACAACAATATAATATATATGAAAAAATGATATATGTTATTTTGTTGAGATGTTGCCTAACAACATATTTATACCAAAGTGTACAGTTTTGAAGAAAATTGAAGAAAATAGTGTTTGAAGACATACGTTTTCTACTTAGGATGAGTGTCACGTGGTCTCATCAATCCTGCAAGGGTTAAATGGCTTCATGTATAACAACAGGTACTAACTTCATTTTTTAAAATTTCTTGTTGTAATGTATAGATTTTCTTTCCCCTTTATCAGGTGTGCAACACTTAGATAGTATATTTGGTAGTTGTGTGGAAAAAAATATACAGGGTGATGCAGAATTCCAACACATAATAGTATAAAATTTATATTTTTTCATCAAGAAATGAAGAAAATTCACCAATTAGCGTGTGCGCTGTATGTAGTTCTTAATGGTACATGTTCTTACTCCTCGGTTGTCATTGGTCAGCCATATTGTTATGACGGAATGAGACTTATTATGGGATAAAATCTGCTTTTTCTGTAAAAAGAGTTAAACAGTACCAAATGTTATATATACAAGGTAACTTTTCTTCTTCGGTAGGGGACTCTGCTTGCACTCGCATCATAAACTGGGCAATGTTCTTCAATTTGAGCTTTATTTCGATAAAATATGTTCAGAAGTTTCGGAGATATAGCCCTTAGTATATAGTAGTTAGAAGCAATGCACAACAATATAATATATATGAAAAATGACATATGTTATATTGTTCAGATCTTGCCTAACAACATATTTATACCAAAGAATACAGTTTTGAAGAAAATTGAAGAAAATAGTGTTTGAAGACATACGTTTTCTACTTAGGATGAGTGTCACGTGGTCTCATCAATCCTGCAAGGGTTAAATGGCTTCATGTATAACAACAGGTACTAACTTCATTTTTTAAAACTTCTTGTTATAATGTATAGATTTCCTTTCCCCTTTATCAGGTGTGCAACACTTAGGTAGTATATTTGGTAGTTGTGTGGAAAAAAATATACAGGGTGATGCAGAATTCCAACACTTAATAGTATAAAATTTATGTTTGTTCATCAAGAAATGAAGAAAATGCACCAATTAGCGTGTGCGCTGTATGTAGTTCTGAATGGCACATGTTCTTACACCTCGGTTGTCATTGGTCAGCCATACTGTTATGAGGGAATGAGACTTATTATGGTATAAAATCTGTTATATTCTGTAAAAAGAGTTAAACAGTACCAAATGTTATATATACAAGGTAACTTTTCTTCTACGGTAGGGGACTCTGCTTGCACTCGCATCATAAGCTGGGCAATGTTCTTCAATTTGAGCTTGATTTCGATAAAATATGTTCAGAAGTTTCGGAGATATAGCCCTTAGTATATAGTAGTTAGAAGCAATGCACAACAATATAATATATATGAAAAATGACATATGTTATATTGTTGAGATGTTGCCTAACAACATATTTATACCAAAGAATACAGTTTGAAGAAAATTGAAGAAAATAGTGTTTGAAGACATATATTTTCTACTTAGGATGAGTGTCACGTGGTCTCATCAATCCTGCAAGGGTTAAATAGCTTCATGTATAACAACAGGTACTAACTTCATTTTTTAAAATTTCTTGTTGCAACGTATAGATTTTATTTCCCCTTTATCATGTGTGCAACACTTAGATGGTATATTTGGTAGTTGTGTGTAAAAAAATATACAGGGTGATGCAGAATTCCAACACTTAATAATATTAAATTATTGTTTGTTCATCAAAAAATAAAGAAAATGCAACGATTAGCGTGTGCGCTGTATGAAGTTCTGAATGGCACATGTTCTTACTTGTCGGTTGTCATTGGTCAGCCATATTGTTATGAGGGAATGAGATTTATTATGGGATAAAATCTCTTATATTCTGTAAAAAGAGTTAAACAGTACCAAATGATATATATATACAAGGTAACTTTTCTTCTACGGTAGGGAACTCTGCTTTCACTCACATCATAAACTGGGCAACGCTCGTCAATTTGAGCTTTATTTCGTTAAAATATGTTCAGAAGTTTCGGAGATATAGCCCTTAGTATATAGTAGTTAGGAGCAATGCACAACAATATAATATATATGAAAAAATGATATATGTTATATTGTTGAGATGTTGCCTAACAACATATTTATACCAAAGTGTACAGTTTTGAAGAAAATTGAAGAAAATAGTGTTTGAAGACATACGTTTTCTACTTAGGATGAGTGTCACGTGGTCTCATCAATCCTGCAAGGGTTAAATGGCTTCATGTATAACAACAGGTACTAAGTTCATTTTTTAAAACTTCTTGTTGTAATGTATAGATTTTCTTTCCCCTTTATCAGGTGTGCAACACTTAGATAGTGTATTTGGTAGTTGTGTGGAAAAAAATATACAGGGTGATGCAGAATTCCAACACATAATAGTATAAAATTTATATTTGTTCATCAAGAAATGAATTAAATGCACCAATTAGCGTGTGCGCTGTATGTAGTTCTGAATGGCACATGTTCTTACTCCTCGGTTGTCATTGGTCAGCCATATTGTTATGAGGGAATGAGACTTATTATGGGATAAAATCTGTTATATTCTGTAAAAAGAGTTAAACAGTACCAAATGTTATATATACAAGGTAACTTTTCTTCTTCGGTAGGGGACTCTGCTTGCACTCGCATCATAAACTGGGCAATGTTCTTCAATTTGAGCTTTATTTCGATAAAATATGTTCAGAAGTTTCGGAGATATAGCCCTTAGTATATAGTAGTTAGAAGCAATCCACAACAATATAATATATATGAAAAATGACATATGTTAATTTGTTCAGATCTTGCCTAACAACATATTTATACCAAAGAATACAGTTTTGAAGAAAATTGAAGAAAATAGTGTTTGAAGACATACATTTTCTACTTAGGATGAGTGTCACGTGGTCTCATCAATCCTGCAAGGGTTAAATGGCTTCATGTATAACAACAGGTACTAACTTCATTTTTTAAAATTTCTTGTTGTAACGTATAGATTTTATTTCCCCTTTATCATGTGTGCAACACTTAGATAGTATATTTGGTAGTTGTGTGTAAAAAAATATACAGGGTGATGCAGAATTCAAACCCTTAATAATATGAAATTATTGTTTGTTCATCAAAAAATAAAGAAAATGCACCGATTAGCGTGTGCGCTGTATGAAGTTCCGAATGGCACATGTTCTTACTTCTCGGTTGTCATTGGTCAGCCATATTGTTATGAGGGAATGAGACTTATTATGGGATAAAATCTCTTATATTTTGTAAAAAGAGTTAAACAGTACCAAAGGTTATATATACAAGGTAACTTTTCTTCTACGGTAGAAAACTCTGCTTTCACTCACATCATAAACTGGGCAACGCTCGTCAATTTGAGCTTTATTTCGTTAAAATATGTTCAGAAGTTTCGGAGATATAGCCCTTAGTATATAGTAGTTAGAAGCAATGCACAACAATATAATATATATGAAAAAATGATATATGTTATATTGTTGAGATGTTGCCTAACAACATATTTATACCAAAGTGTACAGTTTTGAAGAAAATTGAAGAAAATAGTGTTTGAAGACATACGTTTTCTACTTAGGATGAGTGTCACGTGGTCTCATCAATCCTGCAAGGGTTAAATGGCTTCATGTATAACAACAGGTACTAACTTCATTTTTTAAAATTTCTTGTTGTAATGTATAGATTTTCTTTCCCCTTTATCAGGTGTGCAACACTTAGATAGTATATTTGGTAGTTGTGTGGAAAAAAATATACAGGGTGATGCAGAATTCCAACACATAATAGTATAAAATTTATATTTTTTCATCAAGAAATGAAGAAAATGCACCAATTAGCGTGTGCGCTGTATGTAGTTCTTAATGGTACATGTTCTTACTCCTCGGATACAAGGTAACTTTTCTTCTTCGGTAGGGGACTCTGCTTGCACTCGCATCATAAACTGGGCAATGTTCTTCAATATGAGCTTTATTTCGATAAAATATGTTCAGAAGTTTCGCAGATATAGCCCTTAGTATATAGTAGTTAGAAGCAATGCACAACAATATAATATATATGAAAAATGACATATGTTTATTGTTGAGATATTGCCTAACAACATATTTATACCAAAGAATACAGTTTTGAAGAAAATTGAAGAAAATAGTGTTTGAAGACATACGTTTTCTACTTAGGATGAGTGTCACGTGGTCTCATCAATCCTGCAAGGGTTAAATGGCTTCATGTATAACAACAGGTACTAACTTCATTTTTTAAAACTTCTTGTTATAATGTATAGATTTCCTTTCCCCTTTATCAGGTGTGCAACACTTAGGTAGTATATTTGGTAGTTGTGTGGAAAAAAATATACAGGGTGATGCAGAATTCCAACACTTAATAGTATAAAATTTATGTTTGTTCATCAAGAAATGAAGAAAATGCACCAATTAGCGTGTGCGCTGTATGTAGTTCTGAATGGCACATGTCATTACACCTCGGTTGTCATTGGTCAGCCATACTGTTATGAGGGAATGAGACTTATTATGGTATAAAATCTGTTATATTCTGTAAAAAGAGTTAAACAGTACCAAATGTTATATATACAAGGTAACTTTTCTTCTACGGTAGGGGACTCTGCTTGCACTCGCATCATAAGCTGGACAATGTTCTTCAATTTGAGCTTTATTTCGATAAAATATGTTCAGAAGTTTCGGAGATATAGCCCTTAGTATATAGCAGTTAGAAGCAATGCACAACAATATAATATATATGAAAAATGACATATGTTATATTGTTGAGATGTTGCCTAACAACATATTTATACCAAAGAATACAGTTTGAAGAAAATTGAAGAAAATAGTGTTTGAAGACATATATTTTCTACTTAGGATGAGTGTCACGTGGTCTCATCAATCCTGCAAGGGTTAAATGGCTTCATGTATAACAACAGGTACTAACTTCATTTTTTAAAATTTCTTGTTGCAACGTATAGATTTTATTTCCCCTTTATCATGTGTGCAACACTTAGATGGTATATTTGGTAGTTGTGTGTAAAAAAATATACAGGGTGATGCAGAATTCCAACACTTAATAATATTAAATTATTGTTTGTTCATCAAAAAATAAAGAAAATGCAACGATTAGCGTGTGCGCTGTATGAAGTTCTGAATGGCACATGTTCTTACTTCTCGGTTGTCATTGGTCAGCCATATTGTTATGAGGGAATGAGATTTATTATGGGATAAAATCTGTTATATTCTGTAAAAAGAGTTAAACAGTACCAAATGATATATATATACAAGGTAACTTTTCTTCTACGGTAGGGAACTCTGCTTTCACTCACATCATAAACTGGGCAACGCTCGTCAATTTGAGCTTTATTTCGTTAAAATATGTTCAGAAGTTTCGGAGATATAGCCCTTAGTATATAGTAGTTAGAAGCAATGCACAACAATATAATATATATGAAAAAATGATATATGTTATATTGTTGAGATGTTGCCTAACAACATATTTATACCAAAGTGTACAGTTTTGAAGAAAATTGAAGAAAATAGTGTTTGAAGACATACGTTTTCTACTTAGGATGAGTGTCACGTGGTCTCATCAATCCTGCAAGGGTTAAATGGCTTCATGTATAACAACAGGTACTAACTTCATTTTTTAAAATTTCTTGTTGTAATGTATAGATTTTCTTTCCCCTTTATCAGGTGTGCAACACTTAGATAGTATATTTGGTAGTTGTGTGGAAAAAAATATACAGGGTGATGCAGAATTCCAACACATAATAGTATAAAATTTATATTTGTTCATCAAGAAATGAAGAAAATGCACCAATTAGCGTGTGCGCTGTATGTAGTTCTTAATGGTACATGTTCTTACTCCTCGGTTGTCATTGGTCAGCCATATTGTTATGACGGAATGAGACTTATTATGGGATAAAATCTGCTTTTTCTGTAAAAAGAGTTAAACAGTACCAAATGTTATATATACAAGGTAACTTTTCTTCTTCGGTAGGGGACTCTGCTTGCACTCGCATCATAAACTGGGCAATGTTCTTCAATATGAGCTTTATTTCGATAAAATATGTTCAGAAGTTTCGCAGATATAGCCCTTAGTATATAGTAGTTAGAAGCAATGCACAACAATATAATATATATGAAAAATGACATATGTTTATTGTTGAGATATTGCCTAACAACATATTTATACCAAAGAATACAGTTTTGAAGAAAATTGAAGAAAATAGTGTTTGAAGACATACGTTTTCTACTTAGGATGAGTGTCACGTGGTCTCATCAATCCTGCAAGGGTTAAATGGCTTCATGTATAACAACAGGTACTAACTTCATTTTTTAAAACTTCTTGTTATAATGTATAGATTTCCTTTCCCCTTTATCAGGTGTGCAACACTTAGGTAGTATATTTGGTAGTTGTGTGGAAAAAAATATACAGGGTGATGCAGAATTCCAACACTTAATAGTATAAAATTTATGTTTGTTCATCAAGAAATGAAGAAAATGCACCAATTAGCGTGTGCGCTGTATGTAGTTCTGAATGGCACATGTCATTACACCTCGGTTGTCATTGGTCAGCCATACTGTTATGAGGGAATGAGACTTATTATGGTATAAAATCTGTTATATTCTGTAAAAAGAGTTAAACAGTACCAAATGTTATATATACAAGGTAACTTTTCTTCTACGGTAGGGGACTCTGCTTGCACTCGCATCATAAGCTGGACAATGTTCTTCAATTTGAGCTTTATTTCGATAAAATATGTTCAGAAGTTTCGGAGATATAGCCCTTAGTATATAGCAGTTAGAAGCAATGCACAACAATATAATATATATGAAAAATGACATATGTTATATTGTTGAGATGTTGCCTAACAACATATTTATACCAAAGAATACAGTTTGAAGAAAATTGAAGAAAATAGTGTTTGAAGACATATATTTTCTACTTAGGATGAGTGTCACGTGGTCTCATCAATCCTGCAAGGGTTAAATGGCTTCATGTATAACAGCAGGTACTAACTTCATTTTTTAAAATTTCTTGTTGCAACGTATAGATTTTATTTCCCCTTTATCATGTGTGCAACACTTAGATGGTATATTTGGTAGTTGTGTGTAAAAAAATATACAGGGTGATGCAGAATTCCAACACTTAATAATATTAAATTATTGTTTGTTCATCAAAAAATAAAGAAAATGCAACGATTAGCGTGTGCGCTGTATGAAGTTCTGAATGGCACATGTTCTTACTTCTCGGTTGTCATTGGTCAGCCATATTGTTATGAGGGAATGAGATTTATTATGGGATAAAATCTGTTATATTCTGTAAAAAGAGTTAAACAGTACCAAATGATATATATATACAAGGTAACTTTTCTTCTACGGTAGGGAACTCTGCTTTCACTCACATCATAAACTGGGCAACGCTCGTCAATTTGAGCTTTATTTCGTTAAAATATGTTCAGAAGTTTCGGAGATATAGCCCTTAGTATATAGTAGTTAGGAGCAATGCACAACAATATAATATATATGAAAAAATGATATATGTTATATTGTTGAGATGTTGCCTAACAACATATTTATACCAAAGTGTACAGTTTTGAAGAAAATTGAAGAAAATAGTGTTTGAAGACATACGTTTTCTACTTAGGATGAGTGTCACGTGGTCTCATCAATCCTGCAAGGGTTAAATGGCTTCATGTATAACAACAGGTACTAAGTTCATTTTTTAAAACTTCTTGTTGTAATGTATAGATTTTCTTTCCCCTTTATCAGGTGTGCAACACTTAGATAGTGTATTTGGTAGTTGTGTGGAAAAAAATATACAGGGTGATGCAGAATTCCAACACATAATAGTATAAAATTTATATTTGTTCATCAAGAAATGAATTAAATGCACCAATTAGCGTGTGCGCTGTATGTAGTTCTGAATGGCACATGTTCTTACTCCTCGGTTGTCATTGGTCAGCCATATTGTTATGAGGGAATGAGACTTATTATGGGATAAAATCTGTTATATTCTGTAAAAAGAGTTAAACAGTACCAAATGTTATATATACAAGGTAACTTTTCTTCTTCGGTAGGGGACTCTGCTTGCACTCGCATCATAAACTGGGCAATGTTCTTCAATATGAGCTTTATTTCGATAAAATATGTTCAGAAGTTTCGCAGATATAGCCCTTAGTATATAGTAGTTAGAAGCAATGCACAACAATATAATATATATGAAAAATGACATATGTTTATTGTTGAGATATTGCCTAACAACATATTTATACCAAAGAATACAGTTTTGAAGAAAATTGAAGAAAATAGTGTTTGAAGACATACGTTTTCTACTTAGGATGAGTGTCACGTGGTCTCATCAATCCTGCAAGGGTTAAATGGCTTCATGTATAACAACAGGTACTAACTTCATTTTTAAAAACTTCTTGTTATAATGTATAGATTTCCTTTCCCCTTTATCAGGTGTGCAACACTTAGGTAGTATATTTGGTAGTTGTGTGGAAAAAATATACAGGGTGATGCAGAATTCCAACACTTAATAGTATAAAATTTATGTTTGTTCATCAAGAAATGAAGAAAATGCACCAATTAGCGTGTGCGCTGTATGTAGTTCTGAATGGCACATGTTCTTACACCTCGGTTGTCATTGGTCAGCCATATTGTTATGAGGGAATGAGACTTATTATGGGATAAAATCTGTTATATTCTGTAAAAAGAGTTAAACAGTACCAAATGTTATATATACAAGGTAACTTTTCTTCTTCGGTAGGGGACTCTGCTTGCACTCGCATCATAAACTGGGCAATGTTCTTCAATTTGAGCTTTATTTCGATAAAATATGTTCAGAAGTTTCGGAGATATAGCCCTTAGTATATAGTAGTTAGAAGCAATGCACAACAATATAATATATATGAAAAATGACATATGTTATATTGTTCAGATCTTGCCTAACAACATATTTATACCAAAGAATACAGTTTTGAAGAAAATTGAAGAAAATAGTGTTTGAAGACATACATTTTCTACTTAGGATGAGTGTCACGTGGTCTCATCAATCCTGCAAGGGTTAAATGGCTTCATGTATAACAACAGGTACTAACTTCATTTTTTTAAATTTCTTGTTGTAACGTATAGATTTTATTTCCCCTTTATCATGTGTGCAACACTTAGATAGTATATTTGGTAGTTGTGTGTAAAAAAATATACAGGGTGATGCAGAATTCAAACCCTTAATAATATGAAATTATTGTTTGTTCATCAAAAAATAAAGAAAATGCACCGATTAGCGTGTGCGCTGTATGAAGTTCCGAATGGCACATGTTCTTACTTCTCGGTTGTCATTGGTCAGCCATATTGTTATGAGGGAATGAGACTTATTATGGGATAAAATCTCTTATATTTTGTAAAAAGAGTTAAACAGTACCAAAGGTTATATATACAAGGTAACTTTTCTTCTACGGTAGAAAACTCTGCTTTCACTCACATCATAAACTGGGCAACGCTCGTCAATTTGAGCTTTATTTCGTTAAAATATGTTCAGAAGTTTCGGAGATATAGCCCTTAGTATATAGTAGTTAGAAGCAATGCACAACAATATAATATATATGAAAAAATGATATATGTTATATTGTTGAGATGTTGCCTAACAACATATTTATACCAAAGTGTACAGTTTTGAAGAAAATTGAAGAAAATAGTGTTTGAAGACATACGTTTTCTACTTAGGATGAGTGTCACGTGGTCTCATCAATCCTGCAAGGGTTAAATGGCTTCATGTATAACAACAGGTACTAACTTCATTTTTTAAAACTTCTTGTTGTAATGTATAGATTTTCTTTCCCCTTTATCAGGTGTGCAACACTTAGATAGTGTATTTGGTAGTTGTGTGGAAAAAAATATACAGGGTGATGCAGAATTCCAACACATAATAGTATAAAATTTATATTTGTTCATCAAGAAATGAATTAAATGCACCAATTAGCGTGTGCGCTGTATGTAGTTCTGAATGGCACATGTTCTTACTCCTCGGTTGTCATTGGTCAGCCATATTGTTATGAGGGAATGAGACTTATTATGGGATAAAATCTGTTATATTCTGTAAAAAGAGTTAAACAGTACCAAATGTTATATATACAAGGTAACTTTTCTTCTTCGGTAGGGGACTCTGCTTGCACTCGCATCATAAACTGGGCAATGTTCTTCAATATGAGCTTTATTTCGATAAAATATGTTCAGAAGTTTCGCAGATATAGCCCTTAGTATATAGTAGTTAGAAGCAATGCACAACAATATAATATATATGAAAAATGACATATGTTTATTGTTGAGATATTGCCTAACAACATATTTATACCAAAGAATACAGTTTTGAAGAAAATTGAAGAAAATAGTGTTTGAAGACATACGTTTTCTACTTAGGATGAGTGTCACGTGGTCTCATCAATCCTGCAAGGGTTAAATGGCTTCATGTATAACAACAGGTACTAACTTCATTTTTAAAAACTTCTTGTTATAATGTATAGATTTCCTTTCCCCTTTATCAGGTGTGCAACACTTAGGTAGTATATTTGGTAGTTGTGTGGAAAAAATATACAGGGTGATGCAGAATTCCAACACTTAATAGTATAAAATTTATGTTTGTTCATCAAGAAATGAAGAAAATGCACCAATTAGCGTGTGCGCTGTATGTAGTTCTGAATGGCACATGTTCTTACACCTCGGTTGTCATTGGTCAGCCATATTGTTATGAGGGAATGAGACTTATTATGGGATAAAATCTGTTATATTCTGTAAAAAGAGTTAAACAGTACCAAATGTTATATATACAAGGTAACTTTTCTTCTTCGGTAGGGGACTCTGCTTGCACTCGCATCATAAACTGGGCAATGTTCTTCAATTTGAGCTTTATTTCGATAAAATATGTTCAGAAGTTTCGGAGATATAGCCCTTAGTATATAGTAGTTAGAAGCAATGCACAACAATATAATATATATGAAAAATGACATATGTTATATTGTTCAGATCTTGCCTAACAACATATTTATACCAAAGAATACAGTTTTGAAGAAAATTGAAGAAAATAGTGTTTGAAGACATACATTTTCTACTTAGGATGAGTGTCACGTGGTCTCATCAATCCTGCAAGGGTTAAATGGCTTCATGTATAACAACAGGTACTAACTTCATTTTTTTAAATTTCTTGTTGTAACGTATAGATTTTATTTCCCCTTTATCATGTGTGCAACACTTAGATAGTATATTTGGTAGTTGTGTGTAAAAAAATATACAGGGTGATGCAGAATTCAAACCCTTAATAATATGAAATTATTGTTTGTTCATCAAAAAATAAAGAAAATGCACCGATTAGCGTGTGCGCTGTATGAAGTTCCGAATGGCACATGTTCTTACTTCTCGGTTGTCATTGGTCAGCCATATTGTTATGAGGGAATGAGACTTATTATGGGATAAAATCTCTTATATTTTGTAAAAAGAGTTAAACAGTACCAAAGGTTATATATACAAGGTAACTTTTCTTCTACGGTAGAAAACTCTGCTTTCACTCACATCATAAACTGGGCAACGCTCGTCAATTTGAGCTTTATTTCGTTAAAATATGTTCAGAAGTTTCGGAGATATAGCCCTTAGTATATAGTAGTTAGAAGCAATGCACAACAATATAATATATATGAAAAAATGATATATGTTATATTGTTGAGATGTTGCCTAACAACATATTTATACCAAAGTGTACAGTTTTGAAGAAAATTGAAGAAAATAGTGTTTGAAGACATACGTTTTCTACTTAGGATGAGTGTCACGTGGTCTCATCAATCCTGCAAGGGTTAAATGGCTTCATGTATAACAACAGGTACTAACTTCATTTTTTAAAACTTCTTGTTGTAATGTATAGATTTTCTTTCCCCTTTATCAGGTGTGCAACACTTAGATAGTGTATTTGGTAGTTGTGTGGAAAAAAATATACAGGGTGATGCAGAATTCCAACACATAATAGTATAAAATTTATATTTGTTCATCAAGAAATGAATTAAATGCACCAATTAGCGTGTGCGCTGTATGTAGTTCTGAATGGCACATGTTCTTACTCCTCGGTTGTCATTGGTCAGCCATATTGTTATGAGGGAATGAGACTTATTATGGGATAAAATCTGTTATATTCTGTAAAAAGAGTTAAACAGTACCAAATGTTATATATACAAGGTAACTTTTCTTCTTCGGTAGGGGACTCTGCTTGCACTCGCATCATAAACTGGGCAATGTTCTTCAATATGAGCTTTATTTCGATAAAATATGTTCAGAAGTTTCGCAGATATAGCCCTTAGTATATAGTAGTTAGAAGCAATGCACAACAATATAATATATATGAAAAATGACATATGTTTATTGTTGAGATATTGCCTAACAACATATTTATACCAAAGAATACAGTTTTGAAGAAAATTGAAGAAAATAGTGTTTGAAGACATACGTTTTCTACTTAGGATGAGTGTCACGTGGTCTCATCAATCCTGCAAGGGTTAAATGGCTTCATGTATAACAACAGGTACTAACTTCATTTTTAAAAACTTCTTGTTATAATGTATAGATTTCCTTTCCCCTTTATCAGGTGTGCAACACTTAGGTAGTATATTTGGTAGTTGTGTGGAAAAAATATACAGGGTGATGCAGAATTCCAACACTTAATAGTATAAAATTTATGTTTGTTCATCAAGAAATGAAGAAAATGCACCAATTAGCGTGTGCGCTGTATGTAGTTCTGAATGGCACATGTTCTTACACCTCGGTTGTCATTGGTCAGCCATATTGTTATGAGGGAATGAGACTTATTATGGGATAAAATCTGTTATATTCTGTAAAAAGAGTTAAACAGTACCAAATGTTATATATACAAGGTAACTTTTCTTCTTCGGTAGGGGACTCTGCTTGCACTCGCATCATAAACTGGGCAATGTTCTTCAATTTGAGCTTTATTTCGATAAAATATGTTCAGAAGTTTCGGAGATATAGCCCTTAGTATATAGTAGTTAGAAGCAATGCACAACAATATAATATATATGAAAAATGACATATGTTATATTGTTCAGATCTTGCCTAACAACATATTTATACCAAAGAATACAGTTTTGAAGAAAATTGAAGAAAATAGTGTTTGAAGACATACATTTTCTACTTAGGATGAGTGTCACGTGGTCTCATCAATCCTGCAAGGGTTAAATGGCTTCATGTATAACAACAGGTACTAACTTCATTTTTTTAAATTTCTTGTTGTAACGTATAGATTTTATTTCCCCTTTATCATGTGTGCAACACTTAGATAGTATATTTGGTAGTTGTGTGTAAAAAAATATACAGGGTGATGCAGAATTCAAACCCTTAATAATATGAAATTATTGTTTGTTCATCAAAAAATAAAGAAAATGCACCGATTAGCGTGTGCGCTGTATGAAGTTCCGAATGGCACATGTTCTTACTTCTCGGTTGTCATTGGTCAGCCATATTGTTATGAGGGAATGAGACTTATTATGGGATAAAATCTCTTATATTTTGTAAAAAGAGTTAAACAGTACCAAAGGTTATATATACAAGGTAACTTTTCTTCTACGGTAGAAAACTCTGCTTTCACTCACATCATAAACTGGGCAACGCTCGTCAATTTGAGCTTTATTTCGTTAAAATATGTTCAGAAGTTTCGGAGATATAGCCCTTAGTATATAGTAGTTAGAAGCAATGCACAACAATATAATATATATGAAAAAATGATATATGTTATATTGTTGAGATGTTGCCTAACAACATATTTATACCAAAGTGTACAGTTTTGAAGAAAATTGAAGAAAATAGTGTTTGAAGACATACGTTTTCTACTTAGGATGAGTGTCACGTGGTCTCATCAATCCTGCAAGGGTTAAATGGCTTCATGTATAACAACAGGTACTAACTTCATTTTTTAAAACTTCTTGTTGTAATGTATAGATTTTCTTTCCCCTTTATCAGGTGTGCAACACTTAGATAGTGTATTTGGTAGTTGTGTGGAAAAAAATATACAGGGTGATGCAGAATTCCAACACATAATAGTATAAAATTTATATTTGTTCATCAAGAAATGAATTAAATGCACCAATTAGCGTGTGCGCTGTATGTAGTTCTGAATGGCACATGTTCTTACTCCTCGGTTGTCATTGGTCAGCCATATTGTTATGAGGGAATGAGACTTATTATGGGATAAAATCTGTTATATTCTGTAAAAAGAGTTAAACAGTACCAAATGTTATATATACAAGGTAACTTTTCTTCTTCGGTAGGGGACTCTGCTTGCACTCGCATCATAAACTGGGCAATGTTCTTCAATATGAGCTTTATTTCGATAAAATATGTTCAGAAGTTTCGCAGATATAGCCCTTAGTATATAGTAGTTAGAAGCAATGCACAACAATATAATATATATGAAAAATGACATATGTTTATTGTTGAGATATTGCCTAACAACATATTTATACCAAAGAATACAGTTTTGAAGAAAATTGAAGAAAATAGTGTTTGAAGACATACGTTTTCTACTTAGGATGAGTGTCACGTGGTCTCATCAATCCTGCAAGGGTTAAATGGCTTCATGTATAACAACAGATACTAACTTCATTTTTAAAAACTTCTTGTTATAATGTATAGATTTCCTTTCCCCTTTATCAGGTGTGCAACACTTAGGTAGTATATTTGGTAGTTGTGTGGAAAAAATATACAGGGTGATGCAGAATTCCAACACTTAATAGTATAAAATTTATGTTTGTTCATCAAGAAATGAAGAAAATGCACCAATTAGCGTGTGCGCTGTATGTAGTTCTGAATGGCACATGTTCTTACACCTCGGTTGTCATTGGTCAGCCATATTGTTATGAGGGAATGAGACTTATTATGGGATAAAATCTGTTATATTCTGTAAAAAGAGTTAAACAGTACCAAATGTTATATATACAAGGTAACTTTTCTTCTTCGGTAGGGGACTCTGCTTGCACTCGCATCATAAACTGGGCAATGTTCTTCAATTTGAGCTTTATTTCGATAAAATATGTTCAGAAGTTTCGGAGATATAGCCCTTAGTATATAGTAGTTAGAAGCAATGCACAACAATATAATATATATGAAAAATGACATATGTTATATTGTTCAGATCTTGCCTAACAACATATTTATACCAAAGAATACAGTTTTGAAGAAAATTGAAGAAAATAGTGTTTGAAGACATACATTTTCTACTTAGGATGAGTGTCACGTGGTCTCATCAATCCTGCAAGGGTTAAATGGCTTCATGTATAACAACAGGTACTAACTTCATTTTTTTAAATTTCTTGTTGTAACGTATAGATTTTATTTCCCCTTTATCATGTGTGCAACACTTAGATAGTATATTTGGTAGTTGTGTGTAAAAAAATATACAGGGTGATGCAGAATTCAAACCCTTAATAATATGAAATTATTGTTTGTTCATCAAAAAATAAAGAAAATGCACCGATTAGCGTGTGCGCTGTATGAAGTTCCGAATGGCACATGTTCTTACTTCTCGGTTGTCATTGGTCAGCCATATTGTTATGAGGGAATGAGACTTATTATGGGATAAAATCTCTTATATTTTGTAAAAAGAGTTAAACAGTACCAAAGGTTATATATACAAGGTAACTTTTCTTCTACGGTAGAAAACTCTGCTTTCACTCACATCATAAACTGGGCAACGCTCGTCAATTTGAGCTTTATTTCGTTAAAATATGTTCAGAAGTTTCGGAGATATAGCCCTTAGTATATAGTAGTTAGAAGCAATGCACAACAATATAATATATATGAAAAAATGATATATGTTATATTGTTGAGATGTTGCCTAACAACATATTTATACCAAAGTGTACAGTTTTGAAGAAAATTGAAGAAAATAGTGTTTGAAGACATACGTTTTCTACTTAGGATGAGTGTCACGTGGTCTCATCAATCCTGCAAGGGTTAAATGGCTTCATGTATAACAACAGGTACTAACTTCATTTTTTAAAATTTCTTGTTGTAATGTATAGATTTTCTTTCCCCTTTATCAGGTGTGCAACACTTAGATAGTATATTTGGTAGTTGTGTGGAAAAAAATATACAGGGTGATGCAGAATTCCAACACATAATAGTATAAAATTTATATTTTTTCATCAAGAAATGAAGAAAATGCACCAATTAGCGTGTGCGCTGTATGTAGTTCTTAATGGTACATGTTCTTACTCCTCGGTTGTCATTGGTCAGCCATATTGTTATGACGGAATGAGACTTATTATGGGATAAAATCTGCTTTTTCTGTAAAAAGAGTTAAACAGTACCAAATGTTATATATACAAGGTAACTTTTCTTCTTCGGTAGGGGACTCTGCTTGCACTCGCATCATAAACTGGGCAATGTTCTTCAATATGAGCTTTATTTCGATAAAATATGTTCAGAAGTTTCGCAGATATAGCCCTTAGTATATAGTAGTTAGAAGCAATGCACAACAATATAATATATATGAAAAATGACATATGTTTATTGTTGAGATATTGCCTAACAACATATTTATACCAAAGAATACAGTTTTGAAGAAAATTGAAGAAAATAGTGTTTGAAGACATACGTTTTCTACTTAGGATGAGTGTCACGTGGTCTCATCAATCCTGCAAGGGTTAAATGGCTTCATGTATAACAACAGGTACTAACTTCATTTTTTAAAACTTCTTGTTATAATGTATAGATTTCCTTTCCCCTTTATCAGGTGTGCAACACTTAGGTAGTATATTTGGTAGTTGTGTGGAAAAAAATATACAGGGTGATGCAGAATTCCAACACTTAATAGTATAAAATTTATGTTTGTTCATCAAGAAATGAAGAAAATGCACCAATTAGCGTGTGCGCTGTATGTAGTTCTGAATGGCACATGTCATTACACATCGGTTGTCATTGGTCAGCCATACTGTTATGAGGGAATGAGACTTATTATGGTATAAAATCTGTTATATTCTGTAAAAAGAGTTAAACAGTACCAAAGGTTATATATACAAGGTAACTTTTCTTCTACGGTAGGGGACTCTGCTTGCACTCGCATCATAAGCTGGACAATGTTCTTCAATTTGAGCTTTATTTCGATAAAATATGTTCAGAAGTTTCGGAGATATAGCCCTTAGTATATAGTAGTTAGAAGCAATGCACAACAATATAATATATATGAAAAATGACATATGTTATATTGTTGAGATGTTGCCTAACAACATATTTATACCAAAGAATACAGTTTGAAGAAAATTGAAGAAAATAGTGTTTGAAGACATATATTTTCTACTTAGGATGAGTGTCACGTGGTCTCATCAATCCTGCAAGGGTTAAATGGCTTCATGTATAACAACAGGTACTAACTTCATTTTTTAAAATTTCTTGTTGCAACGTATAGATTTTATTTCCCCTTTATCATGTGTGCAACACTTAGATGGTATATTTGGTAGTTGTGTTTAAAAAAATATACAGGGTGATGCAGAATTCCAACACTTAATAATATTACATTATTGTTTGTTCATCAAAAAATAAAGAAAATGCAACGATTAGCGTGTGCGCTGTATGAAGTTCTGAATGGCACATGTTCTTACTTCTCGGTTGTCATTGGTCAGCCATATTGTTATGAGGGAATGAGATTTATTATGGGATAAAATCTGTTATATTCTGTAAAAAGAGTTAAACAGTACCAAATGATATATATATACAAGGTAACTTTTCTTCTACGGTAGGGAACTCTGCTTTCACTCACATCATAAACTGGGCAACGCTCGTCAATTTGAGCTTTATTTCGTTAAAATATGTTCAGAAGTTTCGGAGATATAGCCCTTAGTATATAGTAGTTAGGAGCAATGCACAACAATATAATATATATGAAAAAATGATATATGTTATATTGTTGAGATGTTGCCTAACAACATATTTATACCAAAGTGTACAGTTTTGAAGAAAATTGAAGAAAATAGTGTTTGAAGACATACGTTTTCTACTTAGGATGAGTGTCACGTGGTCTCATCAATCCTGCAAGGGTTAAATGGCTTCATGTATAACAACAGGTACTAAGTTCATTTTTTAAAACTTCTTGTTGTAATGTATAGATTTTCTTTCCCCTTTATCAGGTGTGCAACACTTAGATAGTGTATTTGGTAGTTGTGTGGAAAAAAATATACAGGGTGATGCAGAATTCCAACACATAATAGTATAAAATTTATATTTGTTCATCAAGAAATGAATTAAATGCACCAATTAGCGTGTGCGCTGTATGTAGTTCTGAATGGCACATGTTCTTACTCCTCGGTTGTCATTGGTCAGCCATATTGTTATGACGGAATGAGACTTATTATGGGATAAAATCTGTTATATTCTGTAAAAAGAGTTAAACAGTACCAAATGTTATATATACAAGGTAACTTTTCTTCTTCGGTAGGGGACTCTGCTTGCACTCGCATCATAAACTGGGCAATGTTCTTCAATATGAGCTTTATTTCGATAAAATATGTTCAGAAGTTTCGCAGATATAGCCCTTAGTATATAGTAGTTAGAAGCAATGCACAACAATATAATATATATGAAAAATGACATATGTTTATTGTTGAGATATTGCCTAACAACATATTTATACCAAAGAATACAGTTTTGAAGAAAATTGAAGAAAATAGTGTTTGAAGACATACGTTTTCTACTTAGGATGAGTGTCACGTGGTCTCATCAATCCTGCAAGGGTTAAATGGCTTCATGTATAACAACAGGTACTAACTTCATTTTTAAAAACTTCTTGTTATAATGTATAGATTTCCTTTCCCCTTTATCAGGTGTGCAACACTTAGGTAGTATATTTGGTAGTTGTGTGGAAAAAAATATACAGGGTGATGCAGAATTCCAACACTTAATAGTATAAAATTTATGTTTGTTCATCAAGAAATGAAGAAAATGCACCAATTAGCGTGTGCGCTGTATGTAGTTCTGAATGGCACATTTTCTTACACCTCGGTTGTCATTGGTCAGCCATATTGTTATGAGGGAATGAGACTTATTATGGGATAAAATCTGTTATATTCTGTAAAAAGAGTTAAACAGTACCAAATGTTATATATACAAGGTAACTTTTCTTCTTCGGTAGGGGACTCTGCTTGCACTCGCATCATAAACTGGGCAATGTTCTTCAATTTGAGCTTTATTTCGATAAAATATGTTCAGAAGTTTCGGAGATATAGCCCTTAGTATATAGTAGTTAGAAGCAATGCACAACAATATAATATATATGAAAAATGACATATGTTATATTGTTGAGATGTTGCCTAACAACATATTTATACCAAAGAATACAGTTTTGAAGAAAATTGAAGAAAATAGTGTTTGAAGACATACATTTTCTACTTAGGATGAGTGTCACGTGGTCTCATCAATCCTCCAAGGGTTAAATGGCTTCATGTATAACAACAGGAACTAACTTCATTTTTTAAAATTTCTTGTAATGTATAGATTTTATTTCCCCTTTATCATGTGTGCAACACTTAGATAGTATATTTGGTAGTTGTGTGTAAAAAAAATATACAGGGTGATGCAGAATTCCAACACTTAATAGTATAAAATTTATGTTTGATCATCAAGAAATGAAGAAAATGCACCAATTAGCGTGTGCGCTGTATGTAGTTCTTAATGGCACATGTTCTTACTTTTCGGTTGTCATTGGTCAGCCATATTGTTATGAGGGAATGAGACTTATTATGGGATAAAATTTGTTATTTTCTGTAAAAAGAGTTAAACAGTACCAAATGTTATATATATAAGGTAACTTTTCTTCTACGGTAGGGAACTCTGCTTTCACTCACATCATAAACTGGGCAACGCTCATCAATTTGAGCCTTATTTCGTTAAAATATGTTCAGAAGTTTCGGAGATATAGCCCTTAGTATATAGTAGTTAGGAGCAATGCACAACAATATAATATATATGAAAAAATGATATATGTTATATTGTTGAGATGTTGCCTAACAACATATTTATACCAAAGTGTACAGTTTTGAAGAAAATTGAAGAAAATAGTGTTTGAAGACATACGTTTTCTACTTAGGATGAGTGTCACGTGGTCTCATCAATCCTGCAAGGGTTAAATGGCTTCATGTATAACAACAGGTACTAACTTCATTTTAAAAATTTCTTGTTGCAACGTATAGATTTTATTTCCCCTTTATCATGTGTGCAACACTTAGATGGTATATTTGGTAGTTGTATTTAAAAAAATATACAGGGTGATGCAGAATTCCAACACTTAATAATATTAAATTATTGTTTGTTCATCAAAAAATAAAGAAAATGCAACGATTAGCGTGTGCGCTGTATGAAGTTCTAAATGGCACATGTTCTTACTTCTCGGTTGTCATTGGTCAGCCATATTGTTATGAGGGAATGAGATTTATTATGGGATAAAATTTGTTATATTCTGTAAAAAGAGTTAAACAGTACCAAATGATATATATATACAAGGTAACTTTTCTTCTACGGTAGGGAACTCTGCTTTCACTCACATCATAAACTGGGCAACGCTCGTCAATTTGAGCTTTATTTCGTTAAAATATGTTCAGAAGTTTCGGAGATATAGCC
This sequence comes from Thermobia domestica, assembly GCF_964235325.1. Lineage (NCBI taxonomy): Eukaryota > Metazoa > Arthropoda > Insecta > Zygentoma > Lepismatidae > Thermobia > Thermobia domestica. Next base: position 263,936,703 of record NC_137455.1, read on the forward strand.
CTTAGTATATAGTAGTTAGGAGCAATGCACAACAATATAATATATATGAAAAAATGATATATGTTATATTGTTGAGATGTTGCCTAACAACATATTTATACCAAAGTGTACAGTTTTGAAGAAAATTGAAGAAAATAGTGTTTGAAGACATACGTTTTCTACTTAGGATGAGTGTCACGTGGTCTCATCAATCCTGCAAGGGTTAAATGGCTTCATGTATAAGAACAGGTACTAACTTCATTTTTTAAAATTTCTTGTTGTAATGTATAGATTTTCTTTCCCCTTTATCAGGTGTGCAACACTTAGATAGTATATTTGGTAGTTGTGTGGAAAAAAATATACAGGGTGATGCAGAATTCCAACACATAATAGTATAAAATTTATATTTGTTCATCAAGAAATGAAGAAAATGCACCAATTAGCGTGTGCGCTGTATGTAGTTCTTAATGGTACATGTTCTTACTCCTCGGTTGTCATTGGTCAGCCATATTGTTATGACGGAATGAGACTTATTATGGGATAAAATCTGCTTTTTCTGTAAAAAGAGTTAAACAGTACCAAATGTTATATATACAAGGTAACTTTTCTTCTTCGGTAGGGGACTCTGCTTGCACTCGCATCATAAACTGGGCAATGTTCTTCAATATGAGCTTTATTTCGATAAAATATGTTCAGAAGTTTCGCAGATATAGCCCTTAGTATATAGTAGTTAGAAGCAATGCACAACAATATAATATATATGAAAAATGACATATGTTTATTGTTGAGATATTGCCTAACAACATATTTATACCAAAGAATACAGTTTTGAAGAAAATTGAAGAAAATAGTGTTTGAAGACATACGTTTTCTACTTAGGATGAGTGTCACGTGGTCTCATCAATCCTGCAAGGGTTAAATGGCTTCATGTATAACAACAGGTACTAACTTCATTTTTTAAAACTTCTTGTTATAATGTATAGATTTCCTTTCCCCTTTATCAGGTGTGCAACACTTAGGTACTATATTTGGTAGTTGTGTGGAAACAAATATACAGGGTGATGCAGAATTCCAACACTTAATAGTATAAAATTTATGTTTGTTCATCAAGAAATGAAGAAAATGCACCAATTAGCGTGTGCGCTGTATGTAGTTCTGAATGGCACATGTTCTTACACCTCGGTTGTCATTGGTCAGCCATACTGTTATGAGGGAATGAGACTTATTATGGTATAAAATCTGTTATATTCTGTAAAAAGAGTTAAACAGTACCAAATGTTATATATACAAGGTAACTTTTCTTCTACGGTAGGGGACTCTGCTTGCACTCGCATCATAAGGTGGGCAATGTTCTTCAATTTGAGCTTGATTTCGATAAAATATGTTCAGAAGTTTCGGAGATATAGCCCTTAGTATATAGTAGTTAGAAGCAATGCACAACAATATAATATATATGAAAAATGACATATGTTATATTGTTGAGATGTTGCCTAACAACATATTTATACCAAAGAATACAGTTTGAAGAAAATTGAAGAAAATAGTGTTTGAAGACATATATTTTCTACTTAGGATGAGTGTCACGTGGTCTCATCAATCCTGCAAGGGTTAAATAGCTTCATGTATAACAACAGGTACTAACTTCATTTTTTAAAATTTCTTGTTGCAACGTATAGATTTTATTTCCCCTTTATCATGTGTGCAACACTTAGATGGTATATTTGGTAGTTGTGTGTAAAAAAATATACAGGGTGATGCAGAATTCCAACACTTAATAATATTAAATTATTGTTTGTTCATCAAAAAATAAAGAAAATGCAACGATTAGCGTGTGCGCTGTATGAAGTTCTGAATGGCACATGTTCTTACTTCTCGGTTGTCATTGGTCAGCCATATTGTTATGAGGGAATGAGATTTATTATGGGATAAAATCTCTTATATTCTGTAAAAAGAGTTAAACAGTACCAAATGATATATATATACAAGGTAACTTTTCTTCTACGGTAGGGAACTCTGCTTTCACTCACATCATAAACTGGGCAACGCTCGTCAATTTGAGCTTTATTTCGTTAAAATATGTTCAGAAGTTTCGGAGATATAGCCCTTAGTATATAGTAGTTAGGAGCAATGCACAACAATATAATATATATGAAAAAATGATATATGTTATATTGTTGAGATGTTGCCTAACAACATATTTATACCAAAGTGTACAGTTTTGAAGAAAATTGAAGAAAATAGTGTTTGAAGACATACGTTTTCTACTTAGGATGAGTGTCACGTGGTCTCATCAATCCTGCAAGGGTTAAATGGCTTCATGTATAACAACAGGTACTAAGTTCATTTTTTAAAACTTCTTGTTGTAATGTATAGATTTTCTTTCCCCTTTATCAGGTGTGCAACACTTAGATAGTGTATTTGGTAGTTGTGTTGAAAAAAATATACAGGGTGATGCAGAATTCCAACACATAATAGTATAAAATTTATATTTGTTCATCAAGAAATGAATTAAATGCACCAATTAGCGTGTGCGCTGTATGTAGTTCTGAATGGCACATGTTCTTACTCCTCGGTTGTCATTGGTCAGCCATATTGTTATGAGGGAATGAGACTTATTATGGGATAAAATCTGTTATATTCTGTAAAAAGAGTTAAACAGTACCAAATGTTATATATACAAGGTAACTTTTCTTCTTCGGTAGGGGACTCTGCTTGCACTCGCATCATAAACTGGGCAATGTTCTTCAATATGAGCTTTATTTCGATAAAATATGTTCAGAAGTTTCGCAGATATAGCCCTTAGTATATAGTAGTTAGAAGCAATGCACAACAATATAATATATATGAAAAATGACATATGTTTATTGTTGAGATATTGCCTAACAACATATTTATACCAAAGAATACAGTTTTGAAGAAAATTGAAGAAAATAGTGTTTGAAGACATACGTTTTCTACTTAGGATGAGTGTCACGTGGTCTCATCAATCTTGCAAGGGTTAAATGGCTTCATGTATAACAACAGGTACTAACTTCATTTTTAAAAACTTCTTGTTATAATGTATAGATTTCCTTTCCCCTTTATCAGGTGTGCAACACTTAGGTAGTATATTTGGTAGTTGTGTGGAAAAAAATATACAGGGTGATGCAGAATTCCAACACTTAATAGTATAAAATTTATGTTTGTTCATCAAGAAATGAAGAAAATGCACCAATTAGCGTGTGCGCTGTATGTAGTTCTGAATGGCACATTTTCTTACACCTCGGTTGTCATTGGTCAGCCATATTGTTATGAGGGAATGAGACTTATTATGGGATAAAATCTGTTATATTCTGTAAAAAGAGTTAAACAGTACCAAATGTTATATATACAAGGTAACTTTTCTTCTTCGGTAGGGGACTCTGCTTGCACTCGCATCATAAACTGGGCAATGTTCTTCAATTTGAGCTTTATTTCGATAAAATATGTTCAGAAGTTTCGGAGATATAGCCCTTAGTATATAGTAGTTAGAAGCAATGCACAACAATATAATATATATGAAAAATGACATATGTTATATTGTTGAGATGTTGCCTAACAACATATTTATACCAAAGAATACAGTTTTGAAGAAAATTGAAGAAAATAGTGTTTGAAGACATACATTTTCTACTTAGGATGAGTGTCACGTGGTCTCATCAATCCTCCAAGTGTTAAATGGCTTCATGTATAACAACAGGAACTAACTTCATTTTTTAAAATTTCTTGTAATGTATAGATTTTATTTCCCCTTTATCATGTGTGCAACACTTAGATAGTATATTTGGTAGTTGTGTGTAAAAAAAATATACAGGGTGATGCAGAATTCCAACACTTAATAGTATAAAATTTATGTTTGATCATCAAGAAATGAAGAAAATGCACCAATTAGCGTGTGCGCTGTATGTAGTTCTTAATGGCACATGTTCTTACTTTTCGGTTGTCATTGGTCAGCCATATTGTTATGAGGGAATGAGACTTATTATGGGATAAAATTTGTTATTTTCTGTAAAAAGAGTTAAACAGTACCAAATGTTATATATATAAGGTAACTTTTCTTCTACGGTAGGGAACTCTGCTTTCACTCACATCATAAACTGGGCAACGCTCATCAATTTGAGCCTTATTTCGTTAAAATATGTTCAGAAGTTTCGGAGATATAGCCCTTAGTATATAGTAGTTAGGAGCAATGCACAACAATATAATATATATGAAAAAATGATATATGTTATATTGTTGAGATGTTGCCTAACAACATATTTATACCAAAGTGTACAGTTTTGAAGAAAATTGAAGAAAATAGTGTTTGAAGACATACGTTTTCTACTTAGGATGAGTGTCACGTGGTCTCATCAATCCTGCAAGGGTTAAATGGCTTCATGTATAACAACAGGTACTAACTTCATTTTAAAAATTTCTTGTTGCAACGTATAGATTTTATTTCCCCTTTATCATGTGTGCAACACTTAGATGGTATATTTGGTAGTTGTATTTAAAAAAATATACAGGGTGATGCAGAATTCCAACACTTAATAATATTAAATTATTGTTTGTTCATCAAAAAATAAAGAAAATGCAACGATTAGCGTGTGCGCTGTATGAAGTTCTAAATGGCACATGTTCTTACTTCTCGGTTGTCATTGGTCAGCCATATTGTTATGAGGGAATGAGATTTATTATGGGATAAAATTTGTTATATTCTGTAAAAAGAGTTAAACAGTACCAAATGATATATATATACAAGGTAACTTTTCTTCTACGGTAGGGAACTCTGCTTTCACTCACATCATAAACTGGGCAACGCTCGTCAATTTGAGCCTTATTTCGTTAAAATATGTTCAGAAGTTTCGGAGATATAGCCCTTAGTATATAGTAGTTAGGAGCAATGCACAACAATATAATATATATGAAAAAATGATATATGTTATATTGTTGAGATGTTGCCTAACAACATATTTATACCAAAGTGTACAGTTTTGAAGAAAATTGAAGAAAATAGTGTTTGAAGACATACGTTTTCTACTTAGGATGAGTGTCACGTGGTCTCATCAATCCTGCAAGGGTTAAATGGCTTCATGTATAAGAACAGGTACTAACTTCATTTTTTAAAATTTCTTGTTGTAATGTATAGATTTTCTTTCCCCTTTATCAGGTGTGCAACACTTAGATAGTATATTTGGTAGTTGTGTGGAAAAAAATATACAGGGTGATGCAGAATTCCAACACATAATAGTATAAAATTTATATTTGTTCATCAAGAAATGAAGAAAATGCACCAATTAGCGTGTGCGCTGTATGTAGTTCTTAATGGTACATGTTCTTACTCCTCGGTTGTCATTGGTCAGCCATATTGTTATGACGGAATGAGACTTATTATGGGATAAAATCTGCTTTTTCTGTAAAAAGAGTTAAACAGTACCAAATGTTATATATACAAGGTAACTTTTCTTCTTCGGTAGGGGACTCTGCTTGCACTCGCATCATAAACTGGGCAATGTTCTTCAATATGAGCTTTATTTCGATAAAATATGTTCAGAAGTTTCGCAGATATAGCCCTTAGTATATAGTAGTTAGAAGCAATGCACAACAATATAATATATATGAAAAATGACATATGTTTATTGTTGAGATATTGCCTAACAACATATTTATACCAAAGAATACAGTTTTGAAGAAAATTGAAGAAAATAGTGTTTGAAGACATACGTTTTCTACTTAGGATGAGTGTCACGTGGTCTCATCAATCCTGCAAGGGTTAAATGGCTTCATGTATAACAACAGGTACTAACTTCATTTTTTAAAACTTCTTGTTATAATGTATAGATTTCCTTTCCCCTTTATCAGGTGTGCAACACTTAGGTAGTATATTTGGTAGTTGTGTGGAAAAAAATATACAGGGTGATGCAGAATTCCAACACTTAATAGTATAAAATTTATGTTTGTTCATCAAGAAATGAAGAAAATGCACCCATTAGCGTGTGCGCTGTATGTAGTTCTGAATGGCACATGTTCTTACACCTCGGTTGTCATTGGTCAGCCATACTGTTATGAGGGAATGAGACTTATTATGGTATAAAATCTGTTATATTCTGTAAAAAGAGTTAAACAGTACCAAATGTTATATATACAAGGTAACTTTTCTTCTACGGTAGGGGACTCTGCTTGCACTCGCATCATAAGGTGGGCAATGTTCTTCAATTTGAGCTTGATTTCGATAAAATATGTTCAGAAGTTTCGGAGATATAGCCCTTAGTATATAGTAGTTAGAAGCAATGCACAACAATATAATATATATGAAAAATGACATATGTTATATTGTTGAGATGTTGCCTAACAACATATTTATACCAAAGAATACAGTTTGAAGAAAATTGAAGAAAATAGTGTTTGAAGACATATATTTTCTACTTAGGATGAGTGTCACGTGGTCTCATCAATCCTGCAAGGGTTAAATAGCTTCATGTATAACAACAGGTACTAACTTCATTTTTTAAAATTTCTTGTTGCAACGTATAGATTTTATTTCCCCTTTATCATGTGTGCAACACTTAGATGGTATATTTGGTAGTTGTGTGTAAAAAAATATACAGGGTGATGCAGAATTCCAACACTTAATAATATTAAATTATTGTTTGTTCATCAAAAAATAAAGAAAATGCAACGATTAGCGTGTGCGCTGTATGAAGTTCTGAATGGCACATGTTCTTACTTCTCGGTTGTCATTGGTCAGCCATATTGTTATGAGGGAATGAGATTTATTATGGGATAAAATCTCTTATATTCTGTAAAAAGAGTTAAACAGTACCAAATGATATATATATACAAGGTAACTTTTCTTCTACGGTAGGGAACTCTGCTTTCACTCACATCATAAACTGGGCAACGCTCGTCAATTTGAGCCTTATTTCGTTAAAATATGTTCAGAAGTTTCGGAGATATAGCCCTTAGTATATAGTAGTTAGGAGCAATGCACAACAATATAATATATATGAAAAAATGATATATGTTATATTGTTGAGATGTTGCCTAACAACATATTTATACCAAAGTGTACAGTTTTGAAGAAAATTGAAGAAAATAGTGTTTGAAGACATACGTTTTCTACTTAGGATGAGTGTCACGTGGTCTCATCAATCCTGCAAGGGTTAAATGGCTTCATGTATAACAACAGGTACTAAGTTCATTTTTTAAAACTTCTTGTTGTAATGTATAGATTTTCTTTCCCCTTTATCAGGTGTGCAACACTTAGATAGTGTATTTGGTAGTTGTGTGGAAAAAAATATACAGGGTGATGCAGAATTCCAACACATAATAGTATAAAATTTATATTTGTTCATCAAGAAATGAATTAAATGCACCAATTAGCGTGTGCGCTGTATGTAGTTCTGAATGGCACATGTTCTTACTCCTCGGTTGTCATTGGTCAGCCATATTGTTATGAGGGAATGAGACTTATTATGGGATAAAATCTGTTATATTCTGTAAAAAGAGTTAAACAGTACCAAATGTTATATATACAAGGTAACTTTTCTTCTTCGGTAGGGGACTCTGCTTGCACTCGCATCATAAACTGGGCAATGTTCTTCAATTTGAGCTTTATTTCGATAAAATATGTTCAGAAGTTTCGGAGATATAGCCCTTAGTATATAGTAGTTAGAAGCAATGCACAACAATATAATATATATGAAAAATGACATATGTTATATTGTTCAGATCTTGCCTAACAACATATTTATACCAAAGAATACAGTTTTGAAGAAAATTGAAGAAAATAGTGTTTGAAGACATACATTTTCTACTTAGGATGAGTGTCACGTGGTCTCATCAATCCTGCAAGGGTTAAATGGCTTCATGTATAACAACAGGTACTAACTTCATTTTTTAAAATTTCCTGTTGTAACGTATAGATTTTATTTCCCCTTTATCATGTGTGCAACACTTAGATAGTATATTTGGTAGTTGTGTGTAAAAAAATATACAGGGTGATGCAGAATTCAAACCCTTAATAATATGAAATTATTGTTTGTTCATCAAAAAATAAAGAAAATGCACCGATTAGCGTGTGCGCTGTATGAAGTTCCGAATGGCACATGTTCTTACTTCTCGGTTGTCATTGGTCAGCCATATTGTTATGAGGGAATGAGATTTATTATGGGATAAAATCTCTTATATTCTGTAAAAAGAGTTAAACAGTACCAAATGTTATATATACAAGGTAACTTTTCTTCTACGGTAGGGAACTCTGCTTTCACTCACATCATAAACTGGGCAACGCTCGTCAATTTGAGCTTTATTTCGTTAAAATATGTTCAGAAGTTTCGGAGATATAGCTTTTAGTATATAGTAGTTAGAAGCAATGCACAACAATATAATATATATGAAAAATGACATATGTTATATTGTTGAGATGTTGCCTAACAACATATTTATACCAAAGTGTACAGTTTTGAAGAAAATTGAAGAAAAGAGGGTTTGAAGACATACGTTTTCTACTTAGGATGGGTGTCACGTGGTCTCATCAATCCGGCAAGGGTTAAATGACTTCATGTATAACAACAGGTACTAACTTCATTTTTTAAAATTTCTTGTTGTAATGTATAGATTTTATTTCCCCTTTATCATGTGTGCAACACTTAGATAGTATATTTGGTAGTTGTGTGGAAAAAAATATACAATGTGATGCAGAATTCAAACCCTTAATAATATGAAATTATTGTTTGTTCATCAAAAAATAAAGAAAATGCACCAATTAGCGTGTGCGCTGTATGAAGTTCTAAATGGCACATGTTCTTACTTCTCGGTTGTCATTGGTCAGCCATATTGTTATGAGGGAATGAGACTTATTATGGGATAAAATCTCTTATATTTTGTAAAAAGAGTTAAACAGTACCAAAGGTTATATATACAAGGTAACTTTTCTTCTACGGTAGAAAACTCTGCTTTCACTCACATCATAAACTGGGCAACGCTCGTCAATTTGAGCTTTATTTCGTTAAAATATGTTTAGAAGTTTCGGAGATATAGCCCTTAGTATATAGTAGTTAGGAGCAATGCACAACAATATAATATATTTGAAAAAATGATATATCTTATATTGTTGAGATGTTGCCTAACAACATATTTATACCAAAGTGTACAGTTTTGAAAAAAATTGAGGAAAATAGTGTTTGAAGACATACGTTTTCTACTTAGGATGGGTGTCACGTGGTCTCATCAATCCTGCAAGGGTTAAATGGCTTCATGTATAACAACAGGTACTAAGTTCATTTTTTAAAACTTCTTGTTGTAATGTATAGATTTTATTTCCCCTTTATCAGGTGTGCAACACTTAGGTAGTATATTTGGTAGTTGTGTGGAAAAAAATATACAGGGTGATGCAGAATTCCAACACTTAATAGTATAAAATTTATGTTTGTTCATCAAGAAATGAAGAAAATGCACCAATTAGCGTGTGCGCTGTATGTAGTTCTTAATGGCACATGTTCTTGCTCCTCGGTTGTCATTGGTCAGCCATATTGTTATGAGGGATTGAGACTTATTATGGGATAAAATCTGTTATATTCTGTAAAAAGAGTTAAACAGTACCAAATGTTATATATACAAGGTAACTTTTCTTCTACGGTAGGGAACTCTGCTTTCACTCACATCATAAACTGGGCAACGCTCGTCAAATTGAGCTTTATTTCGTTAAAATATGTTCAGAAGTTTCGGAGATATAGAAATTAGTATATAGTAGTTAGAAGCAATGCACAACAATATAATATATATGAAAAATGACATATGTTATATTGTTGAGATGTTGCCTAACAACATATTTATACCAAAGAATACAGTTTTGAAGAAAATTGAAGAAAATAGTGTTTGAAGACATACATTTTCTACTTAGGATGAGTGTCACGTGGTCTCATCAATCCTGCAAGGGTTAAATGTCTTCATGTATAACAACAGGTATTAACTTCATTTTTTTAAATTTCTTGTTGTAATGTATAGATTTTATTTCCCCTTTATCATGTGTGCAACACTTAGATAGTATATTTGGTAGTTGTGTGGAAAAAATATACAGGGTGATGCAGAATTCCAACACATAATAGTATAAAATTTATATTTGTTCATCAAGAAATGAAGAAAATGCACCAATTAGCGTGTGCGCTGTATGTAGTTCTGAATGGCACATGTTCTTACTCCTCGGTTGTCATTGGTCAGCCATATTGTTATGAGGGAATGAGACTTATTATGGGATAAAATCTGTTATATTCTGTAAAAAGAGTTAAACAGTACCAAATGTTATATATACAAGGTAACTTTTCTTCTACCGTAGGGGACTCTGCTTGCACTCGCATCATAAGCTGGGCAATGTTCTTCAATTTGAGCTTTATTTCGATAAAATATGTTCAGAAGTTTCGGAGATATAGCCCTTAGTATATAGTAGTTAGAATGATGCACAGCAATATAATATATATGAAAAATGACATATGTTATATTGTTGAGATTTTGCCTAACAACATATTTATACCAAAGAATACAGTTTGAAGAAAATTGAAGAAAATAGTGTTTGAAGACATACATTTTCTACTTAGGATGAGTGTCACGTGGTCTCATCAATCCTGCAAGGGTTAAATGGCTTCATGTATAACAACAGGTACTAACTACATTTTTTAAAATTTCTTGTTGTAACGTATAGATTTTATTTCCCCTTTATCATGTGTGCAACACTTAGATAGTATATTTGGTAGTTGTGTGTAAAAAATTATACAGGGTGATGCAGAATTCAAACCCTTAATAATATGAAATTATTGTTTGTTCATCAAAAAATAAAGAAAATGCACCGATTAGCGTGTGCGCTGTATGAAGTTCTGAATGGCACATGTTCTTACTTCTCGGTTGTCATTGGTCAGCCATATTGTTATGAGGGAATGAGATTTATTGTGGGATAAAATCTCTTATATTCTGTAAAAAGAGTTAAACAGCACCAAATGTTATATATACAAGGTAACTTTTCTTCTACGGTAGGGAACTCTGCTTTCACTCACATCATAAACTTGGCAATGTTCTTCAATTTGAGCTTTATTTCGATAAAATATGTTCAGAAGTTTCGGAGATATAGCCCTTAGTATATAGTAGTTAGAAGCAATGCACAACAATATAATATATATGAAAAATGACATATGTTATATTGTTGAGATGTTGCCTAACAACATATTTATACCAAAGTGTACAGTTTTGAAGAAAATTGAAGAAAATAGTGTTTGAAGACATACGTTTTCTACTTAGGATGAGTGTCACGTGGTCTCATCAATCCTGCAAGGGTTAAATGGCTTCATGTATAACAACAGGTACTAACTTCATTTTAAAAATTTCTTGTTGCAACGTATAGATTTTATTTCCCTTTTATCATGTGTGCAACACTTAGATGGTATATTTGGTAGTTGTATTTAAAAAAATATACAGGGTGATGCAGAATTCCAACACTTAATAATATTAAATTATTGTTTGTTCATCAAAAAATAAAGAAAATGCAACGATTAGCGTGTGCGCTGTATGAAGTTCTAAATGGCACATGTTCTTACTTCTCGGTTGTCATTGGTCAGCCATATTGTTATGAGGGAATGAGATTTATTATGGGATAAAATCTCTTATATTTTGTAAAAAGAGTTAAACAGTACCAAATGATATATATATACAAGGTAACTTTTCTTCTACGGTAGGGAACTCTGCTTTCACTCACATCATAAACTGGGCAACGCTCGTCAATTTGAGCTTTATTTCGTTAAAATATGTTCAGAAGTTTCGGAGATATAGCCCTTAGTATATAGTAGTTAGGAGCAATGCACAACAATATAATATATATGAAAAAATGATATATGTTATATTGTTGAGATGTTGCCTAACAACATATTTATACCAAAGTGTACAGTTTTGAAGAAAATTGAAGAAAATAGTGTTTGAAGACATACGTTTTCTACTTAGGATGAGTGTCACGTGGTCTCATCAATCCTGCAAGGGTTAAATGGCTTCATGTATAAGAACAGGTACTAACTTCATTTTTTAAAATTTCTTGTTGTAATGTATAGATTTTCTTTCCCCTTTATCAGGTGTGCAACACTTAGATAGTATATTTGGTAGTTGTGTGGAAAAAAATATACAGGGTGATGCAGAATTCCAACACATAATAGTATAAAATTTATATTTGTTCATCAAGAAATGAAGAAAATGCACCAATTAGCGTGTGCGCTGTATGTAGTTCTTAATGGTACATGTTCTTACTCCTCGGTTGTCATTGGTCAGCCATATTGTTATGACGGAATGAGACTTATTATGGGATAAAATCTGCTTTTTCTGTAAAAAGAGTTAAACAGTACCAAATGTTATATATACAAGGTAACTTTTCTTCTTCGGTAGGGGACTCTGCTTGCACTCGCATCATAAACTGGGCAATGTTCTTCAATATGAGCTTTATTTCGATAAAATATGTTCAGAAGTTTCGCAGATATAGCCCTTAGTATATAGTAGTTAGAAGCAATGCACAACAATATAATATATATGAAAAATGACATATGTTTATTGTTGAGATATTGCCTAACAACATATTTATACCAAAGAATACAGTTTTGAAGAAAATTGAAGAAAATAGTGTTTGAAGACATACGTTTTCTACTTAGGATGAGTGTCACGTGGTCTCATCAATCCTGCAAGGGTTAAATGGCTTCATGTATAACAACAGGTACTAACTTCATTTTTTAAAACTTCTTGTTATAATGTATAGATTTCCTTTCCCCTTTATCAGGTGTGCAACACTTAGGTAGTATATTTGGTAGTTGTGTGGAAAAAAATATACAGGGTGATGCAGAATTCCAACACTTAATAGTATAAAATTTATGTTTGTTCATCAAGAAATGAAGAAAATGCACCAATTAGCGTGTGCGCTGTATGTAGTTCTGAATGGCACATGTTCTTACACCTCGGTTGTCATTGGTCAGCCATACTGTTATGAGGGAATGAGACTTATTATGGTATAAAATCTGTTATATTCTGTAAAAAGAGTTAAACAGTACCAAATGTTATATATACAAGGTAACTTTTCTTCTACGGTAGGGGACTCTGCTTGCACTCGCATCATAAGGTGGGCAATGTTCTTCAATTTGAGCTTGATTTCGATAAAATATGTTCAGAAGTTTCGGAGATATAGCCCTTAGTATATAGTAGTTAGAATGATGCACAGCAATATAATATATATGAAAAATGACATATGTTATATTGTTGAGATTTTGCCTAACAACATATTTATACCAAAGAATACAGTTTGAAGAAAATTGAAGAAAATAGTGTTTGAAGACATACATTTTCTACTTAGGATGAGTGTCACGTGGTCTCATCAATCCTGCAAGGGTTAAATGGCTTCATGTATAACAACAGGTACTAACTACATTTTTTAAAATTTCTTGTTGTAACGTATAGATTTTATTTCCCCTTTATCATGTGTGCAACACTTAGATAGTATATTTGGTAGTTGTGTGTAAAAAATTATACAGGGTGATGCAGAATTCAAACCCTTAATAATATGAAATTATTGTTTGTTCATCAAAAAATAAAGAAAATGCACCGATTAGCGTGTGCGCTGTATGAAGTTCTGAATGGCACATGTTCTTACTTCTCGGTTGTCATTGGTCAGCCATATTGTTATGAGGGAATGAGATTTATTGTGGGATAAAATCTCTTATATTCTGTAAAAAGAGTTAAACAGCACCAAATGTTATATATACAAGGTAACTTTTCTTCTACGGTAGGGAACTCTGCTTTCACTCACATCATAAACTTGGCAATGTTCTTCAATTTGAGCTTTATTTCGATAAAATATGTTCAGAAGTTTCGGAGATATAGCCCTTAGTATATAGTAGTTAGAAGCAATGCACAACAATATAATATATATGAAAAATGACATATGTTATATTGTTGAGATGTTGCCTAACAACATATTTATACCAAAGTGTACAGTTTTGAAGAAAATTGAAGAAAATAGTGTTTGAAGACATACGTTTTCTACTTAGGATGAGTGTCACGTGGTCTCATCAATCCTGCAAGGGTTAAATGGCTTCATGTATAACAACAGGTACTAACTTCATTTTAAAAATTTCTTGTTGCAACGTATAGATTTTATTTCCCCTTTATCATGTGTGCAACACTTAGATGGTATATTTGGTAGTTGTATTTAAAAAAATATACAGGGTGATGCAGAATTCCAACACTTAATAATATTAAATTATTGTTTGTTCATCAAAAAATAAAGAAAATGCAACGATTAGCGTGTGCGCTGTATGAAGTTCTAAATGGCACATGTTCTTACTTCTCGGTTGTCATTGGTCAGCCATATTGTTATGAGGGAATGAGATTTATTATGGGATAAAATCTCTTATATTTTGTAAAAAGAGTTAAACAGTACCAAATGATATATATATACAAGGTAACTTTTCTTCTACGGTAGGGAACTCTGCTTTCACTCACATCATAAACTGGGCAACGCTCGTCAATTTGAGCTTTATTTCGTTAAAATATGTTCAGAAGTTTCGGAGATATAGCCCTTAGTATATAGTAGTTAGGAGCAATGCACAACAATATAATATATATGAAAAAATGATATATGTTATATTGTTGAGATGTTGCCTAACAACATATTTATACCAAAGTGTACAGTTTTGAAGAAAATTGAAGAAAATAGTGTTTGAAGACATACGTTTTCTACTTAGGATGAGTGTCACGTGGTCTCATCAATCCTGCAAGGGTTAAATGGCTTCATGTATAAGAACAGGTACTAACTTCATTTTTTAAAATTTCTTGTTGTAATGTATAGATTTTCTTTCCCCTTTATCAGGTGTGCAACACTTAGATAGTATATTTGGTAGTTGTGTGGAAAAAAATATACAGGGTGATGCAGAATTCCAACACATAATAGTATAAAATTTATATTTGTTCATCAAGAAATGAAGAAAATGCACCAATTAGCGTGTGCGCTGTATGTAGTTCTTAATGGTACATGTTCTTACTCCTCGGTTGTCATTGGTCAGCCATATTGTTATGACGGAATGAGACTTATTATGGGATAAAATCTGCTTTTTCTGTAAAAAGAGTTAAACAGTACCAAATGTTATATATACAAGGTAACTTTTCTTCTTCGGTAGGGGACTCTGCTTGCACTCGCATCATAAACTGGGCAATGTTCTTCAATATGAGCTTTATTTCGATAAAATATGTTCAGAAGTTTCGCAGATATAGCCCTTAGTATATAGTAGTTAGAAGCAATGCACAACAATATAATATATATGAAAAATGACATATGTTTATTGTTGAGATATTGCCTAACAACATATTTATACCAAAGAATACAGTTTTGAAGAAAATTGAAGAAAATAGTGTTTGAAGACATACGTTTTCTACTTAGGATGAGTGTCACGTGGTCTCATCAATCCTGCAAGGGTTAAATGGCTTCATGTATAACAACAGGTACTAACTTCATTTTTTAAAACTTCTTGTTATAATGTATAGATTTCCTTTCCCCTTTATCAGGTGTGCAACACTTAGGTAGTATATTTGGTAGTTGTGTGGAAAAAAATATACAGGGTGATGCAGAATTCCAACACTTAATAGTATAAAATTTATGTTTGTTCATCAAGAAATGAAGAAAATGCACCAATTAGCGTGTGCGCTGTATGTAGTTCTGAATGGCACATGTTCTTACACCTCGGTTGTCATTGGTCAGCCATACTGTTATGAGGGAATGAGACTTATTATGGTATAAAATCTGTTATATTCTGTAAAAAGAGTTAAACAGTACCAAATGTTATATATACAAGGTAACTTTTCTTCTACGGTAGGGGACTCTGCTTGCACTCGCATCATAAGGTGGGCAATGTTCTTCAATTTGAGCTTGATTTCGATAAAATATGTTCAGAAGTTTCGGAGATATAGCCCTTAGTATATAGTAGTTAGAAGCAATGCACAACAATATAATATATATGAAAAATGACATATGTTATATTGTTGAGATGTTGCCTAACAACATATTTATACCAAAGAATACAGTTTGAAGAAAATTGAAGAAAATAGTGTTTGAAGACATATATTTTCTACTTAGGATGAGTGTCACGTGGTCTCATCAATCCTGCAAGGGTTAAATGGCTTCATGTATAACAACAGGTACTAACTTCATTTTTTAAAATTTCCTGTTGTAACGTATAGATTTTATTTCCCCTTTATCATGTGTGCAACACTTAGATAGTATATTTGGTAGTTGTGTGTAAAAAAATATACAGGGTGATGCAGAATTCAAACCCTTAATAATATGAAATTATTGTTTGTTCATCAAAAAATAAAGAAAATGCACCGATTAGCGTGTGCGCTGTATGAAGTTCCGAATGGCACATGTTCTTACTTCTCGGTTGTCATTGGTCAGCCATATTGTTATGAGGGAATGAGATTTATTATGGGATAAAATCTCTTATATTCTGTAAAAAGAGTTAAACAGTACCAAATGTTATATATACAAGGTAACTTTTCTTCTACGGTAGGGAACTCTGCTTTCACTCACATCATAAACTGGGCAACGCTCGTCAATTTGAGCTTTATTTCGTTAAAATATGTTCAGAAGTTTCGGAGATATAGCTTTTAGTATATAGTAGTTAGAAGCAATGCACAACAATATAATATATATGAAAAATGACATATGTTATATTGTTGAGATGTTGCCTAACAACATATTTATACCAAAGTGTACAGTTTTGAAGAAAATTGAAGAAAAGAGGGTTTGAAGACATACGTTTTCTACTTAGGATGGGTGTCACGTGGTCTCATCAATCCGGCAAGGGTTAAATGACTTCATGTATAACAACAGGTACTAACTTCATTTTTTAAAATTTCTTGTTGTAATGTATAGATTTTATTTCCCCTTTATCATGTGTGCAACACTTAGATAGTATATTTGGTAGTTGTGTGGAAAAAAATATACAATGTGATGCAGAATTCAAACCCTTAATAATATGAAATTATTGTTTGTTCATCAAAAAATAAAGAAAATGCACCAATTAGCGTGTGCGCTGTATGAAGTTCTAAATGGCACATGTTCTTACTTCTCGGTTGTCATTGGTCAGCCATATTGTTATGAGGGAATGAGACTTATTATGGGATAAAATCTCTTATATTTTGTAAAAAGAGTTAAACAGTACCAAAGGTTATATATACAAGGTAACTTTTCTTCTACGGTAGAAAACTCTGCTTTCACTCACATCATAAACTGGGCAACGCTCGTCAATTTGAGCTTTATTTCGTTAAAATATGTTCAGAAGTTTCGGAGATATAGAAATTAGTATATAGTAGTTAGAAGCAATGCACAACAATATAATATATATGAAAAATGACATATGTTATATTGTTGAGATGTTGCCTAACAACATATTTATACCAAAGAATACAGTTTTTAAGAAAATTGAAGAAAATAGTGTTTGAAGACATACATTTTCTACTTAGGATGAGTGTCACGTGGTCTCATCAATCCTGCAAGGGTTAAATGGCTTCATGTATAACAACAGGTACTAACTTCATTTTTTAAAATTTCTTGTTGTAATGTATAGATTTTATTTCCCCTTTATCATGTGTGCAACACTTAGATGGTATATTTGGTAGTTGTATTTAAAAAAATATACAGGGTGATGCAGAATTCCAACACTTAATAATATTAAATTATTGTTTGTTCATCAAAAAATAAAGAAAATGCAACGATTAGCGTGTGCGCTGTATGAAGTTCTAAATGGCACATGTTCTTACTTCTCGGTTGTCATTGGTCAGCCATATTGTTATGAGGGAATGAGATTTATTATGGGATAAAATTTGTTATATTCTGTAAAAAGAGTTAAACAGTACCAAATGATATATATATACAAGGTAACTTTTCTTCTACGGTAGGGAACTCTGCTTTCACTCACATCATAAACTGGGCAACGCTCGTCAATTTGAGCTTTATTTCGTTAAAATATGTTCAGAAGTTTCGGAGATATAGCCCTTAGTATATAGTAGTTAGGAGCAATGCACAACAATATAATATATATGAAAAAATGATATATGTTATATTGTTGAGATGTTGCCTAACAACATATTTATACCAAAGTGTACAGTTTTGAAGAAAATTGAAGAAAATAGTGTTTGAAGACATACGTTTTCTACTTAGGATGAGTGTCACGTGGTCTCATCAATCCTGCAAGGGTTAAATGGCTTCATGTATAAGAACAGGTACTAACTTCATTTTTTAAAATTTCTTGTTGTAATGTATAGATTTTCTTTCCCCTTTATCAGGTGTGCAACACTTAGATAGTATATTTGGTAGTTGTGTGGAAAAAAATATACAGGGTGATGCAGAATTCCAACACATAATAGTATAAAATTTATATTTGTTCATCAAGAAATGAAGAAAATGCACCAATTAGCGTGTGCGCTGTATGTAGTTCTTAATGGTACATGTTCTTACTCCTCGGTTGTCATTGGTCAGCCATATTGTTATGACGGAATGAGACTTATTATGGGATAAAATCTGCTTTTTCTGTAAAAAGAGTTAAACAGTACCAAATGTTATATATACAAGGTAACTTTTCTTCTTCGGTAGGGGACTCTGCTTGCACTCGCATCATAAACTGGGCAATGTTCTTCAATATGAGCTTTATTTCGATAAAATATGTTCAGAAGTTTCGCAGATATAGCCCTTAGTATATAGTAGTTAGAAGCAATGCACAACAATATAATATATATGAAAAATGACATATGTTTATTGTTGAGATATTGCCTAACAACATATTTATACCAAAGAATACAGTTTTGAAGAAAATTGAAGAAAATAGTGTTTGAAGGCATACGTTTTCTACTTAGGATGAGTGTCACGTGGTCTCATCAATCCTGCAAGGGTTAAATGGCTTCATGTATAACAACAGGTACTAACTTCATTTTTTAAAACTTCTTGTTATAATGTATAGATTTCCTTTCCCCTTTATCAGGTGTGCAACACTTAGGTAGTATATTTGGTAGTTGTGTGGAAAAAAATATACAGGGTGATGCAGAATTCCAACACTTAATAGTATAAAATTTATGTTTGTTCATCAAGAAATGAAGAAAATGCACCAATTAGCGTGTGCGCTGTATGTAGTTCTGAATGGCACATGTTCTTACACCTCGGTTGTCATTGGTCAGCCATACTGTTATGAGGGAATGAGACTTATTATGGTATAAAATCTGTTATATTCTGTAAAAAGAGTTAAACAGTACCAAATGTTATATATACAAGGTAACTTTTCTTCTACGGTAGGGGACTCTGCTTGCACTCGCATCATAAGGTGGGCAATGTTCTTCAATTTGAGCTTGATTTCGATAAAATATGTTCAGAAGTTTCGGAGATATAGCCCTTAGTATATAGTAGTTAGAAGCAATGCACAACAATATAATATATATGAAAAATGACATATGTTATATTGTTGAGATGTTGCCTAACAACATATTTATACCAAAGAATACAGTTTGAAGAAAATTGAAGAAAATAGTGTTTGAAGACATATATTTTCTACTTAGGATGAGTGTCACGTGGTCTCATCAATCCTGCAAGGGTTAAATAGCTTCATGTATAACAACAGGTACTAACTTCATTTTTTAAAATTTCTTGTTGCAACGTATAGATTTTATTTCCCCTTTATCATGTGTGCAACACTTAGATGGTATATTTGGTAGTTGTGTGTAAAAAAATATACAGGGTGATGCAGAATTCCAACACTTAATAATATTAAATTATTGTTTGTTCATCAAAAAATAAAGAAAATGCAACGATTAGCGTGTGCGCTGTATGAAGTTCTGAATGGCACATGTTCTTACTTCTCGGTTGTCATTGGTCAGCCATATTGTTATGAGGGAATGAGATTTATTATGGGATAAAATCTCTTATATTCTGTAAAAAGAGTTAAACAGTACCAAATGATATATATATACAAGGTAACTTTTCTTCTACGGTAGGGAACTCTGCTTTCACTCACATCATAAACTGGGCAACGCTCGTCAATTTGAGCTTTATTTCGTTAAAATATGTTCAGAAGTTTCGGAGATATAGCCCTTAGTATATAGTAGTTAGGAGCAATGCACAACAATATAATATATATGAAAAAATGATATATGTTATATTGTTGAGATGTTGCCTAACAACATATTTATACCAAAGTGTACAGTTTTGAAGAAAATTGAAGAAAATAGTGTTTGAAGACATACGTTTTCTACTTAGGATGAGTGTCACGTGGTCTCATCAATCCTGCAAGGGTTAAATGGCTTCATGTATAACAACAGGTACTAAGTTCATTTTTTAAAACTTCTTGTTGTAATGTATAGATTTTCTTTCCCCTTTATCAGGTGTGCAACACTTAGATAGTGTATTTGGTAGTTGTGTGGAAAAAAATATACAGGGTGATGCAGAATTCCAACACATAATAGTATAAAATTTATATTTGTTCATCAAGAAATGAATTAAATGCACCAATTAGCGTGTGCGCTGTATGTAGTTCTGAATGGCACATGTTCTTACTCCTCGGTTGTCATTGGTCAGCCATATTGTTATGAGGGAATGAGACTTATTATGGGATAAAATCTGTTATATTCTGTAAAAAGAGTTAAACAGTACCAAATGTTATATATACAAGGTAACTTTTCTTCTTCGGTAGGGGACTCTGCTTGCACTCGCATCATAAACTGGGCAATGTTCTTCAATATGAGCTTTATTTCGATAAAATATGTTCAGAAGTTTCGCAGATATAGCCCTTAGTATATAGTAGTTAGAAGCAATGCACAACAATATAATATATATGAAAAATGACATATGTTTATTGTTGAGATATTGCCTAACAACATATTTATACCAAAGAATACAGTTTTGAAGAAAATTGAAGAAAATAGTGTTTGAAGACATACGTTTTCTACTTAGGATGAGTGTCACGTGGTCTCATCAATCTTGCAAGGGTTAAATGGCTTCATGTATAACAACAGGTACTAACTTCATTTTTAAAAACTTCTTGTTATAATGTATAGATTTCCTTTCCCCTTTATCAGGTGTGCAACACTTAGGTAGTATATTTGGTAGTTGTGTGGAAAAAAATATACAGGGTGATGCAGAATTCCAACACTTAATAGTATAAAATTTATGTTTGTTCATCAAGAAATGAAGAAAATGCACCAATTAGCGTGTGCGCTGTATGTAGTTCTGAATGGCACATTTTCTTACACCTCGGTTGTCATTGGTCAGCCATATTGTTATGAGGGAATGAGACTTATTATGGGATAAAATCTGTTATATTCTGTAAAAAGAGTTAAACAGTACCAAATGTTATATATACAAGGTAACTTTTCTTCTTCGGTAGGGGACTCTGCTTGCACTCGCATCATAAACTGGGCAATGTTCTTCAATTTGAGCTTTATTTCGATAAAATATGTTCAGAAGTTTCGGAGATATAGCCCTTAGTATATAGTAGTTAGAAGCAATGCACAACAATATAATATATATGAAAAATGACATATGTTATATTGTTGAGATGTTGCCTAACAACATATTTATACCAAAGAATACAGTTTTGAAGAAAATTGAAGAAAATAGTGTTTGAAGACATACATTTTCTACTTAGGATGAGTGTCACGTGGTCTCATCAATCCTCCAAGGGTTAAATGGCTTCATGTATAACAACAGGAACTAACTTCATTTTTTAAAATTTCTTGTAATGTATAGATTTTATTTCCCCTTTATCATGTGTGCAACACTTAGATAGTATATTTGGTAGTTGTGTGTAAAAAAAATATACAGGGTGATGCAGAATTCCAACACTTAATAGTATAAAATTTATGTTTGATCATCAAGAAATGAAGAAAATGCACCAATTAGCGTGTGCGCTGTATGTAGTTCTTAATGGCACATGTTCTTACTTTTCGGTTGTCATTGGTCAGCCATATTGTTATGAGGGAATGAGACTTATTATGGGATAAAATTTGTTATTTTCTGTAAAAAGAGTTAAACAGTACCAAATGTTATATATATAAGGTAACTTTTCTTCTACGGTAGGGAACTCTGCTTTCACTCACATCATAAACTGGGCAACGCTCATCAATTTGAGCCTTATTTCGTTAAAATATGTTCAGAAGTTTCGGAGATATAGCCCTTAGTATATAGTAGTTAGGAGCAATGCACAACAATATAATATATATGAAAAAATGATATATGTTATATTGTTGAGATGTTGCCTAACAACATATTTATACCAAAGTGTACAGTTTTGAAGAAAATTGAAGAAAATAGTGTTTGAAGACATACGTTTTCTACTTAGGATGAGTGTCACGTGGTCTCATCAATCCTGCAAGGGTTAAATGGCTTCATGTATAACAACAGGTACTAACTTCATTTTAAAAATTTCTTGTTGCAACGTATAGATTTTATTTCCCCTTTATCATGTGTGCAACACTTAGATGGTATATTTGGTAGTTGTATTTAAAAAAATATACAGGGTGATGCAGAATTCCAACACTTAATAATATTAAATTATTGTTTGTTCATCAAAAAATAAAGAAAATGCAACGATTAGCGTGTGCGCTGTATGAAGTTCTAAATGGCACATGTTCTTACTTCTCGGTTGTCATTGGTCAGCCATATTGTTATGAGGGAATGAGACTTATTATGGGATAAAATCTGTTATATTCTGTAAAAAGAGTTAAACAGTACCAAATGTTATATATACAAGGTAACTTTTCTTCTTCGGTAGGGGACTCTGCTTGCACTCGCATCATAAACTGGGCAATGTTCTTCAATATGAGCTTTATTTCGATAAAATATGTTCAGAAGTTTCGCAGATATAGCCCTTAGTATATAGTAGTTAGAAGCAATGCACAACAATATAATATATATGAAAAATGACATATGTTTATTGTTGAGATATTGCCTAACAACATATTTATACCAAAGAATACAGTTTTGAAGAAAATTGAAGAAAATAGTGTTTGAAGACATACGTTTTCTACTTAGGATGAGTGTCACGTGGTCTCATCAATCTTGCAAGGGTTAAATGGCTTCATGTATAACAACAGGTACTAACTTCATTTTTAAAAACTTCTTGTTATAATGTATAGATTTCCTTTCCCCTTTATCAGGTGTGCAACACTTAGGTAGTATATTTGGTAGTTGTGTGGAAAAAAATATACAGGGTGATGCAGAATTCCAACACTTAATAGTATAAAATTTATGTTTGTTCATCAAGAAATGAAGAAAATGCACCAATTAGCGTGTGCGCTGTATGTAGTTCTGAATGGCACATTTTCTTACACCTCGGTTGTCATTGGTCAGCCATATTGTTATGAGGGAATGAGACTTATTATGGGATAAAATCTGTTATATTCTGTAAAAAGAGTTAAACAGTACCAAATGTTATATATACAAGGTAACTTTTCTTCTTCGGTAGGGGACTCTGCTTGCACTCGCATCATAAACTGGGCAATGTTCTTCAATTTGAGCTTTATTTCGATAAAATATGTTCAGAAGTTTCGGAGATATAGCCCTTAGTATATAGTAGTTAGAAGCAATGCACAACAATATAATATATATGAAAAATGACATATGTTATATTGTTGAGATGTTGCCTAACAACATATTTATACCAAAGAATACAGTTTTGAAGAAAATTGAAGAAAATAGTGTTTGAAGACATACATTTTCTACTTAGGATGAGTGTCACGTGGTCTCATCAATCCTCCAAGGGTTAAATGGCTTCATGTATAACAACAGGAACTAACTTCATTTTTTAAAATTTCTTGTAATGTATAGATTTTATTTCCCCTTTATCATGTGTGCAACACTTAGATAGTATATTTGGTAGTTGTGTGTAAAAAAAATATACAGGGTGATGCAGAATTCCAACACTTAATAGTATAAAATTTATGTTTGATCATCAAGAAATGAAGAAAATGCACCAATTAGCGTGTGCGCTGTATGTAGTTCTTAATGGCACATGTTCTTACTTTTCGGTTGTCATTGGTCAGCCATATTGTTATGAGGGAATGAGACTTATTATGGGATAAAATTTGTTATTTTCTGTAAAAAGAGTTAAACAGTACCAAATGTTATATATATAAGGTAACTTTTCTTCTACGGTAGGGAACTCTGCTTTCACTCACATCATAAACTGGGCAACGCTCATCAATTTGAGCCTTATTTCGTTAAAATATGTTCAGAAGTTTCGGAGATATAGCCCTTAGTATATAGTAGTTAGGAGCAATGCACAACAATATAATATATATGAAAAAATGATATATGTTATATTGTTGAGATGTTGCCTAACAACATATTTATACCAAAGTGTACAGTTTTGAAGAAAATTGAAGAAAATAGTGTTTGAAGACATACGTTTTCTACTTAGGATGAGTGTCACGTGGTCTCATCAATCCTGCAAGGGTTAAATGGCTTCATGTATAAGAACAGGTACTAACTTCATTTTTTAAAATTTCTTGTTGTAATGTATAGATTTTCTTTCCCCTTTATCAGGTGTGCAACACTTAGATAGTATATTTGGTAGTTGTGTGGAAAAAAATATACAGGGTGATGCAGAATTCCAACACATAATAGTATAAAATTTATATTTGTTCATCAAGAAATGAAGAAAATGCACCAATTAGCGTGTGCGCTGTATGTAGTTCTTAATGGTACATGTTCTTACTCCTCGGTTGTCATTGGTCAGCCATATTGTTATGACGGAATGAGACTTATTATGGGATAAAATCTGCTTTTTCTGTAAAAAGAGTTAAACAGTACCAAATGTTATATATACAAGGTAACTTTTCTTCTTCGGTAGGGGACTCTGCTTGCACTCGCATCATAAACTGGGCAATGTTCTTCAATATGAGCTTTATTTCGATAAAATATGTTCAGAAGTTTCGCAGATATAGCCCTTAGTATATAGTAGTTAGAAGCAATGCACAACAATATAATATATATGAAAAATGACATATGTTTATTGTTGAGATATTGCCTAACAACATATTTATACCAAAGAATACAGTTTTGAAGAAAATTGAAGAAAATAGTGTTTGAAGACATACGTTTTCTACTTAGGATGAGTGTCACGTGGTCTCATCAATCCTGCAAGGGTTAAATGGCTTCATGTATAACAACAGGTACTAACTTCATTTTTTAAAACTTCTTGTTATAATGTATAGATTTCCTTTCCCCTTTATCAGGTGTGCAACACTTAGGTAGTATATTTGGTAGTTGTGTGGAAAAAAATATACAGGGTGATGCAGAATTCCAACACTTAATAGTATAAAATTTATGTTTGTTCATCAAGAAATGAAGAAAATGCACCAATTAGCGTGTGCGCTGTATGTAGTTCTGAATGGCACATGTTCTTACACCTCGGTTGTCATTGGTCAGCCATACTGTTATGAGGGAATGAGACTTATTATGGTATAAAATCTGTTATATTCTGTAAAAAGAGTTAAACAGTACCAAATGTTATATATACAAGGTAACTTTTCTTCTACGGTAGGGGACTCTGCTTGCACTCGCATCATAAGGTGGGCAATGTTCTTCAATTTGAGCTTGATTTCGATAAAATATGTTCAGAAGTTTCGGAGATATAGCCCTTAGTATATAGTAGTTAGAAGCAATGCACAACAATATAATATATATGAAAAATGACATATGTTATATTGTTGAGATGTTGCCTAACAACATATTTATACCAAAGAATACAGTTTGAAGAAAATTGAAGAAAATAGTGTTTGAAGACATATATTTTCTACTTAGGATGAGTGTCACGTGGTCTCATCAATCCTGCAAGGGTTAAATAGCTTCATGTATAACAACAGGTACTAACTTCATTTTTTAAAATTTCTTGTTGCAACGTATAGATTTTATTTCCCCTTTATCATGTGTGCAACACTTAGATGGTATATTTGGTAGTTGTGTGTAAAAAAATATACAGGGTGATGCAGAATTCCAACACTTAATAATATTAAATTATTGTTTGTTCATCAAAAAATAAAGAAAATGCAACGATTAGCGTGTGCGCTGTATGAAGTTCTGAATGGCACATGTTCTTACTTCTCGGTTGTCATTGGTCAGCCATATTGTTATGAGGGAATGAGATTTATTATGGGATAAAATCTCTTATATTCTGTAAAAAGAGTTAAACAGTACCAAATGATATATATATACAAGGTAACTTTTCTTCTACGGTAGGGAACTCTGCTTTCACTCACATCATAAACTGGGCAACGCTCGTCAATTTGAGCTTTATTTCGTTAAAATATGTTCAGAAGTTTCGGAGATATAGCCCTTAGTATATAGTAGTTAGGAGCAATGCACAACAATATAATATATATGAAAAAATGATATATGTTATATTGTTGAGATGTTGCCTAACAACATATTTATACCAAAGTGTACAGTTTTGAAGAAAATTGAAGAAAATAGTGTTTGAAGACATACGTTTTCTACTTAGGATGAGTGTCACGTGGTCTCATCAATCCTGCAAGGGTTAAATGGCTTCATGTATAACAACAGGTACTAAGTTCATTTTTTAAAACTTCTTGTTGTAATGTATAGATTTTCTTTCCCCTTTATCAGGTGTGCAACACTTAGATAGTATATTTGGTAGTTGTGTGGAAAAAAATATACAATGTGATGCAGAATTCAAACCCTTAATAATATGAAATTATTGTTTGTTCATCAAAAAATAAAGAAAATGCACCAATTAGCGTGTGCGCTGTATGAAGTTCTAAATGGCACATGTTCTTACTTCTCGGTTGTCATTGGTCAGCCATATTGTTATGAGGGAATGAGACTTATTATGGGATAAAATCTCTTATATTTTGTAAAAAGAGTTAAACAGTACCAAAGGTTATATATACAAGGTAACTTTTCTTCTACGGTAGAAAACTCTGCTTTCACTCACATCATAAACTGGGCAACGCTCGTCAATTTGAGCTTTATTTCGTTAAAATATGTTCAGAAGTTTCGGAGATATAGAAATTAGTATATAGTAGTTAGAAGCAATGCACAACAATATAATATATATGAAAAATGACATATGTTATATTGTTGAGATGTTGCCTAACAACATATTTATACCAAAGAATACAGTTTTTAAGAAAATTGAAGAAAATAGTGTTTGAAGACATACATTTTCTACTTAGGATGAGTGTCACGTGGTCTCATCAATCCTGCAAGGGTTAAATGGCTTCATGTATAACAACAGGTACTAACTTCATTTTTTAAAATTTCTTGTTGTAATGTATAGATTTTATTTCCCCTTTATCATGTGTGCAACACTTAGATAGTATATTTGGTAGTTGTGTGGAAAAAAATATACAGGGTGAAGCAGAATTCCAACACTTAATAGTATAAAATTTATGTTTGTTCATCAAGAAATGAAGAAAATGCACCAATTAGCGTGTGCGCTGTATGTAGTTCTTAATGGCACATGTTCTTGCTCCTCGGTTGTCATTGGTCAGCCATATTGTTATGAGGGATTGAGACTTATTATGGGATAAAATCTGTTATATTCTGTAAAAAGAGTTAAACAGTACCAAATGTTATATATACAAGGTAACTTTTCTTCTACGGTAGGGAACTCTGCTTTCACTCACATCATAAACTGTGCAACGCTCGTCAAATTGAGCTTTATTTCGTTAAAATATGTTCAGAAGTTTCGGAGATATAGAAATTAGTATATAGTAGTTAGAAGCAATGCACAACAATATAATATATATGAAAAATGACATATGTTATATTGTTGAGATGTTGCCTAACAACATATTTATACCAAAGAATACAGTTTTTAAGAAAATTGAAGAAAATAGTGTTTGAAGACATACATTTTCTACTTAGGATGAGTGTCACGTGGTCTCATCAATCCTGCAAGGGTTAAATGGCTTCATGTATAACAACAGGTATTAACTTCATTTTTTTAAATTTCTTGTTGTAATGTATAGATTTTATTTCCCCTTTATCATGTGTGCAACACTTAGATAGTATATTTGGTAGTTGTGTGGAAAAAATATACAGGGTGATGCAGAATTCCAACACATAATAGTATAAAATTTATATTTGTTCATCAAGAAATGAAGAAAATGCACCAATTAGCGTGTGCGCTGTATGTAGTTCTGAATGGCACATGTTCTTACTCCTCGGTTGTCATTGGTCAGCCATATTGTTATGAGGGAATGAGACTTATTATGGGATAAAATCTGTTATATTCTGTAAAAAGAGTTAAACAGTACCAAATGTTATATATACAAGGTAACTTTTCTTCTACCGTAGGGGACTCTGCTTGCACTCGCATCATAAGCTGGGCAATGTTCTTCAATTTGAGCTTTATTTCGATAAAATATGTTCAGAAGTTTCGGAGATATAGCCCTTAGTATATAGTAGTTAGAATGATGCACAGCAATATAATATATATGAAAAATGACATATGTTATATTGTTGAGATTTTGCCTAACAACATATTTATACCAAAGAATACAGTTTGAAGAAAATTGAAGAAAATAGTGTTTGAAGACATACATTTTCTACTTAGGATGAGTGTCACGTGGTCTCATCAATCCTGCAAGGGTTAAATGGCTTCATGTATAACAACAGGTACTAACTACATTTTTTAAAATTTCTTGTTGTAACGTATAGATTTTATTTCCCCTTTATCATGTGTGCAACACTTAGATAGTATATTTGGTAGTTGTGTGTAAGAAATTATACAGGGTGAAGCAGAATTCAAACCCTTAATAATATGAAATTATTGTTTGTTCATCAAAAAATAAAGAAAATGCACCGATTAGCGTGTGCGCTGTATGAAGTTCTGAATGGCACATGTTCTTACTTCTCGGTTGTCATTGGTCAGCCATATTGTTATGAGGGAATGAGATTTATTGTGGGATAAAATCTCTTATATTCTGTAAAAAGAGTTAAACAGCACCAAATGTTATATATACAAGGTAACTTTTCTTCTACGGTAGGGAACTCTGCTTTCACTCACATCATAAACTTGGCAATGTTCTTCAATTT
Organism: Thermobia domestica; assembly: GCF_964235325.1. Classification (NCBI taxonomy): domain Eukaryota; kingdom Metazoa; phylum Arthropoda; class Insecta; order Zygentoma; family Lepismatidae; genus Thermobia; species Thermobia domestica. The sequence continues at coordinate 263,965,795 of NC_137455.1, forward strand.
GAGCTTTATTTCGATAAAATATGTTCAGAAGTTTCGGAGATATAGCCCTTAGTATATAGTAGTTAGAAGCAATGCACAACAATATAATATATATGAAAAATGACATATGTTATATTGTTGAGATGTTGCCTAACAACATATTTATACCAAACAATACAGTTTGAAGAAAATTGATGAAAATAGTGTTTGAAGACATACATTTTGTACTTAGGATGAGTGTCACGTGGTCTCATCAATCCTGCAAGGGTTAAATGGCTTCATGTATAACAACAGGTACTAACTTCATTTTTTAAAATTTCTTGTTGTAATGTATAGATTTTATTTCCCCTTTATCATGTGTGCAACACTTAGATAGTATATTTGGTAGTTGTGTGTAAAAAAATATACAGGGTGATGCAGAATTCAAACCCTTTATAATATGAAATTATTGTTTGTTCATCAAAAAATAAAGAAAATGCACCAATTAGCGTGTGCGCTGTAAGAAGTTCTGAATGGCACATGTTCTTACTTCTCGGTTGTCATTGGTCAGCCATATTGTTATGAGGGAATGAAACTTATTATGGGATAAAATCTCTTATATTCTGTAAAAAGAGTTAAACAGTACCAAATGTTATATATACAAGGTAACTTTTCTTCTACGGTAGGGAACTCTGCTTTCACTCACATCATTAACTGGGCAACGCTCGTCAATTTGAGACTTATTTCGTTAAAATATGTTCAGAAGTTTCGGAGATATAGCCCTTAGTATATAGTAGTTAGGAGCAATGCACAACAATATAATATATATGAAAAAATGATATATGTTATATTGTTGAGATGTTGCCTAACAACATATTTATACCAAAGTGTACAGTTTTGAAGAAAATTGAAGAAAATAGAGTTTGAAGACATACGTTTTCTACTTAGGATGAGTGTCACGTGGTCTCATCAATCCTGCAAGGGTTAAATGGCTTCATGTATAACAACAGGTACTAAGTTCATTTTTTAAAACTTTTTGTTGTAATGTATAGATTTTCTTTCCCCTTTATCAGGTGTGCAACACTTAGATAGTATATTTGGTAGTTGTGTGGAAAAAAATATACAGGGTGATGCAGAATTCCAACACTTAATAGTATAAAATTTATGTTTGATCATCAAGAAATGAAGAAAATGCACCAATTAGCGTGTGCGCTGTATGAAGTTCTGAATGGCACATGTTCTTACTCCTCGGTTGTCATTGGTCAGCCATATTGTTATGACGGAATGAGACTTATTATGGGATAAAATCTGCTTTTTCTGTAAAAAGAGTTAAACAGTACCAAATGTTATATATACAAGGTAACTTTTCTTCTTCGGTAGGGGACTCTGCTTGCACTCGCATCATAAACTGGGCAATGTTCTTCAATATGAGCTTTATTTCGATAAAATATGTTCAGAAGTTTCGCAGATATAGCCCTTAGTATATAGTAGTTAGAAGCAATGCACAACAATATAATATATATGAAAAATGACATATGTTTATTGTTGAGATATTGCCTAACAACATATTTATACCAAAGAATACAGTTTTGAAGAAAATTGAAGAAAATAGTGTTTGAAGACATACGTTTTCTACTTAGGATGAGTGTCACGTGGTCTCATCAATCCTGCAAGGGTTGAATGGCTTCATGTATAACAACAGGTACTAACTTCATTTTTTAAAACTTCTTGTTATAATGTATAGATTTCCTTTCCCCTTTATCAGGTGTGCAACACTTAGGTAGTATATTTGGTAGTTGTGTGGAAAAAAATATACAGGGTGATGCAGAATTCCAACACTTAATAGTATAAAATTTATGTTTGTTCATCAAGAAATGAAGAAAATGCACCAATTAGCGTGTGCGCTGTATGTAGTTCTGAATGGCACATGTTCTTACACCTCGGTTGTCATTGGTCAGCCATACTGTTATGAGGGAATGAGACTTATTATGGTATAAAATCTGTTATATTCTGTAAAAAGAGTTAAACAGTACCAAATGTTATATATACAAGGTAACTTTTCTTCTACGGTAGGGGACTCTGCTTGCACTCGCATCATAAGCTGGGCAATGTTCTTCAATTTGAGCTTGATTTCGATAAAATATGTTCAGAGGTTTCGGAGATATAGCCCTTAGTATATAGTAGTTAGAAGCAATGCACAGCAATATAATATATATGAAAAATGACATATGTTATATTGTTGAGATGTTGCCTAACAACATATTTATACCAAAGAATACAGTTTGAAGAAAATTGAAGAAAATAGTGTTTGAAGACATATATTTTCTACTTAGGATGAGTGTCACGTGGTCTCATCAATCCTGCAAGGGTTAAATAGCTTCATGTATAACAACAGGTACTAACTTCATTTTTTAAAATTTCTTGTTGCAACGTATAGATTTTATTTCCCCTTTATCATGTGTGCAACACTTAGATGGTATATTTGGTAGTTGTGTGTAAAAAAATATACAGGGTGATGCAGAATTCCAACACTTAATAATATTAAATTATTGTTTGTTCATCAAAAAATAAAGAAAATGCAACGATTAGCGTGTGCGCTGTATGAAGTTCTGAATGGCACATGTTCTTACTTCTCGGTTGTCATTGGTCAGCCATATTGTTATGAGGGAATGAGATTTATTATGGGATAAAATCTCTTATATTCTGTAAAAAGAGTTAAACAGTACCAAATGATATATATATACAAGGTAACTTTTCTTCTACGGTAGGGAACTCTGCTTTCACTCACATCATAAACTGGGCAACGCTCGTCAATTTGAGCTTTATTTCGTTAAAATATGTTCAGAAGTTTCGGAGATATAGCTTTTAGTATATAGTAGTTAGAAGCAATGCACAACAATATAATATATATGAAAAATGACATATGTTATATTGTTGAGATGTTGCCTAACAACATATTTATACCAAAGTGTACAGTTTTGAAGAAAATTGAAGAAAATAGGGTTTGAAGACATACGTTTTCTACTTAGGATGAGTGTCACGTGGTCTCATCAATCCGGCAAGGGTTAAATGACTTCATGTATAACAACAGGTACTAACTTCATTTTTTAAAATTTCTTGTTGCAACGTATAGATTTTATTTCCCCTTTATCATGTGTGCAACACTTAGATGGTATATTTGGTAGTTGTGTGTAAAAAAATATACAGGGTGATGCAGAATTCCAACACTTAATAATATTAAATTATTGTTTGTTCATCAAAAAATAAATAAAATGCAACGATTAGCGTGTGCGCTGTATGAAGTTCTGAATGGCACATGTTCTTACTTCTCGGTTGTCATTGGTCAGCCATATTGTTATGAGGGAATGAGATTTATTATGGGATAAAATCTCTTATATTCTGTAAAAAGAGTTAAACAGTACCAAATGATATATATATACAAGGTAACTTTTCTTCTACGGTAGGGAACTCTGCTTTCACTCACATCATAAACTGGGCAACGCTCGTCAATTTGAGCTTTATTTCGTTAAAATATGTTCAGAAGTTTCGGAGATATAGAAATTAGTATATAGTAGTTAGAAGCAATGCACAACAATATAATATATATGAAAAATGACATATGTTATATTGTTGAGATGTTGCCTAACAACATATTTATACCAAAGAATACAGTTTTTAAGAAAATTGAAGAAAATAGTGTTTGAAGACATACATTTTCTACTTAGGATGAGTGTCACGTGGTCTCATCAATCCTGCAAGGGTTAAATGGCTTCATGTATAACAACAGGTACTAACTTCATTTTTTAAAATTTCTTGTTGTAATGTATAGATTTTATTTCCCCTTTATCATGTGTGCAACACTTAGATAGTATATTTGGTAGTTGTGTGGAAAAAATATACAGGGTGATGCAGAATTCCAACACATAATAGTATAAAATTTATATTTGTTCATCAAGAAATGAAGAAAATGCACCAATTAGCGTGTGCGCTGTATGTAGTTCTGAATGGCACATGTTCTTACTCCTCGGTTGTCATTGGTCAGCCATATTGTTATGAGGGAATGAGACTTATTATGGGATAAAATCTGTTATATTCTGTAAAAAGAGTTAAACAGTACCAAATGTTATATATACAAGGTAACTTTTCTTCTACCGTAGGGGACTCTGCTTGCACTCGCATCATAAGCTGGGCAATGTTCTTCAATTTGAGCTTTATTTCGATAAAATATGTTCAGAAGTTTCGGAGATATAGCCCTTAGTATATAGTAGTTAGAAGCAATGCACAGCAATATAATATATATGAAAAATGACATATGTTATATTGTTGAGATGTTGCCTAACAACATATTTATACCAAAGAATACAGTTTGAAGAAAATTGAAGAAAATAGTGTTTGAAGACATACATTTTCTACTTAGGATGAGTGTCACGTGGTCTCATCAATCCTGCAAGGGTTAAATGGCTTCATGTATAACAACAGGTACTAACTACATTTTTTAAAATTTCTTGTTGCAACGTATAGATTTTATTTCCCCTTTATCATGTGTGCAACACTTAGATAGTATATTTGGTAGTTGTGTGTAAAAAAATATACAGGGTGATGCAGAATTCCAACACTTAATAATATTAAATTATTGTTTGTTCATCAAAAAATAAAGAAAATGCAACGATTAGCGTGTGCGCTGTATGAAGTTCTGAATGGCACATGTTCTTACTTCTCGGTTGTCATTGGTCAGCCATATTGTTATGAGGGAATGAGACTTATTATGGGATAAAATCTGTTATATTCTGTAAAAAGAGTTAAACAGTACCAAATGTTATATATACAAGGTAACTTTTCTTCTTCGGTAGGGGACTCTGCTTGCACTCGCATCATAAACTGGGCAATGTTCTTCAATATGAGCTTTATTTCGATAAAATATGTTCAGAAGTTTCGCAGATATAGCCCTTAGTATATAGTAGTTAGAAGCAATGCACAACAATATAATATATATGAAAAATGACATATGTTTATTGTTGAGATATTGCCTAACAACATATTTATACCAAAGAATACAGTTTTGAAGAAAATTGAAGAAAATAGTGTTTGAAGACATACGTTTTCTACTTAGGATGAGTGTCACGTGGTCTCATCAATCCTGCAAGGGTTAAATGGCTTCATGTATAACAACAGGTACTAACTTCATTTTTAAAAACTTCTTGTTATAATGTATAGATTTCCTTTCCCCTTTATCAGGTGTGCAACACTTAGGTAGTATATTTGGTAGTTGTGTGGAAAAAATATACAGGGTGATGCAGAATTCCAACACTTAATAGTATAAAATTTATGTTTGTTCATCAAGAAATGAAGAAAATGCACCAATTAGCGTGTGCGCTGTATGTAGTTCTGAATGGCACATGTTCTTACACCTCGGTTGTCATTGGTCAGCCATATTGTTATGAGGGAATGAGACTTATTATGGGATAAAATCTGTTATATTCTGTAAAAAGAGTTAAACAGTACCAAATGTTATATATACAAGGTAACTTTTCTTCTTCGGTAGGGGACTCTGCTTGCACTCGCATCATAAACTGGGCAATGTTCTTCAATTTGAGCTTTATTTCGATAAAATATGTTCAGAAGTTTCGGAGATATAGCCCTTAGTATATAGTAGTTAGAAGCAATGCACAACAATATAATATATATGAAAAATGACATATGTTATATTGTTCAGATCTTGCCTAACAACATATTTATACCAAAGAATACAGTTTTGAAGAAAATTGAAGAAAATAGTGTTTGAAGACATACATTTTCTACTTAGGATGAGTGTCACGTGGTCTCATCAATCGTGCAAGGGTTAAATGGCTTCATGTATAACAACAGGTACTAACTTCATTTTTTAAAATTTCTTGTTGTAATGTATAGATTTTCTTTCCCCTTTATCAGGTGTGCAACACTTAGATAGTATATTTGGTAGTTGTGTGGAAAAAAATATACAGGGTGATGCAGAATTCCAACACATAATAGTATAAAATTTATATTTTTTCATCAAGAAATGAAGAAAATGCACCAATTAGCGTGTGCGCTGTATGTAGTTCTTAATGGTACATGTTCTTACTCCTCGGTTGTCATTGGTCAGCCATATTGTTATGACGGAATGAGACTTATTATGGGATAAAATCTGCTTTTTCTGTAAAAAGAGTTAAACAGTACCAAATGTTATATATACAAGGTAACTTTTCTTCTTCGGTAGGGGACTCTGCTTGCACTCGCATCATAAACTGGGCAATGTTCTTCAATATGAGCTTTATTTCGATAAAATATGTTCAGAAGTTTCGCAGATATAGCCCTTAGTATATAGTAGTTAGAAGCAATGCACAACAATATAATATATATGAAAAATGACATATGTTTATTGTTGAGATATTGCCTAACAACATATTTATACCAAAGAATACAGTTTTGAAGAAAATTGAAGAAAATAGTGTTTGAAGACATACGTTTTCTACTTAGGATGAGTGTCACGTGGTCTCATCAATCCTGCAAGGGTTAAATGGCTTCATGTATAACAACAGGTACTAACTTCATTTTTTAAAACTTCTTGTTATAATGTATAGATTTCCTTTCCCCTTTATCAGGTGTGCAACACTTAGGTAGTATATTTGGTAGTTGTGTGGAAAAAAATATACAGGGTGATGCAGAATTCCAACACTTAATAGTATAAAATTTATGTTTGTTCATCAAGAAATGAAGAAAATGCACCAATTAGCGTGTGCGCTGTATGTAGTTCTGAATGGCACATGTCATTACACATCGGTTGTCATTGGTCAGCCATACTGTTATGAGGGAATGAGACTTATTATGGTATAAAATCTGTTATATTCTGTAAAAAGAGTTAAACAGTACCAAATGTTATATATACAAGGTAACTTTTCTTCTACGGTAGGGGACTCTGCTTGCACTCGCATCATAAGCTGGACAATGTTCTTCAATTTGAGCTTTATTTCGATAAAATATGTTCAGAAGTTTCGGAGATATAGCCCTTAGTATATAGCAGTTAGAAGCAATGCACAACAATATAATATATATGAAAAATGACATATGTTATATTGTTGAGATGTTGCCTAACAACATATTTATACCAAAGAATACAGTTTGAAGAAAATTGAAGAAAATAGTGTTTGAAGACATATATTTTCTACTTAGGATGAGTGTCACGTGGTCTCTTCAATCCTGCAAGGGTTAAATGGCTTCATGTATAACAACAGGTACTAACTTCATTTTTTAAAATTTCTTGTTGCAACGTATAGATTTTATTTCCCCTTTATCATGTGTGCAACACTTAGATGGTATATTTGGTAGTTGTGTGTAAAAAAATATACAGGGTGATGCAGAATTCCAACACTTAATAATATTAAATTATTGTTTGTTCATCAAAAAATAAAGAAAATGCAACGATTAGCGTGTGCGCTGTATGAAGTTCTGAATGGCACATGTTCTTACTTCTCGGTTGTCATTGGTCAGCCATATTGTTATGAGGGAATGAGATTTATTATGGGATAAAATCTCTTATATTCTGTAAAAAGAGTTAAACAGTACCAAATGATATATATATACAAGGTAACTTTTCTTCTACGGTAGGGAACTCTGCTTTCACTCACATCATAAACTGGGCAACGCTCGTCAATTTGAGCTTTATTTCGTTAAAATATGTTCAGAAGTTTCGGAGATATAGCTTTTAGTATATAGTAGTTAGAAGCAATGCACAACAATATAATATATATGAAAAATGACATATGTTATATTGTTGAGATGTTGCCTAACAACATATTTATACCAAAGTGTACAGTTTTGAAGAAAATTGAAGAAAATAGGGTTTGAAGACATACGTTTTCTACTTAGGATGAGTGTCACGTGGTCTCATCAATCCGGCAAGGGTTAAATGACTTCATGTATAACAACAGGTACTAACTTCATTTTTTAAAATTTCTTGTTGTAATGTATAGATTTTATTTCCCCTTTATCATGTGTGCAACACTTAGATAGTATATTTGGTAGTTGTGTGGAAAAAAATATAAAATGTGATGCAGAATTCGAACCCTTAATAATATGAAATTATTGTTTGTTCATCAAAAAATAAAGAAAATGCACCAATTAGCGTGTGCGCTGTATGAAGTTCTAAATGGCACATGTTCTTACTTCTCGGTTGTCATTGGTCAGCCATATTGTTATGAGGGAATGAGACTTATTATGGGATAAAATCTCTTATATTTTGTAAAAAGAGTTAAACAGTACCAAAGGTTATATATACAAAATAACTTTTCTTCTACGGTAGAAAACTCTGCTTTCACTCACATCATAAACTGGGCAACGCTCGTCAATTTGAGCTTTATTTCGTTAAAATATGTTTAGAAGTTTCGGAGATATAGCCCTTAGTATATAGTAGTTAGGAGCAATGCACAACAATATAATATATATGAAAAAATGATATATCTTATATTGTTGAGATGTTGCCTAACAACATATTTATACCAAAGTGTACAGTTTTGAAAAAAATTGAGGAAAATAATGTTTGAAGACATACGTTTTCTACTTAGGATGGGTGTCACGTGGTCTCATCAATCCTGCAAGGGTTAAATGGCTTCATGTATAACAACAGGTACTAAGTTCATTTTTTAAAACTTCTTGTTGTAATGTATAGATTTTATTTCCCCTTTATCAGGTGTGCAACACTTAGGTAGTATATTTGGTAGTTGTGTGGAAAAAAATATACAGGGTGATGCAGAATTCCAACACTTAATAGTATAAAATTTATGTTTGTTCATCAAGAAATGAAGAAAATGCACCAATTAGCGTGTGCGCTGTATGTAGTTCTTAATGGCACATGTTCTTACTTCTCGGTTGTCATTGGTCAGCCATATTGTTATGAGGGAATGAGACTTATTATGGGATATAATCTGTTATATTCTGTAAAAAGAGTTAAACAGTACCAAATATTATAAATACAAGGTAACTTTTCTTCTACGGTAGGGAACTCTGCTTTCACTCACATCATAAACTGGGCAACGCTCGTCAATTTGAGCTTTATTTCGTTAAAATATGTTCAGAAGTTTCGGAGATATAGAAATTAGTATATAGTAGTTAGAAGCAATGCACAACAATATAATATATATGAAAAATGACATATGTTATATTGTTCAGATGTTGCCTAACAACATATTTATACCAAAGAATACAGTTTTTAAGAAAATTGAAGAAAATAGTGTTTGAAGACATACATTTTCTACTTAGGATGAGTGTCACGTGGTCTCATCAATCCTGCAAGGGTTAAATGGCTTCATGTATAACAACAGGTACTAACTTCATTTTTTAAAATTTCTTGTTGTAATGTATAGATTTTATTTCCCCTTTATCATGTGTGCAACACTTAGATAGTATATTTGGTAGTTGTGTGGAAAAAATATACAGGGTGATGCAGAATTCCAACACATAATAGTATAAAATTTATATTTGTTCATCAAGAAATGAAGAAAATGCAACGATTAGCGTGTGCGCTGTATGTAGTTCTGAATGGCACATGTTCTTACTCCTCGGTTGTCATTGGTCAGCCATATTGTTATGAGGGAATGAGACTTATTATGGGATAAAATCTGTTATATTCTGTAAAAAGAGTTAAACAGTACCAAATGTTATATATACAAGGTAACTTTTCTTCTACCGTAGGGGACTCTGCTTGCACTCGCATCATAAGCTGGGCAATGTTCTTCAATTTGAGCTTTATTTCGATAAAATATGTTCAGAAGTTTCGGAGATATAGCCCTTAGTATATAGTAGTTAGAAGCAATGCACAGCAATATAATATATATGAAAAATGACATATGTTATATTGTTGAGATGTTGCCTAACAACATATTTATACCAAAGAATACAGTTTGAAGAAAATTGAAGAAAATAGTGTTTGAAGACATACATTTTCTACTTAGGATGAGTGTCACGTGGTCTCATCAATCCTGCAAGAGTTAAATGGCTTCATGTATAACAACAGGTACTAACTACATTTTTTAAAATTTCTTGTTGCAACGTATAGATTTTATTTCCCCTTTATCATGTGTGCAACACTTAGATGGTATATTTGGTAGTTGTGTGTAAAAAAATATACAGGGTGATGCAGAATTCCAACACTTAATAATATTAAATTATTGTTTGTTCATCAAAAAATAAAGAAAATGCAACGATTAGCGTGTGCGCTGTATGAAGTTCTGAATGGCACATGTTCTTACTTCTCGGTTGTCATTGGTCAGCCATATTGTTATGAGGGAATGAGACTTATTATGGGATAAAATCTGTTATATTCTGTAAAAAGAGTTAAACAGTACCAAATGTTATATATACAAGGTAACTTTTCTTCTTCGGTAGGGGACTCTGCTTGCACTCGCATCATAAACTGGGCAATGTTCTTCAATATGAGCTTTATTTCGATAAAATATGTTCAGAAGTTTCGCAGATATAGCCCTTAGTATATAGTAGTTAGAAGCAATGCACAACAATATAATATATATGAAAAATGACATATGTTTATTGTTGAGATATTGCCTAACAACATATTTATACCAAAGAATACAGTTTTGAAGAAAATTGAAGAAAATAGTGTTTGAAGACATACATTTTCTACTTAGGATGAGTGTCACGTGGTCTCATCAATCCTGCAAGGGTTAAATGGCTTCATGTATAACAACAGGTACTAACTTCATTTTTTAAAATTTCTTGTTGTAACGTATAGATTTTATTTCCCCTTTATCATGTGTGCAACACTTAGATAGTATATTTGGTAGTTGTGTGTAAAAAAATATACAGGGTGATGCAGAATTCAAACCCTTAATAATATGAAATTATTGTTTGTTCATCAAAAAATAAAGAAAATGCACCGATTAGCGTGTGCGCTGTATGAAGTTCCGAATGGCACATGTTCTTACTTCTCGGTTGTCATTGGTCAGCCATATTGTTATGAGGGAATGAGACTTATTATGGGATAAAATCTCTTATATTTTGTAAAAAGAGTTAAACAGTACCAAAGGTTATATATACAAGGTAACTTTTCTTCTACGGTAGAAAACTCTGCTTTCACTCACATCATAAACTGGGCAACCCTCGTCAATTTGAGCTTTATTTCGTTAAAATATGTTCAGAAGTTTCGGAGATATAGCCCTTAGTATATAGTAGTTAGAAGCAATGCACAACAATATAATATATATGAAAAAATGATATATCTTATATTGTTGAGATGTTGCCTAACAACATATTTATAACAAAGTGTACAGTTTTGAAGAAAATTGAAGAAAATAGTGTTTGAAGACATACGTTTTCTACTTAGGATGAGTGTCACGTGGTCTCATCAATCCTGCAAGGGTTAAATGGCTTCATGTATAACAACAGGTACTAACTTCATTTTTTAAAATTTCTTGTTGTAATGTATAGATTTTCTTTCCCCTTTATCAGGTGTGCAACACTTAGATAGTATATTTGGTAGTTGTGTGGAAAAAAATATACAGGGTGATGCAGAATTCCAACACATAATAGTATAAAATTTATATTTTTTCATCAAGAAATGAAGAAAATGCACCAATTAGCGTGTGCGCTGTATGTAGTTCTGAATGGCACATGTTCTTACTCCTCGGTTGTCATTGGTCAGCCATATTGTTATGAGGGAATGAGACTTATTATGGGATAAAATCTGTTATATTCTGTAAAAAGAGTTAAACAGTACCAAATGTTATATATACAAGGTAACTTTTCTTCTTCGGTAGGGGACTCTGCTTGCACTCGCATCATAAACTGGGCAATGTTCTTCAATATGAGCTTTATTTCGATAAAATATGTTCAGAAGTTTCGCAGATATAGCCCTTAGTATATAGTAGTTAGAAGCAATGCACAACAATATAATATATATGAAAAATGACATATGTTTATTGTTGAGATATTGCCTAACAACATATTTATACCAAAGAATACAGTTTTGAAGAAAATTGAAGAAAATAGTGTTTGAAGACATACGTTTTCTACTTAGGATGAGTGTCACGTGGTCTCATCAATCCTGCAAGGGTTAAATGGCTTCATGTATAACAACAGGTACTAACTTCATTTTTAAAAACTTCTTGTTATAATGTATAGATTTCCTTTCCCCTTTATCAGGTGTGCAACACTTAGGTAGTATATTTGGTAGTTGTGTGGAAAAAAATATACAGGGTGATGCAGAATTCCAACACTTAATAGTATAAAATTTATGTTTGTTCATCAAGAAATGAAGAAAATGCACCAATTAGCGTGTGCGCTGTATGTAGTTCTGAATGGCACATGTTCTTACACCTCGGTTGTCATTGGTCAGCCATATTGTTATGAGGGAATGAGACTTATTATGGGATAAAATCTGTTATATTCTGTAAAAAGAGTTAAACACTACCAAATGTTATATATACAAGGTAACTTTTCTTCTTCGGTAGGGACTCTGCTTGCACTCGCATCATAAACTGGGCAATGTTCTTCAATTTGAGCTTTATTTCGATAAAATATGTTCAGAAGTTTCGGAGATATAGCCCTTAGTATATAGTAGTTAGAAGCAATGCACAACAATATAATATATATGAAAAATGACATATGTTATATTGTTGAGATGTTGCCTAACAACATATTTATACCAAAGAATACAGTTTTGAAGAAAATTGAAGAAAATAGTGTTTGAAGACATACATTTTCTACTTAGGATGAGTGTCACGTGGTCTCATCAATCCTGCAAGGGTTAAATGGCTTCATGTATAACAACAGGTACTAACTTCATTTTTTAAAATTTCTTGTTGTAACGTATAGATTTTATTTCCCCTTTATCATGTGTGCAACACTTAGATAGTATATTTGGTAGTTGTGTGTAAAAAAATATACAGGGTGATGCAGAATTCAAACCCTTAATAATATGAAATTATTGTTTGTTCATCAAAAAATAAAGAAAATGCACCGATTAGCGTGTGCGCTGTATGAAGTTCCGAATGTCACATGTTCTTACTTCTCGGTTGTCATTGGTCAGCCATATTGTTATGAGGGAATGAGATTTATTATGGGATAAAATCTGTTATATTCTGTAAAAAGAGTTAAACAGTACCAAATGTTATATATACAAGGTAACTTTTCTTCTACGGTAGGGAACTCTGCTTTCACTCACATCATAAACTGGGCAACGCTCGTCAATTTGAGCTTTATTTCGTTAAAATATGTTCAGAAGTTTCGGAGATATAGCCCTTAGTATATAGTAGTTAGAAGCAATGCACAACAATATAATATATATGAAAAATGACATATGTTATATTGTTGAGATGTTGCCTAACAACATATTTATACCAAAGAATACAGTTTGAAGAAAATTGAAGAAAATAGTGTTTGAAGACATACATTTTCTACTTAGGATGAGTGTCACGTGGTCTCATCAATCCTCCAAGGGTTAAATGGCTTCATGTATAACAACAGGAACTAACTTCATTTTTTAAAATTTCTTGTAATGTATAGATTTTATTTCCCCTTTATCATGTGTGCAACACTTAGATAGTATATTTGGTAGTTGTGTGTAAAAAAAATATACAGGGTGATGCAGAATTCCAACACTTAATAGTATAAAATTTATGTTTGATCATCAAGAAATGAAGAAAATGCACCAATTAGCGTGTGCGCTGTATGTAGTTCTTAATGGCACATGTTCTTACTTTTCGGTTGTCATTGGTCAGCCATATTGTTATGAGGGAATGAGACTTATTATGGGATAAAATTTGTTATTTTCTGTAAAAAGAGTTAAACAGTACCAAATGTTATATATATAAGGTAACTTTTCTTCTACGGTAGGGAACTCTGCTTTCACTCACATCATAAACTGGGCAACGCTCATCAATTTGAGCCTTATTTCGTTAAAATATGTTCAGAAGTTTCGGAGATATAGCCCTTAGTATATAGTAGTTAGGAGCAATGCACAACAATATAATATATATGAAAAAATGATATATGTTATATTGTTGAGATGTTGCCTAACAACATATTTATACCAAAGTGTACAGTTTTGAAGAAAATTGAAGAAAATAGTGTTTGAAGACATACGTTTTCTACTTAGGATGAGTGTCACGTGGTCTCATCAATCCTGCAAGGGTTAAATGGCTTCATGTATAACAACAGGTACTAACTTCATTTTAAAAATTTCTTGTTGCAACGTATAGATTTTATTTCCCCTTTATCATGTGTGCAACACTTAGATGGTATATTTGGTAGTTGTGTGTAAAAAAATATACAGGGTGATGCAGAATTCCAACACTTAATAATATTAAATTATTGTTTGTTCATCAAAAAATAAAGAAAATGCAACGATTAGCGTGTGCGCTGTATGAAGTTCTAAATGGCACATGTTCTTACTTCTCGGTTGTCATTGGTCAGCCATATTGTTATGAGGGAATGAGATTTATTATGGGATAAAATTTGTTATATTCTGTAAAAAGAGTTAAACAGTACCAAATGATATATATATACAAGGTAACTTTTCTTCTACGGTAGGGAACTCTGCTTTCACTCACATCATAAACTGGGCAACGCTCGTCAATTTGAGCTTTATTTCGTTAAAATATGTTCAGAAGTTTCGGAGATATAGCCCTTAGTATATAGTAGTTAGGAGCAATGCACAACAATATAATATATATGAAAAAATGATATATGTTATATTGTTGAGATGTTGCCTAACAACATATTTATACCAAAGTGTACAGTTTTGAAGAAAATTGAAGAAAATAGTGTTTGAAGACATACGTTTTCTACTTAGGATGAGTGTCACGTGGTCTCATCAATCCTGCAAGGGTTAAATGGCTTCATGTATAACAACAGGTACTAACTTCATTTTTTAAAATTTCTTGTTGTAATGTATAGATTTTCTTTCCCCTTTATCAGGTGTGCAACACTTAGATAGTATATTTGGAAGTTGTGTGGAAAAAAATATACAGGGTGATGCAGAATTCCAACACATAATAGTATAAAATTTATATTTGTTCATCAAGAAATGAAGAAAATGCACCAATTAGCGTGTGCGCTGTATGTAGTTCTTAATGGTACATGTTCTTACTCCTCGGTTGTCATTGGTCAGCCATATTGTTATGACGGAATGAGACTTATTATGGGATAAAATCTGCTTTTTCTGTAAAAAGAGTTAAACAGTACCAAATGTTATATATACAAGGTAACTTTTCTTCTTCGGTAGGGGACTCTGCTTGCACTCGCATCATAAACTGGGCAATGTTCTTCAATATGAGCTTTATTTCGATAAAATATGTTCAGAAGTTTCGCAGATATAGCCCTTAGTATATAGTAGTTAGAAGCAATGCACAACAATATAATATATATGAAAAATGACATATGTTTATTGTTGAGATATTGCCTAACAACATATTTATACCAAAGAATACAGTTTTGAAGAAAATTGAAGAAAATAGTGTTTGAAGACATACGTTTTCTACTTAGGATGAGTGTCACGTGGTCTCATCAATCCTGCAAGGGTTAAATGGCTTCATGTATAACAACAGGTACTAACTTCATTTTTTAAAACTTCTTGTTATAATGTATAGATTTCCTTTCCCCTTTATCAGGTGTGCAACACTTAGGTAGTATATTTGGTAGTTGTGTGGAAAAAAATATACAGGGTGATGCAGAATTCCAACACTTAATAGTATAAAATTTATGTTTGTTCATCAAGAAATGAAGAAAATGCACCAATTAGCGTGTGCGCTGTATGTAGTTCTGAATGGCACATGTTCTTACACCTCGGTTGTCATTGGTCAGCCATACTGTTATGAGGGAATGAGACTTATTATGGTATAAAATCTGTTATATTCTGTAAAAAGAGTTAAACAGTACCAAATGTTATATATACAAGGTAACTTTTCTTCTACGGTAGGGGACTCTGCTTGCACTCGCATCATAAGCTGGGCAATGTTCTTCAATTTGAGCTTGATTTCGATAAAATATGTTCAGAAGTTTCGGAGATATAGCCCTTAGTATATAGTAGTTAGAAGCAATGCACAACAATATAATATATATGAAAAATGACATATGTTATATTGTTGAGATGTTGCCTAACAACATATTTATACCAAAGAATACAGTTTGAAGAAAATTGAAGAAAATAGTGTTTGAAGACATATATTTTCTACTTAGGATGAGTGTCACGTGGTCTCATCAATCCTGCAAGGGTTAAATAGCTTCATGTATAACAACAGGTACTAACTTCATTTTTTAAAATTTCTTGTTGCAACGTATAGATTTTATTTCCCCTTTATCATGTGTGCAACACTTAGATGGTATATTTGGTAGTTGTGTGTAAAAAAATATACAGGGTGATGCAGAATTCCAACACTTAATAATATTAAATTATTGTTTGTTCATCAAAAAATAAAGAAAATGCAACGATTAGCGTGTGCGCTGTATGAAGTTCTGAATGGCACATGTTCTTACTTCTCGGTTGTCATTGGTCAGCCATATTGTTATGAGGGAATGAGATTTATTATGGGATAAAATCTCTTATATTCTGTAAAAAGAGTTAAACAGTACCAAATGATATATATATACAAGGTAACTTTTCTTCTACGGTAGGGAACTCTGCTTTCACTCACATCATAAACTGGGCAATGTTCTTCAATTTGAGCTTTATTTCGATAAAATATGTTCAGAAGTTTCGGAGATATAGCCCTTAGTATATAGTAGTTAGAAGCAATGCACAACAATATAATATATATGAAAAATGACATATGTTATATTGTTCAGATCTTGCCTAACAACATATTTATACCAAAGAATACAGTTTTGAAGAAAATTGAAGAAAATAGTGTTTGAAGACATACATTTTCTACTTAGGATGAGTGTCACGTGGTCTCATCAATCCTGCAAGGGTTAAATGGCTTCATGTATAACAACAGGTACTAACTTCATTTTTTAAAATTTCCTGTTGTAACGTATAGATTTTATTTCCCCTTTATCATGTGTGCAACACTTAGATAGTATATTTGGTAGTTGTGTGGAAAAAATATACAGGGTGATGCAGAATTCAAACCCTTAATAATATGAAATTATTGTTTGTTCATCAAAAAATAAAGAAAATGCACCGATTAGCGTGTGCGCTGTATGAAGTTCCGAATGGCACATGTTCTTACTTCTCGGTTGTCATTGGTCAGCCATATTGTTATGAGGGAATGAGATTTATTATGGGATAAAATCTGTTATATTCTGTAAAAAGAGTTAAACAGTACCAAATGTTATATATACAAGGTAACTTTTCTTCTACGGTAGGGAACTCTGCTTTCACTCACATCATAAACTGGGCAACGCTCGTCAATTTGAGCTTTATTTCGTTAAAATATGTTCAGAAGTTTCGGAGATATAGCTTTTAGTATATAGTAGTTAGAAGCAATGCACAACAATATAATATATATGAAAAATGACATATGTTATATTGTTGAGATGTTGCCTAACAACATATTTATACCAAAGTGTACAGTTTTGAAGAAAATTGAAGAAAAGAGGGTTTGAAGACATACGTTTTCTACTTAGGATGGGTGTCACGTGGTCTCATCAATCCGGCAAGGGTTAAATGACTTCATGTATAACAACAGGTACTAACTTCATTTTTTAAAATTTCTTGTTGTAATGTATAGATTTTATTTCCCCTTTATCATGTGTGCAACACTTAGATAGTATATTTGGTAGTTGTGTGGAAAAAAATATACAATGTGATGCAGAATTCAAACCCTTAATAATATGAAATTATTGTTTGTTCATCAAAAAATAAAGAAAATGCACCAATTAGCGTGTGCGCTGTATGAAGTTCTAAATGGCACATGTTCTTACTTCTCGGTTGTCATTGGTCAGCCATATTGTTATGAGGGAATGAGACTTATTATGGGATAAAATCTCTTATATTTTGTAAAAAGAGTTAAACAGTACCAAAGGTTATATATACAAGGTAACTTTTCTTCTATGGTAGAAAACTCTGCTTTCACTCACATCATAAACTGGGCAACGCTCGTCAATTTGAGCTTTATTTCGTTAAAATATGTTTAGAAGTTTCGGAGATATAGCCCTTAGTATATAGTAGTTAGGAGCAATGCACAACAATATAATATATTTGAAAAAATGATATATCTTATATTGTTGAGATGTTGCCTAACAACATATTTATACCAAAGTGTACAGTTTTGAAAAAAATTGAGGAAAATAGTGTTTGAAGACATACGTTTTCTACTTAGGATGGGTGTCACGTGGTCTCATCAATCCTGCAAGGGTTAAATGGCTTCATGTATAACAACAGGTACTAAGTTCATTTTTTAAAACTTCTTGTTGTAATGTATAGATTTTATTTCCCCTTTATCAGGTGTGCAACACTTAGGTAGTATATTTGGTAGTTGTGTGGAAAAAAATATACAGGGTGATGCAGAATTCCAACACTTAATAGTATAAAATTTATGTTTGTTCATCAAGAAATGAAGAAAATGCACCAATTAGCGTGTGCGCTGTATGTAGTTCTTAATGGCACATGTTCTTACTTCTCGGTTGTCATTGGTCAGCCATATTGTTATGAGGGAATGAGACTTATTATGGGATATAATCTGTTATATTCTGTAAAAAGAGTTAAACAGTACCAAATATTATAAATACAAGGTAACTTTTCTTCTACGGTAGGGAACTCTGCTTTCACTCACATCATAAACTGGGCAACGCTCGTCAATTTGAGCTTTATTTCGTTAAAATATGTTCAGAAGTTTCGGAGATATAGAAATTAGTATATAGTAGTTAGAAGCAATGCACAACAATATAATATATATGAAAAATGACATATGTTATATTGTTGAGATGTTGCCTAACAACATATTTATACCAAAGAATACAGTTTTTAAGAAAATTGAAGAAAATAGTGTTTGAAGACATACATTTTCTACTTAGGATGAGTGTCACGTGGTCTCATCAATCCTGCAAGGGTTAAATGGCTTCATGTATAACAACAGGTACTAACTTCATTTTTTAAAATTTCTTGTTGTAATGTATAGATTTTATTTCCCCTTTATCATGTGTGCAACACTTAGATAGTATATTTGGTAGTTGTGTGGAAAAAAATATACAGGGTGAAGCAGAATTCCAACACTTAATAGTATAAAATTTATGTTTGTTCATCAAGAAATGAAGAAAATGCACCAATTAGCGTGTGCGCTGTATGTAGTTCTTAATGGCACATGTTCTTGCTCCTCGGTTGTCATTGGTCAGCCATATTGTTATGAGGGATTGAGACTTATTATGGGATAAAATCTGTTATATTCTGTAAAAAGAG
The DNA here is from genome assembly GCF_964235325.1 of Thermobia domestica. Classification (NCBI taxonomy): domain Eukaryota; kingdom Metazoa; phylum Arthropoda; class Insecta; order Zygentoma; family Lepismatidae; genus Thermobia; species Thermobia domestica. The sequence goes on from NC_137455.1 coordinate 263,985,119, forward strand.
TTAAACAGTACCAAATGTTATATATACAAGGTAACTTTTCTTCTACGGTAGGGAACTCTGCTTTCACTCACATCATAAACTGGGCAACGCTCGTCAATTTGAGCTTTATTTCGTTAAAATATGTTCAGAAGTTTCGGAGATATAGAAATTAGTATATAGTAGTTAGAAGCAATGCACAACAATATAATATATATGAAAAATGACATATGTTATATTGTTGAGATGTTGCCTAACAACATATTTATACCAAAGAATACAGTTTTTAAGAAAATTGAAGAAAATAGTGTTTGAAGACATACATTTTCTACTTAGGATGAGTGTCACGTGGTCTCATCAATCCTGCAAGGGTTAAATGGCTTCATGTATAACAACAGGTATTAACTTCATTTTTTAAAATTTCTTGTTGTAATGTATAGATTTTATTTCCCCTTTATCATGTGTGCAACACTTAGATAGTATATTTGGTAGTTGTGTGGAAAAAATATACAGGGTGATGCAGAATTCCAACACATAATAGTATAAAATTTATATTTGTTCATCAAGAAATGAAGAAAATGCACCAATTAGCGTGTGCGCTGTATGTAGTTCTGAATGGCACATGTTCTTACTCCTCGGTTGTCATTGGTCAGCCATATTGTTATGAGGGAATGAGACTTATTATGGGATAAAATCTGTTATATTCTGTAAAAAGAGTTAAACAGTACCAAATGTTATATATACAAGGTAACTTTTCTTCTACCGTAGGGGACTCTGCTTGCACTCGCATCATAAGCTGGGCAATGTTCTTCAATTTGAGCTTTATTTCGATAAAATATGTTCAGAAGTTTCGGAGATATAGCCCTTAGTATATAGTAGTTAGAAGCAATGCACCACAATATAATATATATGAAAAATGACATATGTTATATTGTTGAGATTTTGCCTAACAACATATTTATACCAAAGAATACAGTTTGAAGAAAATTGAAGAAAATAGTGTTTGAAGACATACATTTTCTACTTAGGATGAGTGTCACGTGGTCTCATCAATCCTGCAAGGGTTAAATGGCTTCATGTATAACAACAGGTACTAACTTCATTTTTTAAAATTTCTTGTTGTAATGTATAGATTTTATTTCCCCTTTATCATGTGTGCAACACTTAGATAGTATATTTGGTAGTTGTGTGTAAAAAAATATACAGGGTGATGCAGAATTCCAACACTTAATAGTATAAAATTTATGTTTGATCATCAAGAAATGAAGAAAATGCACCAATTAGCGTGTGCGCTGTATGTAGTTCTGAATGGCACATGTTCTTACTCCTCGGTTGTCATTGGTCAGCCATATTGTTATGACGGAATGAGACTTATTATGGGATAAAATCTGCTTTTTCTGTAAAAAGAGTTAAACAGTACCAAATGTTATATATACAAGGTAACTTTTCTTCTTCGGTAGGGGACTCTGCTTGCACTCGCATCATAAACTGGGCAATGTTCTTCAATATGAGCTTTATTTCGATAAAATATGTTCAGAAGTTTCGCAGATATAGCCCTTAGTATATAGTAGTTAGAAGCAATGCACAACAATATAATATATATGAAAAATGACATATGTTTATTGTTGAGATATTGCCTAACAACATATTTATACCAAAGAATACAGTTTTGAAGAAAATTGAAGAAAATAGTGTTTGAAGACATACGTTTTCTACTTAGGATGAGTGTCACGTGGTCTCATCAATCCTGCAAGGGTTAAATGGCTTCATGTATAACAACAGGTACTAAGTTCATTTTTTAAAACTTCTTGTTGTAATGTATAGATTTTATTTCCCCTTTATCAGGTGTGCAACACTTAGGTAGTATATTTGGTAGTTGTGTGGAAAAAAATATACAGGGTGATGCAGAATTCCAACACTTAATAGTATAAAATTTATGTTTGTTCATCAAGAAATGAAGAAAATGCACCAATTAGCGTGTGCGCTGTATGTAGTTCTTAATGGCACATGTTCTTACTTCTCGGTTGTCATTGGTCAGCCATATTGTTATGAGGGAATAAGACTTATTATGGGATATAATCTGTTATATTCTGTAAAAAGAGTTAAACAGTACCAAATATTATAAATACAAGGTAACTTTTCTTCTACGGTAGGGAACTCTGCTTTCACTCACATCATAAACTGGGCAACGCTCGTCAATTTGAGCTTTATTTCGTTAAAATATGTTCAGAAGTTTCGGAGATATAGAAATTAGTATATAGTAGTTAGAAGCAATGCACAACAATATAATATATATGAAAAATGACATATGTTATATTGTTGAGATGTTGCCTAACAACATATTTATACCAAAGAATACAGTTTTTAAGAAAATTGAAGAAAATAGTGTTTGAAGACATACATTTTCTACTTAGGATGAGTGTCACGTGGTCTCATCAATCCTGCAAGGGTTAAATGGCTTCATGTATAACAACAGGTACTAACTTCATTTTTTAAAATTTCTTGTTGTAATGTATAGATTTTATTTCCCCTTTATCATGTGTGCAACACTTAGATAGTATATTTGGTAGTTGTGTGGAAAAAATATACAGGGTGATGCAGAATTCCAACACATAATAGTATAAAATTTATATTTGTTCATCAAGAAATGAAGAAAATGCACCAATTAGCGTGTGCGCTGTATGTAGTTCTGAATGGCACATGTTCTTACTCCTCGGTTGTCATTGGTCAGCCATATTGTTATGAGGGAATGAGACTTATTATGGGATAAAATCTGTTATATTCTGTAAAAAGAGTTAAACAGTACCAAATGTTATATATACAAGGTAACTTTTCTTCTACCGTAGGGGACTCTGCTTGCACTCGCATCATAAGCTGGGCAATGTTCTTCAATTTGAGCTTTATTTCGATAAAATATGTTCAGAAGTTTCGGAGATATAGCCCTTAGTATATAGTAGTTAGAAGCAATGCACAGCAATATAATATATATGAAAAATGACATATGTTATATTGTTGAGATGTTGCCTAACAACATATTTATACCAAAGAATACAGTTTGAAGAAAATTGAAGAAAATAGTGTTTGAAGACATACATTTTCTACTTAGGATGAGTGTCACGTGGTCTCATCAATCCTGCAAGGGTTAAATGGCTTCATGTATAACAACAGGTACTAACTACATTTTTTAAAATTTCTTGTTGCAACGTATAGATTTTATTTCCCCTTTATCATGTGTGCAACACTTAGATGGTATATTTGGTAGTTGTGTGTAAAAAAATATACAGGGTGATGCAGAATTCCAACACTTAATAATATTAAATTATTGTTTGTTCATCAAAAAATAAAGAAAATGCAACGATTAGCGTGTGCGCTGTATGAAGTTCTGAATGGCACATGTTCTTACTTCTCGGTTGTCATTGGTCAGCCATATTGTTATGAGGGAATGAGACTTATTATGGGATAAAATCTGTTATATTCTGTAAAAAGAGTTAAACAGTACCAAATGTTATATATACAAGGTAACTTTTCTTCTTCGGTAGGGGACTCTGCTTGCACTCGCATCATAAACTGGGCAATGTTCTTCAATATGAGCTTTATTTCGATAAAATATGTTCAGAAGTTTCGCAGATATAGCCCTTAGTATATAGTAGTTAGAAGCAATGCACAACAATATAATATATATGAAAAATGACATATGTTTATTGTTGAGATATTGCCTAACAACATATTTATACCAAAGAATACAGTTTTGAAGAAAATTGAAGAAAATAGTGTTTGAAGACATACGTTTTCTACTTAGGATGAGTGTCACGTGGTCTCATCAATCCTGCAAGGGTTAAATGGCTTCATGTATAACAACAGGTACTAACTTCATTTTTTAAAACTTCTTGTTATAATGTATAGATTTCCTTTCCCCTTTATCAGGTGTGCAACACTTAGGTAGTATATTTGGTAGTTGTGTGGAAAAAAATATACAGGGTGATGCAGAATTCCAACACTTAATAGTATAAAATTTATGTTTGTTCATCAAGAAATGAAGAAAATGCACCAATTAGCGTGTGCGCTGTATGTAGTTCTGAATGGCACATGTCATTACACATCGGTTGTCATTGGTCAGCCATACTGTTATGAGGGAATGAGACTTATTATGGTATTAAATCTGTTATATTCTGTAAAAAGAGTTAAACAGTACCAAATGTTATATATACAAGGTAACTTTTCTTCTACGGTAGGGGACTCTGCTTGCACTCGCATCATAAGCTGGACAATGTTCTTCAATTTGAGCTTTATTTCGATAAAATATGTTCAGAAGTTTCGGAGATATAGCCCTTAGTATATAGCAGTTAGAAGCAATGCACAACAATATAATATATATGAAAAATGACATATGTTATATTGTTGAGATGTTGCCTAACAACATATTTATACCAAAGAATACAGTTTGAAGAAAATTGAAGAAAATAGTGTTTGAAGACATATATTTTCTACTTAGGATGAGTGTCACGTGGTCTCATCAATCCTGCAAGGGTTAAATGGCTTCATGTATAACAACAGGTACTAACTTCATTTTTTAAAATTTCTTGTTGCAACGTATAGATTTTATTTCCCCTTTATCATGTGTGCAACACTTAGATGGTATATTTGGTAGTTGTGTGTAAAAAAATATACAGGGTGATGCAGAATTCCAACACTTAATAATATTAAATTATTGTTTGTTCATCAAAAAATAAAGAAAATGCAACGATTAGCGTGTGCGCTGTATGAAGTTCTGAATGGCACATGTTCTTACTTCTCGGTTGTCATTGGTCAGCCATATTGTTATGAGGGAATGAGATTTATTATGGGATAAAATCTGTTATATTCTGTAAAAAGAGTTAAACAGTACCAAATGATATATATATACAAGGTAACTTTTCTTCTACGGTAGGGAACTCTGCTTTCACTCACATCATAAACTGGGCAACGCTCGTCAATTTGAGCTTTATTTCGTTAAAATATGTTCAGAAGTTTCGGAGATATAGCCCTTAGTATATAGTAGTTAGGAGCAATGCACAACAATATAATATATATGAAAAAATGATATATGTTATACGTCGTATTGTTGAGATGTTGCCTAACAACATATTTATACCAAAGTGTACAGTTTTGAAGAAAATTGAAGAAAATAGTGTTTGAAGACATACGTTTTCTACTTAGGATGAGTGTCACGTGGTCTCATCAATCCTGCAAGGGTTAAATGGCTTCATGTATAACAACAGGTACTAAGTTCATTTTTTAAAACTTCTTGTTGTAATGTATAGATTTTCTTTCCCCTTTATCAGGTGTGCAACACTTAGATAGTGTATTTGGTAGTTGTGTGGAAAAAAATATACAGGGTGATGCAGAATTCTAACTCATAATAGTATAAAATTTATATTTGTTCATCAAGAAATGAATTAAATGCACCAATTAGCGTGTGCGCTGTATGTAGTTCTGAATGGCACATGTTCTTACTCCTCGGTTGTCATTGGTCAGCCATATTGCTATGAGGGAATGAGACTTATTATGGGATAAAATCTGTTATATTCTGTAAAAAGAGTTAAACAGTACCAAATGTTATATATACAAGGTAACTTTTCTTCTTCGGTAGGGGACTCTGCTTGCACTCGCATCATAAACTGGGCAATGTTCTTCAATATGAGCTTTATTTCGATAAAATATGTTCAGAAGTTTCGCAGATATAGCCCTTAGTATATAGTAGTTAGAAGCAATGCACAACAATATAATATATATGAAAAATGACATATGTTTATTGTTGAGATATTGCCTAACAACATATTTATACCAAAGAATACAGTTTTGAAGAAAATTGAAGAAAATAGTGTTTGAAGACATACGTTTTCTACTTAGGATGAGTGTCACGTGGTCTCATCAATCCTGCAAGGGTTAAATGGCTTCATGTATAACAACAGGTACTAACTTCATTTTTAAAAACTTCTTGTTATAATGTATAGATTTCCTTTCCCCTTTATCAGGTGTGCAACACTTAGATAGTATATTTGGTAGTTGTGTGTAAAAAAATATACAGGGTGATGCAGAATTCAAACCCTTAATAATATGAAATTATTGTTTGTTCATCAAAAAATAAAGAAAATGCACCGATTAGCGTGTGCGCTGTATGAAGTTCCGAATGTCACATGTTCTTACTTCTCGGTTGTCATTGGTCAGCCATATTGTTATGAGGGAATGAGATTTATTATGGGATAAAATCTCTTATATTCTGTAAAAAGAGTTAAACAGTACCAAATGTTATATATACAAGGTAACTTTTCTTCTTCGGTAGGGGACTCTGCTTGCACTCGCATCATAAACTGGGCAATGTTCTTCAATTTGAGCTTTATTTCGATAAAATATGTTCAGAAGTTTCGGAGATATAGCCCTTAGTATATAGTAGTTAGAAGCAATGCACAACAATATAATATATATGAAAAATGACATATGTTATATTGTTGAGATGTTGCCTAACAACATATTTATACCAAAGAATACAGTTTTGAAGAAAATTGAAGAAAATAGTGTTTGAAGACATACATTTTCTACTTAGGATGAGTGTCACGTGGTCTCATCAATCCTCCAAGGGTTAAATGGCTTCATGTATAACAACAGGAACTAACTTCATTTTTTAAAATTTCTTGTAATGTATAGATTTTATTTCCCCTTTATCATGTGTGCAACACTTAGATAGTATATTTGGTAGTTGTGTGTAAAAAAAATATACAGGGTGATGCAGAATTCCAACACTTAATAGTATAAAATTTATGTTTGATCATCAAGAAATGAAGAAAATGCACCAATTAGCGTGTGCGCTGTATGTAGTTCTTAATGGCACATGTTCTTACTTTTCGGTTGTCATTGGTCAGCCATATTGTTATGAGGGAATGAGACTTATTATGGGATAAAATTTGTTATTTTCTGTAAAAAGAGTTAAACAGTACCAAATGTTATATATATAAGGTAACTTTTCTTCTACGGTAGGGAACTCTGCTTTCACTCACATCATAAACTGGGCAACGCTCATCAATTTGAGCCTTATTTCGTTAAAATATGTTCAGAAGTTTCGGAGATATAGCCCTTAGTATATAGTAGTTAGGAGCAATGCACAACAATATAATATATATGAAAAAATGATATATGTTATATTGTTGAGATGTTGCCTAACAACATATTTATACCAAAGTGTACAGTTTTGAAGAAAATTGAAGAAAATAGTGTTTGAAGACATACGTTTTCTACTTAGGATGAGTGTCACGTGGTCTCATCAATCCTGCAAGGGTTAAATGGCTTCATGTATAACAACAGGTACTAACTTCATTTTAAAAATTTCTTGTTGCAACGTATAGATTTTATTTCCCCTTTATCATGTGTGCAACACTTAGATGGTATATTTGGTAGTTGTGTGTAAAAAAATATACAGGGTGATGCAGAATTCCAACACTTAATAATATTAAATTATTGTTTGTTCATCAAAAAATAAAGAAAATGCAACGATTAGCGTGTGCGCTGTATGAAGTTCTAAATGGCACATGTTCTTACTTCTCGGTTGTCATTGGTCAGCCATATTGTTATGACGGAATGAGACTTATTATGGGATAAAATCTGCTTTTTCTGTAAAAAGAGTTAAACAGTACCAAATGTTATATATACAAGGTAACTTTTCTTCTTCGGTAGGGGACTCTGCTTGCACTCGCATCATAAACTGGGCAATGTTCTTCAATATGAGCTTTATTTCGATAAAATATGTTCAGAAGTTTCGCAGATATAGCCCTTAGTATATAGTAGTTAGAAGCAATGCACAACAATATAATATATATGAAAAATGACATATGTTTATTGTTGAGATATTGCCTAACAACATATTTATACCAAAGAATACAGTTTTGAAGAAAATTGAAGAAAATAGTGTTTGAAGACATACGTTTTCTACTTAGGATGAGTGTCACGTGGTCTCATCAATCCTGCAAGGGTTAAATGGCTTCATGTATAACAACAGGTACTAACTTCATTTTTTAAAACTTCTTGTTATAATGTATAGATTTCCTTTCCCCTTTATCAGGTGTGCAACACTTAGGTAGTATATTTGGTAGTTGTGTGGAAAAAAATATACAGGGTGATGCAGAATTCCAACACTTAATAGTATAAAATTTATGTTTGTTCATCAAGAAATGAAGAAAATGCACCAATTAGCGTGTGCGCTGTATGTAGTTCTGAATGGCACATGTTCTTACACCTCGGTTGTCATTGGTCAGCCATACTGTTATGAGGGAATGAGACTTATTATGGTATAAAATCTGTTATATTCTGTAAAAAGAGTTAAACAGTACCAAATGTTATATATACAAGGTAACTTTTCTTCTACGGTAGGGGACTCTGCTTGCACTCGCATCATAAGCTGGGCAATGTTCTTCAATTTGAGCTTGATTTCGATAAAATATGTTCAGAAGTTTCGGAGATATAGCCCTTAGTATATAGTAGTTAGAAGCAATGCACAACAATATAATATATATGAAAAATGACATATGTTATATTGTTGAGATGTTGCCTAACAACATATTTATACCAAAGAATACAGTTTTGAAGAAAATTGAAGAAAATAGTGTTTGAAGACATACATTTTCTACTTAGGATGAGTGTCACGTGGTCTCATCAATCCTGCAAGGGTTAAATGGCTTCATGTATAACAACAGGTACTAACTTCATTTTTTAAAATTTCCTGTTGTAACGTATAGATTTTATTTCCCCTTTATCATGTGTGCAACACTTAGATAGTATATTTGGTAGTTGTGTGGAAAAAATATACAGGGTGATGCAGAATTCAAACCCTTAATAATATGAAATTATTGTTTGTTCATCAAAAAATAAAGAAAATGCACCGATTAGCGTGTGCGCTGTATGAAGTTCCGAATGTCACATGTTCTTACTTCTCGGTTGTCATTGGTCAGCCATATTGTTATGAGGGAATGAGATTTATTATGGGATAAAATCTGTTATATTCTGTAAAAAGAGTTAAACAGTACCAAATGTTATATATACAAGGTAACTTTTCTTCTACGGTAGGGAACTCTGCTTTCACTCACATCATAAACTGGGCAACGCTCGTCAATTTGAGCTTTATTTCGTTAAAATATGTTCAGAAGTTTCGGAGATATAGCTTTTAGTATATAGTAGTTAGAAGCAATGCACAACAATATAATATATATGAAAAATGACATATGTTATATTGTTGAGATGTTGCCTAACAACATATTTATACCAAAGTGTACAGTTTTGAAGAAAATTGAAGAAAAGAGGGTTTGAAGACATACGTTTTCTACTTAGGATGGGTGTCACGTGGTCTCATCAATCCGGCAAGGGTTAAATGACTTCCTGTATAACAACAGGTACTAACTTCATTTTTTAAAATTTCTTGTTGTAATGTATAGATTTTATTTCCCCTTTATCATGTGTGCAACACTTAGATAGTATATTTGGTAGTTGTGTGGAAAAAAATATACAATGTGATGCAGAATTCAAACCCTTAATAATATGAAATTATTGTTTGTTCATCAAAAAATAAAGAAAATGCACCAATTAGCGTGTGCGCTGTATGAAGTTCTAAATGGCACATGTTCTTACTTCTCGGTTGTCATTGGTCAGCCATATTGTTATGAGGGAATGAGACTTATTATGGGATAAAATCTCTTATATTTTGTAAAAAGAGTTAAACAGTACCAAAGGTTATATATACAAGGTAACTTTTCTTCTACGGTAGAAAACTCTGCTTTCACTCACATCATAAACTGGGCAACGCTCGTCAATTTGAGCTTTATTTCGTTAAAATATGTTTAGAAGTTTCGGAGATATAGCCCTTAGTATATAGTAGTTAGGAGCAATGCACAACAATATAATATATTTGAAAAAATGATATATCTTATATTGTTGAGATGTTGCCTAACAACATATTTATACCAAAGTGTACAGTTTTGAAAAAAATTGAGGAAAATAGTGTTTGAAGACATACGTTTTCTACTTAGGATGGGTGTCACGTGGTCTCATCAATCCTGCAAGGGTTAAATGGCTTCATGTATAACAACAGGTACTAAGTTCATTTTTTAAAACTTCTTGTTGTAATGTATAGATTTTATTTCCCCTTTATCAGGTGTGCAACACTTAGGTAGTATATTTGGTAGTTGTGTGGAAAAAAATATACAGGGTGATGCAGAATTCCAACACTTAATAGTATAAAATTTATGTTTGTTCATCAAGAAATGAAGAAAATGCACCAATTAGCGTGTGCGCTGTATGTAGTTCTTAATGGCACATGTTCTTACTTCTCGGTTGTCATTGGTCAGCCATATTGTTATGAGGGAATGAGACTTATTATGGGATATAATCTGTTATATTCTGTAAAAAGAGTTAAACAGTACCAAATATTATAAATACAAGGTAACTTTTCTTCTACGGTAGGGAACTCTGCTTTCACTCACATCATAAACTGGGCAACGCTCGTCAATTTGAGCTTTATTTCGTTAAAATATGTTCAGAAGTTTCGGAGATATAGAAATTAGTATGTAGTAGTTAGAAGCAATGCACAACAATATAATATATATGAAAAATGACATATGTTATATTGTTGAGATGTTGCCTAACAACATATTTATACCAAAGAATACAGTTTTTAAGAAAATTGAAGAAAATAGTGTTTGAAGACATACATTTTCTACTTAGGATGAGTGTCACGTGGTCTCATCAATCCTGCAAGGGTTAAATGGCTTCATGTATAACAACAGGTACTAACTTCATTTTTTAAAATTTCTTGTTGTAATGTATAGATTTTATTTCCCCTTTATCATGTGTGCAACACTTAGATAGTATATTTGGTAGTTGTGTGGAAAAAAATATACAGGGTGAAGCAGAATTCCAACACTTAATAGTATAAAATTTATGTTTGTTCATCAAGAAATGAAGAAAATGCACCAATTAGCGTGTGCGCTGTATGTAGTTCTTAATGGCACATGTTCTTGCTCCTCGGTTGTCATTGGTCAGCCATATTGTTATGAGGGATTGAGACTTATTATGGGATAAAATCTGTTATATTCTGTAAAAAGAGTTAAACAGTACCAAATGTTATATATACAAGGTAACTTTTCTTCTACGGTAGGGAACTCTGCTTTCACTCACATCATAAACTGGGCAACGCTCGTCAATTTGAGCTTGATTTCGTTAAAATATGTTCAGAAGTTTCGGAGATATAGAAATTAGTATATAGTAGTTAGAAGCAATGCACAACAATATAATATATATGAAAAATGACATATGTTATATTGTTGAGATGTTGCCTAACAACATATTTATACCAAAGAATACAGTTTTTAAGAAAATTGAAGAAAATAGTGTTTGAAGACATACATTTTCTACTTAGGATGAGTGTCACGTGGTCTCATCAATCCTGCAAGGGTTAAATGGCTTCATGTATAACAACAGGTATTAACTTCATTTTTTAAAATTTCTTGTTGTAATGTATAGATTTTATTTCCCCTTTATCATGTGTGCAACACTTAGATAGTATATTTGGTAGTTGTGTGGAAAAAATATACAGGGTGATGCAGAATTCCAACACATAATAGTATAAAATTTATATTTGTTCATCAAGAAATGAAGAAAATGCACCAATTAGCGTGTGCGCTGTATGTAGTTCTGAATGGCACATGTTCTTACTCCTCGGTTGTCATTGGTCAGCCATATTGTTATGAGGGAATGAGACTTATTATGGGATAAAATCTGTTATATTCTGTAAAAAGTGTTAAACAGTACCAAATATTATATATACAAGGTAACTTTTCTTCTACCGTAGGGGACTCTGCTTGCACTCGCATCATAAGCTGGGCAATGTTCTTCAATTTGAGCTTTATTTCGATAAAATATGTTCAGAAGTTTCGGAGATATAGCCCTTAGTATATAGTAGTTAGAAGCAATGCACAGCAATATAATATATATGAAAAATGACATATGTTATATTGTTGAGATTTTGCCTAACAACATATTTATACCAAAGAATACAGTTTGAAGAAAATTGAAGAAAATAGTGTTTGAAGACATACATTTTCTACTTAGGATGAGTGTCACGTGGTCTCATCAATCCTGCAAGGGTTAAATGGCTTCATGTATAACAACAGGTACTAACTACATTTTTTAAAATTTCTTGTTGTAACGTATAGATTTTATTTCCCCTTTATCATGTGTGCAACACTTAGATAGTATATTTGGTAGTTGTGTGTAAAAAATTATTCAGGGTGATGCAGAATTCAAACCCTTAATAATATGAAATTATTGTTTGTTCATCAAAAAATAAAGAAAATGCACCGATTAGCGTGTGCGCTGTATGAAGTTCTGAATGGCACATGTTCTTACTTCTCGGTTGTCATTGGTCAGCCATATTGTTATGAGGGAATGAGATTTATTGTGGGATAAAATCTCTTATATTCTGTAAAAAGAGTTAAACAGTACCAAAGGTTATATATACAAAATAACTTTTCTTCTACGGTAGAAAACTCTGCTTTCACTCACATCATAAACTGGGCAACGCTCGTCAATTTGAGCTTTATTTCGTTAAAATATGTTCAGAAGTTTCGGAGATATAGCCCTTAGTATATAGTAGTTAGGAGCAATGCACAACAATATAATATATATGAAAAAATGATATATGTTATATTGTTGAGATGTTGCCTAACAACATATTTATACCAAAGTGTACAGTTTTGAAGAAAATTGAAGAAAATAGAGTTTGAAGACATACGTTTTCTACTTAGGATGAGTGTCACGTGGTCTCATCAATCCTGCAAGGGTTAAATGGCTTCATGTATAACAACAGGTACTAAGTTCATTTTTTAAAACTTTTTGTTGTAATGTATAGATTTTCTTTCCCCTTTATCAGGTGTGCAACACTTAGATAGTATATTTGGTAGTTGTGTGGAAAAAAATATACAGGGTGATGCAGAATTCCAACACTTAATAGTATAAAATTTATGTTTGATCATCAAGAAATGAAGAAAATGCACCAATTAGCGTGTGCGCTGTATGTAGTTCTGAATGGCACATGTTCTTACTCCTCGGTTGTCATTGGTCAGCCATATTGTTATGACGGAATGAGACTTATTATGGGATAAAATCTGCTTTTTCTGTAAAAAGAGTTAAACAGTACCAAATGTTATATATACAAGGTAACTTTTCTTCTTCGGTAGGGGACTCTGCTTGCACTCGCATCATAAACTGGGCAATGTTCTTCAATATGAGCTTTATTTCGATAAAATATGTTCAGAAGTTTCGCAGATATAGCCCTTAGTATATAGTAGTTAGAAGCAATGCACAACAATATAATATATATGAAAAATGACATATGTTTATTGTTGAGATATTGCCTAACAACATATTTATACCAAAGAATACAGTTTTGAAGAAAATTGAAGAAAATAGTGTTTGAAGACATACGTTTTCTACTTAGGATGAGTGTCACGTGGTCTCATCAATCCTGCAAGGGTTAAATGGCTTCATGTATAACAACAGGTACTAACTTCATTTTTTAAAACTTCTTGTTATAATGTATAGATTTCCTTTCCCCTTTATCAGGTGTGCAACACTTAGGTAGTATATTTGGTAGTTGTGTGGAAAAAAATATACAGGGTGATGCAGAATTCCAACACTTAATAGTATAAAATTTATGTTTGTTCATCAAGAAATGAAGAAAATGCACCAATTAGCGTGTGCGCTGTATGTAGTTCTGAATGGCACATGTTCTTACACCTCGGTTGTCATTGGTCAGCCATACTGTTATGAGGGAATGAGACTTATTATGGTATAAAATCTGTTATATTCTGTAAAAAGAGTTAAACAGTACCAAATGTTATATATACAAGGTAACTTTTCTTCTACGGTAGGGGACTCTGCTTGCACTCGCATCATAAGCTGGGCAATGTTCTTCAATTTGAGCTTGATTTCGATAAAATATGTTCAGAGGTTTCGGAGATATAGCCCTTAGTATATAGTAGTTAGAAGCAATGCACAGCAATATAATATATATGAAAAATGACATATGTTATATTGTTGAGATGTTGCCTAACAACATATTTATACCAAAGAATACAGTTTGAAGAAAATTGAAGAAAATAGTGTTTGAAGACATATATTTTCTACTTAGGATGAGTGTCACGTGGTCTCATCAATCCTGCAAGGGTTAAATAGCTTCATGTATAACAACAGGTACTAACTTCATTTTTTAAAATTTCTTGTTGCAACGTATAGATTTTCTTTCCCCTTTATCATGTGTGCAACACTTAGATGGTATATTTGGTAGTTGTGTGTAAAAAAATATACAGGGTGATGCAGAATTCCAACACTTAATAATATTAAATTATTGTTTGTTCATCAAAAAATAAAGAAAATGCAACGATTAGCGTGTGCGCTGTATGAAGTTCTGAATGGCACATGTTCTTACTTCTCGGTTGTCATTGGTCAGCCATATTGTTATGAGGGAATGAGATTTATTATGGGATAAAATCTCTTATATTCTGTAAAAAGAGTTAAACAGTACCAAATGATATATATATACAAGGTAACTTTTCTTCTACGGTAGGGAACTCTGCTTTCACTCACATCATAAACTGGGCAACGCTCGTCAATTTGAGCTTTATTTTGTTAAAATATGTTCAGAAGTTTCGGAGATATAGCTTTTAGTATATAGTAGTTAGAAGCAATGCACAACAATACAATATATATGAAAAATGACATATGTTATATTGTTGAGATGTTGCCTAACAACATATTTATACCAAAGTGTACAGTTTTGAAGAAAATTGAAGAAAATAGGGTTTGAAGACATACGTTTTCTACTTAGGATGAGTGTCACGTGGTCTCATCAATCCGGCAAGGGTTAAATGACTTCATGTATAACAACAGGTACTAACTTCATTTTTTAAAATTTCTTGTTGTAATGTATAGATTTTACTTCCCCTTTATCATGTGTGCAACACTTAGATAGTATATTTGGTAGTTGTGTGGAAAAAAATATACAATGTGATGCAGAATTCAAACCCTTAATAATATGAAATTATTGTTTGTTCATCAAAAAATAAAGAAAATGCACCAATTAGCGTGTGCGCTGTATGAAGTTCTAAATGGCACATGTTCTTACTTCTCGGTTGTCATTGGTCAGCCATATTGTTATGAGGGAATGAGACTTATTATGGGATAAAATCTCTTATATTTTGTAAAAAGAGTTAAACAGTACCAAAGGTTATATATACAAAATAACTTTTCTTCTACGGTAGAAAACTCTGCTTTCACTCACATCATAAACTGGGCAACGCTCGTCAATTTGAGCTTTATTTCGTTAAAATATGTTTAGAAGTTTCGGAGATATAGCCCTTAGTATATAGTAGTTAGGAGCAATGCACAACAATATAATATATATGAAAAAATGATATATCTTATATTGTTGAGATGTTGCCTAACAACATATTTATACCAAAGTGTACAGTTTTGAAAAAAATTGAGGAAAATAATGTTTGAAGACATACGTTTTCTACTTAGGATGGGTGTCACGTGGTCTCATCAATCCTGCAAGGGTTAAATGGCTTCATGTATAACAACAGGTACTAAGTTCATTTTTTAAAACTTCTTGTTGTAATGTATAGATTTTATTTCCCCTTTATCAGGTGTGCAACACTTAGATAGTATATTTGGTAGTTGTGTGGAAAAAAATATACAGGGTGATGCAGAATTCCAACACTTAATAGTATAAAATTTATGTTTGATCATCAAGAAATGAAGAAAATGCACCAATTAGCGTGTGCGCTGTATGTAGTTCTGAATGGCACATGTTCTTACTCCTCGGTTGTCATTGGTCAGCCATATTGTTATGACGGAATGAGACTTATTATGGGATAAAATCTGCTTTTTCTGTAAAAAGAGTTAAACAGTACCAAATGTTATATATACAAGGTAACTTTTCTTCTTCGGTAGGGGACTCTGCTTGCACTCGCATCATAAACTGGGCAATGTTCTTCAATATGAGCTTTATTTCGATAAAATATGTTCAGAAGTTTCGCAGATATAGCCCTTAGTATATAGTAGTTAGAAGCAATGCACAACAATATAATATATATGAAAAATGACATATGTTTATTGTTGAGATATTGCCTAACAACATATTTATACCAAAGAATACAGTTTTGAAGAAAATTGAAGAAAATAGTGTTTGAAGACATACGTTTTCTACTTAGGATGAGTGTCACGTGGTCTCATCAATCCTGCAAGGGTTAAATGGCTTCATGTATAACAACAGGTACTAACTTCATTTTTTAAAACTTCTTGTTATAATGTATAGATTTCCTTTCCCCTTTATCAGGTGTGCAACACTTAGGTAGTATATTTGGTAGTTGTGTGGAAAAAAATATACAGGGTGATGCAGAATTCCAACACTTAATAGTATAAAATTTATGTTTGTTCATCAAGAAATGAAGAAAATGCACCAATTAGCGTGTGCGCTGTATGTAGTTCTGAATGGCACATGTTCTTACACCTCGGTTGTCATTGGTCAGCCATACTGTTATGAGGGAATGAGACTTATTATGGTATAAAATCTGTTATATTCTGTAAAAAGAGTTAAACAGTACCAAATGTTATATATACAAGGTAACTTTTCTTCTACGGTAGGGGACTCTGCTTGCACTCGCATCATAAGCTGGGCAATGTTCTTCAATTTGAGCTTGATTTCGATAAAATATGTTCAGAGGTTTCGGAGATATAGCCCTTAGTATATAGTAGTTAGAAGCAATGCACAGCAATATAATATATATGAAAAATGACATATGTTATATTGTTGAGATGTTGCCTAACAACATATTTATACCAAAGAATACAGTTTGAAGAAAATTGAAGAAAATAGTGTTTGAAGACATATATTTTCTACTTAGGATGAGTGTCACGTGGTCTCATCAATCCTGCAAGGGTTAAATAGCTTCATGTATAACAACAGGTACTAACTTCATTTTTTAAAATTTCTTGTTGCAACGTATAGATTTTCTTTCCCCTTTATCATGTGTGCAACACTTAGATGGTATATTTGGTAGTTGTGTGTAAAAAAATATACAGGGTGATGCAGAATTCCAACACTTAATAATATTAAATTATTGTTTGTTCATCAAAAAATAAAGAAAATGCAACGATTAGCGTGTGCGCTGTATGAAGTTCTGAATGGCACATGTTCTTACTTCTCGGTTGTCATTGGTCAGCCATATTGTTATGAGGGAATGAGATTTATTATGGGATAAAATCTCTTATATTCTGTAAAAAGAGTTAAACAGTACCAAATGATATATATATACAAGGTAACTTTTCTTCTACGGTAGGGAACTCTGCTTTCACTCACATCATAAACTGGGCAACGCTCGTCAATTTGAGCTTTATTTTGTTAAAATATGTTCAGAAGTTTCGGAGATATAGCTTTTAGTATATAGTAGTTAGAAGCAATGCACAACAATACAATATATATGAAAAATGACATATGTTATATTGTTGAGATGTTGCCTAACAACATATTTATACCAAAGTGTACAGTTTTGAAGAAAATTGAAGAAAATAGGGTTTGAAGACATACGTTTTCTACTTAGGATGAGTGTCACGTGGTCTCATCAATCCGGCAAGGGTTAAATGACTTCATGTATAACAACAGGTACTAACTTCATTTTTTAAAATTTCTTGTTGTAATGTATAGATTTTACTTCCCCTTTATCATGTGTGCAACACTTAGATAGTATATTTGGTAGTTGTGTGGAAAAAAATATACAATGTGATGCAGAATTCAAACCCTTAATAATATGAAATTATTGTTTGTTCATCAAAAAATAAACAAAAAGCACCAATTAGCGTGTGCGCTGTATGAAGTTCTAAATGGCACATGTTCTTACTTCTCGGTTGTCATTGGTCAGCCATATTGTTATGAGGGAATGAGACTTATTATGGGATAAAATCTCTTATATTTTGTAAAAAGAGTTAAACAGTACCAAAGGTTATATATACAAAATAACTTT
This sequence comes from Thermobia domestica, assembly GCF_964235325.1. Classification (NCBI taxonomy): domain Eukaryota; kingdom Metazoa; phylum Arthropoda; class Insecta; order Zygentoma; family Lepismatidae; genus Thermobia; species Thermobia domestica. The sequence goes on from NC_137455.1 coordinate 264,003,196, forward strand.
TCTTCTACGGTAGAAAACTCTGCTTTCACTCACATCATAAACTGGGCAACGCTCGTCAATTTGAGCTTTATTTCGTTAAAATATGTTTAGAAGTTTCGGAGATATAGCCCTTAGTATATAGTAGTTAGGAGCAATGCACAACAATATAATATATATGAAAAAATGATATATCTTATATTGTTGAGATGTTGCCTAACAACATATTTATACCAAAGTGTACAGTTTTGAAAAAAATTGAGGAAAATAATGTTTGAAGACATACGTTTTCTACTTAGGATGGGTGTCACGTGGTCTCATCAATCCTGCAAGGGTTAAATGGCTTCATGTATAACAACAGGTACTAAGTTCATTTTTTAAAACTTCTTGTTGTAATGTATAGATTTTATTTCCCCTTTATCAGGTGTGCAACACTTAGGTAGTATATTTGGTAGTTGTGTGGAAAAAAATATACAGGGTGATGCAGAATTCCAACACTTAATAGTATAAAATTTATGTTTGTTCATCAAGAAATGAAGAAAATGCACCAATTAGCGTGTGCGCTGTATGTAGTTCTTAATGGCACATGTTCTTACTTCTCGGTTGTCATTGGTCAGCCATATTGTTATGAGGGAATGAGACTTATTATGGGATATAATCTGTTATATTCTGTAAAAAGAGTTAAACAGTACCAAATATTATAAATACAAGGTAACTTTTCTTCTACGGTAGGGAACTCTGCTTTCACTCACATCATAAACTGGGCAACGCTCGTCAATTTGAGCTTTATTTCGTTAAAATATGTTCAGAAGTTTCGGAGATATAGAAATTAGTATATAGTAGTTAGAAGCAATGCACAACAATATAATATATATGAAAAATGACATATGTTATATTGTTGAGATGTTGCCTAACAACATATTTATACCAAAGAATACAGTTTTTAAGAAAATTGAAGAAAATAGTGTTTGAAGACATACATTTTCTACTTAGGATGAGTGTCACGTGGTCTCATCAATCCTGCAAGGGTTAAATGGCTTCATGTATAACAACAGGTACTAACTTCATTTTTTAAAATTTCTTGTTGTAATGTATAGATTTTATTTCCCCTTTATCATGTGTGCAACACTTAGATAGTATATTTGGTAGTTGTGTGGAAAAAATATACAGGGTGATGCAGAATTCCAACACATAATAGTATAAAATTTATATTTGTTCATCAAGAAATGAAGAAAATGCACCAATTAGCGTGTGCGCTGTATGTAGTTCTGAGTGGCACATGTTCTTACTCCTCGGTTGTCATTGGTCAGCCATATTGTTATGAGGGAATGAGACTTATTATGGGATAAAATCTGTTATATTCTGTAAAAAGAGTTAAACAGTACCAAATGTTATATATATAAGGTAACTTTTCTTCTACCGTAGGGGACTCTGCTTGCACTCGCATCATAAGCTGGGCAATGTTCTTCAATTTGAGCTTTATTTCGATAAAATATGTTCAGAAGTTTCGGAGATATAGCCCTTAGTATATAGTAGTTAGAAGCAATGCACAGCAATATAATATATATGAAAAATGACATATGTTATATTGTTGAGATGTTGCCTAACAACATATTTATACCAAAGAATACAGTTTGAAGAAAATTGAAGAAAATAGTGTTTGAAGACATACATTTTCTACTTAGGATGAGTGTCACGTGGTCTCATCAATCCTGCAAGGGTTAAATGGCTTCATGTATAACAACAGGTACTAACTACATTTTTTAAAATTTCTTGTTGTAACGTATAGATTTTATTTCCCCTTTATCATGTGTGCAACACTTAGATAGTATATTTGGTAGTTGTGTGTAAAAAATTATACAGGGTGATGCAGAATTCAAACCCTTAATAATATGAAATTATTGTTTGTTCATCAAAAAATAAAGAAAATGCACCGATTAGCGTGTGCGCTGTATGAAGTTCTGAATGGCACATGTTCTTACTTCTCGGTTGTCATTGGTCAGCCATATTGTTATGAGGGAATGAGATTTATTGTGGGATAAAATCTCTTATATTCTGTAAAAAGAGTTAAACAGCACCAAATGTTATATATACAAGGTAACTTTTCTTCTACGGTAGGGAACTCTGCTTTCACTCACATCATAAACTTGGCAATGTTCTTCAATTTGAGCTTTATTTCGATAAAATATGTTCAGAAGTTTCGGAGATATAGCCCTTAGTATATAGTAGTTAGAAGCAATGCACAACAATATAATATATATGAAAAATGACATATGTTATATTGTTGAGATGTTGCCTAACAACATATTTATATCAAACAATACAGTTTGAAGAAAATTGATGAAAATAGTGTTTGAAGACATACATTTTCTACTTAGGATGAGTGTCACGTGGTCTCATCAATCCTGCAAGGGTTAAATGGCTTCATGTATAACAACAGGTACTAACTTCATTTTTTAAAATTTCTTGTTGTAATGTATAGATTTTATTTCCCCTTTATCATGTGTGCAACACTTAGATAGTATATTTGGTAGTTGTGTGTAAAAAAATATACAGGGTGATGCAGAATTCAAACCCTTTATAATATGAAATTATTGTTTGTTCATCAAAAAATAAAGAAAATGCACCAATTAGCGTGTGCGCTGTAAGAAGTTCTGAATGGCACATGTTCTTACTTCTCGGTTGTCATTGGTCAGCCATATTGTTATGAGGGAATGAGACTTATTATGGGATAAAATCTCTTATATTCTGTAAAAAGAGTTAAACAGTACCAAATGTTATATATACAAGGTAACTTTTCTTCTACGGTAGGGAACTCTGCTTTCACTCACATCATAAACTGGGCAACGCTCGTCAATTTGAGACTTATTTCGTTAAAATATGTTCAGAAGTTTCGGAGATATAGCCCTTAGTATATAGTAGTTAGGAGCAATGCACAACAATATAATATATATGAAAAAATGATATATGTTATATTGTTGAGATGTTGCCTAACAACATATTTATACCAAAGTGTACAGTTTTGAAGAAAATTGAAGAAAATAGAGTTTGAAGACATACGTTTTCTACTTAGGATGAGTGTCACGTGGTCTCATCAATCCTGCAAGGGTTAAATGGCTTCATGTATAACAACAGGTACTAAGTTCATTTTTTAAAACTTTTTGTTGTAATGTATAGATTTTCTTTCCCCTTTATCAGGTGTGCAACACTTAGATAGTATATTTGGTAGTTGTGTGGAAAAAAATATACAGGGTGATGCAGAATTCCAACACTTAATAGTATAAAATTTATGTTTGATCATCAAGAAATGAAGAAAATGCACCAATTAGCGTGTGCGCTGTATGTAGTTCTGAATGGCACATGTTCTTACTCCTCGGTTGTCATTGGTCAGCCATATTGTTATGACGGAATGAGACTTATTATGGGATAAAATCTGCTTTTTCTGTAAAAAGAGTTAAACAGTACCAAATGTTATATATACAAGGTAACTTTTCTTCTTCGGTAGGGGACTCTGCTTGCACTCGCATCATAAACTGGGCAATGTTCTTCAATATGAGCTTTATTTCGATAAAATATGTTCAGAAGTTTCGCAGATATAGCCCTTAGTATATAGTAGTTAGAAGCAATGCACAACAATATAATATATATGAAAAACGACATATGTTTATTGTTGAGATATTGCCTAACAACATATTTATACCAAAGAATACAGTTTTGAAGAAAATTGAAGAAAATAGTGTTTGAAGACATACGTTTTCTACTTAGGATGAGTGTCACGTGGTCTCATCAATCCTGCAAGGGTTAAATGGCTTCATGTATAACAACAGGTACTAAGTTCATTTTTTAAAACTTCTTGTTGTAATGTATAGATTTTCTTTCCCCTTTATCAGGTGTGCAACACTTAGATAGTATATTTGGTAGTTGTGTGGAAAAAAATATACAGGGTGACGCAGAATTCCAACACATAATAGTATAAAATTTATATTTGTTCATCAAGAAATGAAGAAAATGCACCAATTAGCGTGTGCGCTGTATGTAGTTCTTAATGGCACATGTTCTTACTCCTCGGTTGTCATTGGTCAGCCATATTGTTATGAGGGAATGAGACTTATTATGGGATAAAATCTGCTTTTTCTGTAAAAAGAGTTAAACAGTACCAAATGTTATACATACAAGGTAACTTTTCTTCTATGGTAGGGGATTCTGCTTGCACTCGCATCATAAAGGGGTAATGTTCTTCAATCTGAACTTTATTTCGATAAAATATGTTCAGAAGTTCCTCAGATATATAGCAATTAGTATATAGTAGTTAGAAGCAATGCACAACAATATAATATATATGAAAAATGACATATGTTATATTGTTGAGATGTTGCCTAACAACATATTTATACCAAAGAATACAGTTTTGAAGAAAATTGAAGAAAATAGTGTTTGAAGACATACATTTTCTACTTAGGATGAGTGTCACGTGGTCTCATCAATCCTGCAAGGGTTAAATGGCTTCATGTATAACAACAGGTACTAACTTCATTTTTTAAAATTTCTTGTAATGTATAGATTTTATTTCCCCTTTATCATGTGTGCAACACTTAGATAGTATATTTGGTAGTTGTGTGTAAAAAAAATATACAGGGTGATGCAGAATTCCAACACTTAATAGTATAAAATTTATGTTTGTTCATCAAGAAATGAAGAAAATGCAACGATTAGCGTGTGCGCTGTATGTAGTTCTGAATGGCACATGTTCTTACACCTCGGTTGTCATTGGTCAGCCATACTGTTATGAGGGAATGAGACTTATTATGGTATAAAATCTGTTATATTCTGTAAAAAGAGTTAAACAGTACCAAATGTTATATATACAAGGAAACTTTTCTTCTACGGTAGGGGACTCTGCTTGCACTCGCATCATAAGCTGGGCAATGTTCTTCAATTTGAGCTTTATTTCGATAAAATATGTTCAGAAGTTTCGGAGATATAGCCCTTAGTATATAGTAGTTAGAAGCAATGCACAACAATATAATATATATGAAAAATGACATATGTTATATTGTTGAGATGTTGCCTAACAACATATTTATACCAAAGAATACAGTTTGAAGAAAATTGAAGAAAATAGTGTTTGAAGACATATATTTTCTACTTAGGATGAGTGTCACGTGGTCTCATCAATCCTGCAAGGGTTAAATGGCTTCATGTATAACAACAGGTACTAACTTCATTTTTTAAAATTTCTTGTTGTAATGTATAGATTTTCTTTCCCCTTTATCAGGTGTGCAACACTTAGGTAGTATATTTGGTAGTTGTGTGGAAAAAAATATACAGGGTGATGCAGAATTCCAACACTTAATAGTATAAAATTTATGTTTGTTCATCAAGAAATGAAGAAAATGCACCAATTAGCGTGTGCGCTGTATGTAGTTCTGAATGGCACATGTTCTTACACCTCGGTTGTCATTGGTCAGCCATACTGTTATGAGGGAATGAGACTTATTATGGTATAAAATCTGTTATATTCTGTAAAAAGAGTTAAACAGTACCAAATGTTATATATACAAGGTAACTTTTCTTCTACGGTAGGGGACTCTGCTTGCACTCGCATCATAAGCTGGGCAATGTTCTTCAATTTGAGCTTTATTTCGATAAAATATGTTCAGAAGTTTCGGAGATATAGCCCTTAGTATATAGTAGTTAGAAGCAATGCACAACAATATAATATATATGAAAAATGACATATGTTATATTGTTGAGATGTTGCCTAACAACATATTTATACCAAAGAATACAGTTTCAAGAAAATTGAAGAAAATAGTGTTTGAAGACATATATTTTCTACTTAGGATGAGTGTCACGTGGTCTCATCAATCCTGCAAGGGTTAAATGGCTTCATGTATAACAACAGGTACTAACTTCATTTTTTAAAATTTCTTGTAATGTATAGATTTTATTTCCCCTTTATCATGTGTGCAACACTTAGATAGTATATTTGGTAGTTGTGTGTAAAAAAAATATACAGGGTGATGCAGAATTCCAACACTTAATAGTATAAAATTTATGTTTGATCATCAAGAAATGAAGAAAATGCACCAATTAGCGTGTGCGCTGTATGTAGTTCTTAATGGCACATGTTGTTACTTTTCGGTTGTCATTGGTCAGCCATATTGTTATGAAGGAATGAGACTTATTATGGGATAAAATTTGTTATTTTCTGTAAAAAGAGTTAAACAGTACCAAATGTTATATATATAAGGTAACTTTTCTTCTATGGTAGGGAAATCTGCTTTCACTCACATCATAAACTGGGCAACGCTCGTCAATTTGAGCCTTATTTCGTTAAAATATGTTCAGAAGTTTCGGAGATATAGCCCTTAGTATATAGTAGTTAGGAGCAATGCACAACAATATAATATATATGAAAAAATGATATATGTTATATTGTTGAGATGTTGCCTAACAACATATTTATACCAAAGTGTACAGTTTTGAAGAAAATTGAAGAAAATAGTGTTTGAAGACATACGTTTTCTACTTAGGATGAGTGTCACGTGGTCTCATCAATCCTGCAAGGGTTAAATGGCTTCATGTATAACAACAGGTACTAACTTCATTTTTTAAAATTTCTTGTAATGTATAGATTTTATTTCCCCTTTATCATGTGTGCAACACTTAGATAGTATATTTGGTAGTTGTGTGTAAAAAAAATATACAGGGTGATGCAGAATTCCAACACTTAATAGTATAAAATTTATGTTTGTTCATCAAGAAATGAAGAAAATGCACCAATTAGCGTGTGCGCTGTATGTAGTTCTTAATGGCACATGTTCTTACTTTTCGTTTGTCATTGGTCAGCCATATTGTTATGAGGGAATGAGACTTATTATGGGATAAAATCTGCTTTTTCTGTAAAAAGAGTTAAACAGTACCAAATGTTATATATACAAGGTAACTTTTCTTCTTCGGTAGGGGACTCTGCTTGCACTCGCATCATAAACTGGGCAATGTTCTTCAATATGAGCTTTATTTCGATAAAATATGTTCAGAAGTTTCGCAGATATAGCCCTTAGTATATAGTAGTTAGAAGCAATGCACAACAATATAATATATATGAAAAATGACATATGTTTATTGTTGAGATATTGCCTAACAACATATTTATACCAAAGAATACAGTTTTGAAGAAAATTGAAGAAAATAGTGTTTGAAGACATACGTTTTCTACTTAGGATGAGTGTCACGTGGTCTCATCAATCCTGCAAGGGTTAAATGGCTTCATGTATAACAACAGGTACTAACTTCATTTTTTAAAACTTCTTGTTATAATGTATAGATTTCCTTTCCCCTTTATCAGGTGTGCAACACTTAGGTAGTATATTTGGTAGTTGTGTGGAAAAAAATATACAGGGTGATGCAGAATTCCAACACTTAATAGTATAAAATTTATGTTTGTTCATCAAGAAATGAAGAAAATGCACCAATTAGCGTGTGCGCTGTATGTAGTTCTGAATGGCACATGTTCTTACACCTCGGTTGTCATTGGTCAGCCATACTGTTATGAGGGATTGAGACTTATTATGGAATAAAATCTGTTATATTCTGTAAAAAGAGTTAAACAGTACCAAATGATATATATATACAAGGTAACTTTTCTTCTACGGTAGGGAACTCTGCTTTCACTCACATCATAAACTGGGCAACGCTCGTCAATTTGAGCTTTATTTCGTTAAAATATGTTCAGAAGTTTCGGAGATATAGCCCTTAGTATATAGTAGTTAGGAGCAATGCACAACAATATAATATATATGAAAAAATGATATATGTTATATTGTTGAGATGTTGCCTAACAACATATTTATACCAAAGTGTACAGTTTTGAAGAAAATTGAAGAAAATAGTGTTTGAAGACATACGTTTTCTACTTAGGATGAGTGTCACGTGGTCTCATCAATCCTGCAAGGGTTAAATGGCTTCATGTATAACAACAGGTACTAAGTTCATTTTTTAAAACTTCTTGTTGTAATGTATAGATTTTCTTTCCCCTTTATCAGGTGTGCAACACTTAGATAGTGTATTTGGTAGTTGTGTGGAAAAAAATATACAGGGTGATGCAGAATTCCAACACATAATAGTATAAAATTTATATTTGTTCATCAAGAAATGAATTAAATGCACCAATTAGCGTGTGCGCTGTATGTAGTTCTGAATGGCACATGTTCTTACTCCTCGGTTGTCATTGGTCAGCCATATTGTTATGAGGGTATGAGACTTATTATGGGATAAAATCTGTTATATTCTGTAAAAAGAGTTAAACAGTACCAAATGTTATATATACAAGGTAACTTTTCTTCTTCGGTAGGGGACTCTGCTTGCACTCGCATCATAAACTGGGCAATGTTCTTCAATTTGAGCTTTATTTCGATAAAATATGTTCAGAAGTTTCGGAGATATAGCCCTTAGTATATAGTAGTTAGAAGCAATGCACAACAATATAATATATATGAAAAATGACATATGTTATATTGTTCAGATCTTGCCTAACAACATATTTATACCAAAGAATACAGTTTTGAAGAAAATTGAAGAAAATAGTGTTTGAAGACATACATTTTCTACTTAGGATGAGTGTCACGTGGTCTCATCAATCCTGCAAGGGTTAAATGGCTTCATGTATAACAACAGGTACTAACTTCATTTTTTAAAATTTCTTGTTGTAACGTATAGATTTTATTTCCCCTTTATCATGTGTGCAACACTTAGATAGTATATTTGGTAGTTGTGTGTAAAAAAATATACAGGGTGATGCAGAATTCAAACCCTTAATAATATGAAATTATTGTTTGTTCATCAAAAAATAAAGAAAATGCACCGATTAGCGTGTGCGCTGTATGAAGTTCCGAATGGCACATGTTCTTTCTTCTCGGTTGTCATTGGTCAGCCATATTGTTATGAGGGAATGATATTTATTATGGGATAAAATCTCTTATATTCTGTAAAAAGAGTTAAACAGTACCAAATGTTATATATACAAGGTAACTTTTCTTCTAAGGTAGGGAACTCTGCTTTCACTCACATCATAAACTGGGCAACGCTCGTCAATTTGAGCTTTATTTCGTTAAAATATGTTTAGAAGTTTCGGAGATATAGCCCTTAGTATATAGTAGTTAGGAGCAATGCACAACAATATAATATATATGAAAAAATGATATATCTTATATTGTTGAGATGTTGCCTAACAACATATTTATACCAAAGTGTACAGTTTTGAAAAAAATTGAGGAAAATAGTGTTTGAAGACATACGTTTTCTACTTAGGATGGGTGTCACGTGGTCTCATCAATCCTGCAAGGGTTAAATGGCTTCATGTATAACAACAGGTACTAAGTTCATTTTTTAAAACTTCTTGTTGTAATGTATAGATTTTATTTCCCCTTTATCATGTGTGCAACACTTAGGTAGTATATTTGGTAGTTGTGTGGAAAAAAATATACAGGGTGATGCAGAATTCCAACACTTAATAGTATAAAATTTATGTTTGTTCATCAAGAAATGAAGAAAATGCACCAATTAGCGTGTGCGCTGTATGTAGTTCTTAATGGCACATGTTCTTACTTCTCGGTTGTCATTGGTCAGCCATATTGTTATGAGGGAATGAGACTTATTATGGGATATAATCTGTTATATTCTGTAAAAAGAGTTAAACAGTACCAAATATTATAAATACAAGGTAACTTTTCTTCTACGGTAGGGAACTCTGCTTTCACTCACATCATAAACTGGGCAACGCTCGTCAATTTGAGCTTTATTTCGTTAAAATATGTTCAGAAGTTTCGGAGATATAGAAATTAGTATATAGTAGTTAGAAGCAATGCACAACAATATAATATATATGAAAAATGACATATGTTATATTGTTGAGATGTTGCCTAACAACATATTTATACCAAAGAATACAGTTTTTAAGAAAATTGAAGAAAATAGTGTTTGAAGACATACATTTTCTACTTAGGATGAGTGTCACGTGGTCTCATCAATCCTGCAAGGGTTAAATGGCTTCATGTATAACAACAGGTACTAACTTCATTTTTTAAAATTTCTTGTTGTAATGTATAGATTTTATTTCCCCTTTATCATGTGTGCAACACTTAGATAGTATATTTGGTAGTTGTGTGGAAAAAATATACAGGGTGATGCAGAATTCCAACACTTAATAGTATAAAATTTATATTTATTCATCAAGAAATGAAGAAAATGCACCAATTAGCGTGTGCGCTGTATGTAGTTCTGAATGGCACATGTTCTTACTCCTCGGTTGTCATTGGTCAGCCATACTGTTATGAGGGAATGAGACTTATTATGGGATAAAATCTGTTATATTCTGTAAAAAGAGTTAAACAGTACCAAATGTTATATATACAAGGTAACTTTTCTTCTACCGTAGGGGACTCTGCTTGCACTCGCATCATAAGCTGGGCAATGTTCTTCAATTTGAGCTTTATTTCGATAAAATATGTTCAGAAGTTTCGGAGATATAGCCCTTAGTATATAGTAGTTAGAAGCAATGCACAACAATATAATATATATGAAAAATGACATATGTTATATTGTTCAGATCTTGCCTAACAACATATTTATACCAAAGTGTACAGTTTTGAAGAAAATTGAAGAAAATAGGGTTTGAAGACATACGTTTTCTACTTAGGATGAGTGTCACGTGGTCTCATCAATCCGGCAAGGGTTAAATGACTTCATGTATAACAACAGGTACTAACTTCATTTTTTAAAATTTCTTGTTGTAATGTATAGATTTTATTTCCCCTTTATCATGTGTGCAACACTTAGATAGTATATTTGGTAGTTGTGTGTAAAAAATATACAATGTGATGCAGAATTCAAACCCTTAATAATATGAAATTATTGTTTGTTCATCAAAAAATAAAGAAAATGCACCAATTAGCGTGTGCGCTGTATGAAGTTCTAAATGGCACATGTTCTTACTTCTCGGTTGTCATTGGTCAGCCATATTGTTATGAGGGAATGAGACTTATTATGGGATAAAATCTCTTATATTTTGTAAAAAGAGTTAAACCGTACCAAAGGTTATATATACAAGGTAACTTTTCTTCTACGGTAGGGAACTCTGCTTTCACTCACATCATAAACTGGGCAACGCTCGTCAATTTGAGCTTTATTTCGTTAAAATATGTTTAGAAGTTTCGGAGATATAGCCCTTAGTATATAGTAGTTAGGAGCAATGCACAACAATATAATATATATGAAAAAATGATATATCTTATATTGTTGAGATGTTGCCTAACAACATATTTATACCAAAGTGTACAGTTTTGAAAAAAATTGAGGAAAATAGTGTTTGAAGACATACATTTTCTACTTAGGATGAGTGTCACGTGGTCTCATCAATCCTGCAAGGGTTAAATGGCTTCATGTATAACAACAGGTACTAACTTCATTTTTTAAAATTTCTTGTTGTAATGTATAGATTTTATTTCCCCTTTATCATGTGTGCAACACTTAGATAGTATATTTGGTAGTTGTGTGGAAAAAATATACAGGGTGATGCAGAATTCCAACACATAATAGTATAAAATTTATATTTATTCATCAAGAAATGAAGAAAATGCACCAATTAGCGTGTGCGCTGTATGTAGTTCTGAATGGCACATGTTCTTACTCCTCGGTTGTCATTGGTCAGCCATACTGTTATGAGGGAATGAGACTTATTATGGGATAAAATCTGTTATATTCTGTAAAAAGAGTTAAACAGTACCAAATGTTATATATACAAGGTAACTTTTCTTCTACCGTAGGGGACTCTGCTTGCACTCGCATCATAAGCTGGGCAATGTTCTTCAATTTGAGCTTTATTTCGATAAAATATGTTCAGAAGTTTCGGAGATATAGCCCTTAGTATATAGTAGTTAGAAGCAATGCACAACAATATAATATATATGAAAAATGACATATGTTATATTGTTCAGATCTTGCCTAACAACATATTTATACCAAAGAATACAGTTTTGAAGAAAATTGAAGAAAATAGTGTATGAAGACATACATTTTCTACTTAGGATGAATGTCACGTGGTCTCATCAATCCTGCAAGGGTTAAATGGCTTCATGTATAACAACAGGTACTAACTACATTTTTTAAAATTTCTTGTTGTAACGTATAGATTTTATTTCCCCTTTATCATGTGTGCAACACTTAGATAGTATATTTGGTAGTTGTGTGTAAAAAATTATACAGGGTGATGCAGAATTCAAACCCTTAATAATATGAAATTATTGTTTGTTCATCAAAAAATAAAGAAAATGCACCGATTAGCGTGTGCGCTGTATGAAGTTCCGAATGGCACATGTTCTTTCTTCTCGGTTGTCATTGGTCAGCCATATTGTTATGAGGGAATGATATTTATTATGGGATAAAATCTCTTATATTCTGTAAAAAGAGTTAAACAGTACCAAATGTTATATATACAAGGTAACTTTTCTTCTACGGTAGGGAACTCTGCTTTCACTCACATCATAAACTGGGCAACGCTCGTCAATTTGAGCTTTATTTCGTTAAAATATGTTCAGAAGTTTCGGAGATATAGCTTTTAGTATATAGTAGTTAGAAGCAATGCACAACAATATAATATATATGAAAAATGACATATGTTATATTGTTGAGATGTTGCCTAACAACATATTTATACCAAAGTGTACAGTTTTGAAGAAAATTGAAGAAAATAGGGTTTGAAGACATACGTTTTCTACTTAGGATGAGTGTCACGTGGTCTCATCAATCCGGCAAGGGTTAAATGACTTCATGTATAACAACAGGTACTAACTTCATTTTTTAAAATTTCTTGTTGTAATGTATAGATTTTATTTCCCCTTTATCATGTGTGCAACACTTAGATAGTATATTTGGTAGTTGTGTGTAAAAAATATACAATGTGATGCAGAATTCAAACCCTTAATAATATGAAATTATTGTTTGTTCATCAAAAAATAAAGAAAATGCACCAATTAGCGTGTGCGCTGTATGAAGTTCTAAATGGCACATGTTCTTACTTCTCGGTTGTCATTGGTCAGCCATATTGTTATGAGGGAATGAGACTTATTATGGGATAAAATCTCTTATATTTTGTAAAAAGAGTTAAACCGTACCAAAGGTTATATATACAAGGTAACTTTTCTTCTACGGTAGAAAACTCTGCTTTCACTCACATCATAAACTGGGCAACGCTCGTCAATTTGAGCTTTATTTCGTTAAAATATGTTTAGAAGTTTCGGAGATATAGCCCTTAGTATATAGTAGTTAGGAGCAATGCACAACAATATAATATATATGAAAAAATGATATATCTTATATTGTTGAGATGTTGCCTAACAACATATTTATACCAAAGTGTACAGTTTTGAAAAAAATTGAGGAAAATAGTGTTTGAAGACATACGTTTTCTACTTAGGATGGGTGTCACGTGGTCTCATCAATCCTGCAAGGGTTAAATGGCTTCATGTATAACAACAGGTACTAAGTTCATTTTTTAAAACTTCTTGTTGTAATGTATAGATTTTATTTCCCCTTTATCAGGTGTGCAACACTTAGGTAGTATATTTGGTAGTTGTGTGGAAAAAAATATACAGGGTGATGCAGAATTCCAACACTTAATAGTATAAAATTTATGTTTGTTCATCAAGAAATGAAGAAAATGCACCAATTAGCGTGTGCGCTGTATGTAGTTCTTAATGGCACATGTTCTTACTTCTCGGTTGTCATTGGTCAGCCATATTGTTATGAGGGAATGAGACTTATTATGGGATATAATCTGTTATATTCTGTAAAAAGAGTTAAACAGTACCAAATATTATAAATACAAGGTAACTTTTCTTCTACGGTAGGGAACTCTGCTTTCACTCACATCATAAACTGGGCAACGCTCGTCAATTTGAGCTTTATTTCGTTAAAATATGTTCAGAAGTTTCGGAGATATAGAAATTAGTATATAGTAGTTAGAAGCAATGCACAACAATATAATATATATGAAAAATGACATATGTTATATTGTTGAGATGTTGCCTAACAACATATTTATACCAAAGAATACAGTTTTTAAGAAAATTGAAGAAAATAGTGTTTGAAGACATACATTTTCTACTTAGGATGAGTGTCACGTGGTCTCATCAATCCTGCAAGGGTTAAATGGCTTCATGTATAACAACAGGTACTAACTTCATTTTTTAAAATTTCTTGTTGTAATGTATAGATTTTATTTCCCCTTTATCATGTGTGCAACACTTAGATAGTATATTTGGTAGTTGTGTGGAAAAAATATACAGGGTGATGCAGAATTCCAACACATAATAGTATAAAATTTATATTTATTCATCAAGAAATGAAGAAAATGCACCAATTAGCGTGTGCGCTGTATGTAGTTCTGAATGGCACATGTTCTTACTCCTCGGTTGTCATTGGTCAGCCATACTGTTATGAGGGAATGAGACTTATTATGGGATAAAATCTGTTATATTCTGTAAAAAGAGTTAAACAGTACCAAATGTTATATATACAAGGTAACTTTTCTTCTACCGTAGGGGACTCTGCTTGCACTCGCATCATAAGCTGGGCAATGTTCTTCAATTTGAGCTTTATTTCGATAAAATATGTTCAGAAGTTTCGGAGATATAGCCCTTAGTATATAGTAGTTAGAAGCAATGCACAACAATATAATATATATGAAAAATGACATATGTTATATTGTTCAGATCTTGCCTAACAACATATTTATACCAAAGAATACAGTTTTGAAGAAAATTGAAGAAAATAGTGTATGAAGACATACATTTTCTACTTAGGATGAATGTCACGTGGTCTCATCAATCCTGCAAGGGTTAAATGGCTTCATGTATAACAACAGGTACTAACTACATTTTTTAAAATTTCTTGTTGTAACGTATAGATTTTATTTCCCCTTTATCATGTGTGCAACACTTAGATAGTATATTTGGTAGTTGTGTGTAAAAAATTATACAGGGTGATGCAGAATTCAAACCCTTAATAATATGAAATTATTGTTTGTTCATCAAAAAATAAAGAAAATGCACCGATTAGCGTGTGCGCTGTATGAAGTTCCGAATGGCACATGTTCTTTCTTCTCGGTTGTCATTGGTCAGCCATATTGTTATGAGGGAATGATATTTATTATGGGATAAAATCTCTTATATTCTGTAAAAAGAGTTAAACAGTACCAAATGTTATATATACAAGGTAACTTTTCTTCTACGGTAGGGAACTCTGCTTTCACTCACATCATAAACTGGGCAACGCTCGTCAATTTGAGCTTTATTTCGTTAAAATATGTTCAGAAGTTTCGGAGATATAGCTTTTAGTATATAGTAGTTAGAAGCAATGCACAACAATATAATATATATGAAAAATGACATATGTTATATTGTTGAGATGTTGCCTAACAACATATTTATACCAAAGTGTACAGTTTTGAAGAAAATTGAAGAAAATAGGGTTTGAAGACATACGTTTTCTACTTAGGATGAGTGTCACGTGGTCTCATCAATCCGGCAAGGGTTAAATGACTTCATGTATAACAACAGGTACTAACTTCATTTTTTAAAATTTCTTGTTGTAATGTATAGATTTTATTTCCCCTTTATCATGTGTGCAACACTTAGATAGTATATTTGGTAGTTGTGTGTAAAAAATATACAATGTGATGCAGAATTCAAACCCTTAATAATATGAAATTATTGTTTGTTCATCAAAAAATAAAGAAAATGCACCAATTAGCGTGTGCGCTGTATGAAGTTCTAAATGGCACATGTTCTTACTTCTCGGTTGTCATTGGTCAGCCATATTGTTATGAGGGAATGAGACTTATTATGGGATAAAATCTCTTATATTTTGTAAAAAGAGTTAAACCGTACCAAAGGTTATATATACAAGGTAACTTTTCTTCTACGGTAGGGAACTCTGCTTTCACTCACATCATAAACTGGGCAACGCTCGTCAATTTGAGCTTTATTTCGTTAAAATATGTTTAGAAGTTTCGGAGATATAGCCCTTAGTATATAGTAGTTAGGAGCAATGCACAACAATATAATATATATGAAAAAATGATATATCTTATATTGTTGAGATGTTGCCTAACAACATATTTATACCAAAGTGTACAGTTTTGAAAAAAATTGAGGAAAATAGTGTTTGAAGACATACATTTTCTACTTAGGATGAGTGTCACGTGGTCTCATCAATCCTGCAAGGGTTAAATGGCTTCATGTATAACAACAGGTACTAACTTCATTTTTTAAAATTTCTTGTTGTAATGTATAGATTTTATTTCCCCTTTATCATGTGTGCAACACTTAGATAGTATATTTGGTAGTTGTGTGGAAAAAATATACAGGGTGATGCAGAATTCCAACACATAATAGTATAAAATTTATATTTATTCATCAAGAAATGAAGAAAATGCACCAATTAGCGTGTGCGCTGTATGTAGTTCTGAATGGCACATGTTCTTACTCCTCGGTTGTCATTGGTCAGCCATACTGTTATGAGGGAATGAGACTTATTATGGGATAAAATCTGTTATATTCTGTAAAAAGAGTTAAACAGTACCAAATGTTATATATACAAGGTAACTTTTCTTCTACCGTAGGGGACTCTGCTTGCACTCGCATCATAAGCTGGGCAATGTTCTTCAATTTGAGCTTTATTTCGATAAAATATGTTCAGAAGTTTCGGAGATATAGCCCTTAGTATATAGTAGTTAGAAGCAATGCACAACAATATAATATATATGAAAAATGACATATGTTATATTGTTCAGATCTTGCCTAACAACATATTTATACCAAAGAATACAGTTTTGAAGAAAATTGAAGAAAATAGTGTATGAAGACATACATTTTCTACTTAGGATGAATGTCACGTGGTCTCATCAATCCTGCAAGGGTTAAATGGCTTCATGTATAACAACAGGTACTAACTACATTTTTTAAAATTTCTTGTTGTAACGTATAGATTTTATTTCCCCTTTATCATGTGTGCAACACTTAGATAGTATATTTGGTAGTTGTGTGTAAAAAATTATACAGGGTGATGCAGAATTCAAACCCTTAATAATATGAAATTATTGTTTGTTCATCAAAAAATAAAGAAAATGCACCGATTAGCGTGTGCGCTGTATGAAGTTCCGAATGGCACATGTTCTTTCTTCTCGGTTGTCATTGGTCAGCCATATTGTTATGAGGGAATGATATTTATTATGGGATAAAATCTCTTATATTCTGTAAAAAGAGTTAAACAGTACCAAATGTTATATATACAAGGTAACTTTTCTTCTACGGTAGGGAACTCTGCTTTCACTCACATCATAAACTGGGCAACGCTCGTCAATTTGAGCTTTATTTCGTTAAAATATGTTCAGAAGTTTCGGAGATATAGCTTTTAGTATATAGTAGTTAGAAGCAATGCACAACAATATAATATATATGAAAAATGACATATGTTATATTGTTGAGATGTTGCCTAACAACATATTTATACCAAAGTGTACAGTTTTGAAGAAAATTGAAGAAAATAGGGTTTGAAGACATACGTTTTCTACTTAGGATGAGTGTCACGTGGTCTCATCAATCCGGCAAGGGTTAAATGACTTCATGTATAACAACAGGTACTAACTTCATTTTTTAAAATTTCTTGTTGTAATGTATAGATTTTATTTCCCCTTTATCATGTGTGCAACACTTAGATAGTATATTTGGTAGTTGTGTGTAAAAAATATACAATGTGATGCAGAATTCAAACCCTTAATAATATGAAATTATTGTTTGTTCATCAAAAAATAAAGAAAATGCACCAATTAGCGTGTGCGCTGTATGAAGTTCTAAATGGCACATGTTCTTACTTCTCGGTTGTCATTGGTCAGCCATATTGTTATGAGGGAATGAGACTTATTATGGGATAAAATCTCTTATATTTTGTAAAAAGAGTTAAACCGTACCAAAGGTTATATATACAAGGTAACTTTTCTTCTACGGTAGAAAACTCTGCTTTCACTCACATCATAAACTGGGCAACGCTCGTCAATTTGAGCTTTATTTCGTTAAAATATGTTTAGAAGTTTCGGAGATATAGCCCTTAGTATATAGTAGTTAGGAGCAATGCACAACAATATAATATATATGAAAAAATGATATATCTTATATTGTTGAGATGTTGCCTAACAACATATTTATACCAAAGTGTACAGTTTTGAAAAAAATTGAGGAAAATAGTGTTTGAAGACATACGTTTTCTACTTAGGATGGGTGTCACGTGGTCTCATCAATCCTGCAAGGGTTAAATGGCTTCATGTATAACAACAGGTACTAAGTTCATTTTTTAAAACTTCTTGTTGTAATGTATAGATTTTATTTCCCCTTTATCAGGTGTGCAACACTTAGGTAGTATATTTGGTAGTTGTGTGGAAAAAAATATACAGGGTGATGCAGAATTCCAACACTTAATAGTATAAAATTTATGTTTGTTCATCAAGAAATGAAGAAAATGCACCAATTAGCGTGTGCGCTGTATGTAGTTCTTAATGGCACATGTTCTTACTTCTCGGTTGTCATTGGTCAGCCATATTGTTATGAGGGAATGAGACTTATTATGGGATATAATCTGTTATATTCTGTAAAAAGAGTTAAACAGTACCAAATATTATAAATACAAGGTAACTTTTCTTCTACGGTAGGGAACTCTGCTTTCACTCACATCATAAACTGGGCAACGCTCGTCAATTTGAGCTTTATTTCGTTAAAATATGTTCAGAAGTTTCGGAGATATAGAAATTAGTATATAGTAGTTAGAAGCAATGCACAACAATATAATATATATGAAAAATGACATATGTTATATTGTTGAGATGTTGCCTAACAACATATTTATACCAAAGAATACAGTTTTTAAGAAAATTGAAGAAAATAGTGTTTGAAGACATACATTTTCTACTTAGGATGAGTGTCACGTGGTCTCATCAATCCTGCAAGGGTTAAATGGCTTCATGTATAACAACAGGTACTAACTTCATTTTTTAAAATTTCTTGTTGTAATGTATAGATTTTATTTCCCCTTTATCATGTGTGCAACACTTAGATAGTATATTTGGTAGTTGTGTGGAAAAAATATACAGGGTGATGCAGAATTCCAACACATAATAGTATAAAATTTATATTTATTCATCAAGAAATGAAGAAAATGCACCAATTAGCGTGTGCGCTGTATGTAGTTCTGAATGGCACATGTTCTTACTCCTCGGTTGTCATTGGTCAGCCATACTGTTATGAGGGAATGAGACTTATTATGGGATCAAATCTGTTATATTCTGTAAAAAGAGTTAAACAGTACCAAATGTTATATATACAAGGTAACTTTTCTTCTACCGTAGGGGACTCTGCTTGCACTCGCATCATAAGCTGGGCAATGTTCTTCAATTTGAGCTTTATTTCGATAAAATATGTTCAGAAGTTTCGGAGATATAGCCCTTAGTATATAGTAGTTAGAAGCAATGCACAGCAATATAATATATATGAAAAATGACATATGTTATATTCTTGAGATGTTGCCTAACAACATATTTATACCAAAGAATACAGTTTGAAGAAAATTGAAGAAAATAGTGTTTGAAGACATACATTTTCTACTTAGGATGAGTGTCACGTGGTCTCATCAATCCTGCAAGGGTTAAATGGCTTCATGTATAACAACAGGTACTAACTACATTTTTTAAAATTTCTTGTTGTAACGTATAGATTTTATTTCCCCTTTATCATGTGTGCAACACTTAGATAGTATATTTGGTAGTTGTGTGTAAAAAATTATACAGGGTGATGCAGAATTCAAACCCTTAATAATATGAAATTATTGTTTGTTCATCAAAAAATAAAGAAAATGCACCGATTAGCGTGTGCGCTGTATGAAGTTCTGAATGGCACATGTTCTTACTTCTCGGTTGTCATTGGTCAGCCATATTGTTATGAGGGAATGAGATTTATTATGGGATAAAATCTCTTATATTCTGTAAAAAGAGTTAAACAGTACCAAATGTTATATATACAAGGTAACTTTTCTTCTACGGTAGGGAACTCTGCTTTCACTCACATCATAAACTTGGCAATGTTCTTCAATTTGAGCTTTATTTCGATAAAATATGTTCAGAAGTTTCGGAGATATAGCCCTTAGTATATAGTAGTTAGAAGCAATGCACAACAATATAATATATATGAAAAATGACATATGTTATATTGTTGAGATGTTGCCTAACAACATATTTATACCAAACAATACAGTTTGAAGAAAATTGAAGAAAATAGTGTTTGAAGACATACATTTTCTACTTAGGATGAGTGTCACGTGGTCTCATCAATCCTGCAAGGGTTAAATGGCTTCATGTATAGCAACAGGTACTAACTTCATTTTTTAAAATTTCTTGTTGTAATGTATAGATTTTATTTCCCCTTTATCATGTGTGCAACACTTAGATAGTATATTTGGTAGTTGTGTGTAAAAAAATATACAGGGTGATGCAGAATTCAAACCCTTTATAATATGAAATTATTGTTTGTTCATCAAAAAATAAAGAAAATGCACCAATTAGCGTGTGCGCTGTAAGAAGTTCTGAATGGCACATGTTCTTACTTCTCGGTTGTCATTGGTCAGCCATATAGTTATGAGGGAATGAGACTTATTATGGGATAAAATCTCTTATATTCTGTAAAAAGAGTTAAACAGTACCAAATGTTATATATACAAGGTAACTTTTCTTCTACGGTAGGGAACTCTGCTTTCACTCACATCATAAACTGGGCAACGCTCGTCAATTTGAGCCTTATTTCGTTAAAATATGTTCAGAAGTTTCGGAAATATAGCCCTTAGTATATAGTAGTTAGGAGCAATGCACAACAATATAATATATATGAAAAAATGATATATGTTATATTGTTGAGATGTTGCCTAACAACATATTTATACCAAAGTGTACAGTTTTGAAGAAAATTGAAGAAAATAGAGTTTGAAGACATACGTTTTCTACTTAGGATGAGTGTCACGTGGTCTCATCAATCCTGCAAGGGTTAAATGGCTTCATGTATAACAACAAGTACTAAGTTCATTTTTTAAAACTTCTTGTTGTAATGTATAGATATTCTTTCCCCTTTATCAGGTGTGCAACACTTAGATAGTATATTTGGTAGTTGTGTGGAAAAAAATATACAGGGTGATGCAGAATTCCAACACTTAATAGTATAAAATTTATGTTTGATCATCAAGAAATGAAGAAAATGCACCAATTAGCGTGTGCGCTGTATGTAGTTCTTAATGGCACATGTTCTTACTCCTCGGTTGTCATTGGTCAGCCATATTGTTATGAGGGAATGAGACTTATTATGGGATAAAATCTGTTATATTCTGTAAAAAGAGTTAAACAGTACCAAATGTTATATATACAAGGTAACTTTTCTTCTACGGTAGGGAACTCCGCTTTCACTCACATCATAAACTGGGCAACGCTCGTCAATTTGAGCTTTATTTCGTTAAAATATGTTCAGAAGTTTCGGAGATATAGAAATTAGTATATAGTAGTTAGAAGCAATGCACAACAATATAATATATATGAAAAATGACATATGTTATATTGTTGAGATGTTGTATAACAACATATTTATACCAAAGAATACAGTTTTTAAGAAAATTGAAGAAAATAGTGTTTGAAGACATACGTTTTCTACTTAGGATGAGTGTCACGTGGTCTCATCAATCCTGCAAGGGTTAAATGGCTTCATGTATAACAACAGGTACTAACTTCATTTTTTAAAATTTCTTGTTGTAATGTATAGATTTTATTTCCCCTTTATCAGGTGTGCAACACTTAGATAGTATATTTGGTAGTTGTGTGGAAAAAAATATACAGGGTGATGCAGAATTCCAACACATAATAGTATAAAATTTATATTTGTTCATCAAGAAATGAAGAAAATGCACCAATTAGCGTGTGCGCTGTATGTAGTTCTGAATGGCACATGTTCTTACACCTCGGTTGTCATTGGTCAGCCATACTGTTATGAGGGAATGAGACTTATTATAGTATAAAATCTGTTATATTCTGTAAAAAGAGTTAAACAGTACCAAATGTTATATATACAAGGTAACTTTTCTTCTACGGTAGGGGACTCTGCTTGCACTCGCATCATAAGCTGGGCAATGTTTTTCAATTTGAGCTTTATTTCGATAAAATATGTTCAGAAGTTTCGGAGATATAGCCCTTAGTATATAGTAGTTAGAAGCAATGCACAACAATATAATATATATGAAAAATGACATATGTTATATTGTTGAGATGTTGCCTAACAACATATTTATACCAAACAATACAGTTTGAAGAAAATTGAAGAAAATAGTGTTTGAAGACATATATTTTCTACTTAGGATGAGTGTCACGTGGTCTCATCAATCCTGCAAGGGTTAAATGGCTTCATGTATAACAACAGGTACTAAGTTCATTTTTTAAAACTTCTTGTTGTAATGTATAGATTTTCTTTCCCCTTTATCAGGTGTGCAACACTTAGATAGTATATTTGGTAGTTGTGTGGAAAAAAATATACAGGGTGATGCAGAATTCCAACACTTAATATTATAAAATTTATGTTTGTTCATCAAGAAATGAAGAAAATGCACCAATAAGCGTGTGCGCTGTATGAAGTTCTGAATGGCACATGTTCTTACTCCTCGGTTGTCATTGGTCAGCCATATTGTTATGAGGGAATGAGACTTATTATGGGATAAAATCTCTTATATTCTGTAAAAAGAGTTAAACAGTACCAAATGATATATATACAAGGTAACTTTTCTTCTACGGTGGGGAACTCTGCATTCACTCACATCATAAATTGGGCAACGCTCGTCAATTTTAGCTTTATTTCGTTAAAATATGTTCAGAAGTTTCGGAGATATAGCCCTTAGTATATAGTAGTTAGAAGCTATGCACAACAATATAATATATATGAAAAATGACATATGTTATATTGTTGAGATGTTGCCTAACAACATATTTATACCAAAGAATACAGTTTTGAAGAAAATTGAAGAAAATAGTGTTTGAAGACATACGTTTTCTACTTAGGATGAGTGTCACGTGGTCTCATCAATCCTGCAAGGGTAAAACGGCTTCATGTATAACAACAGATACTAACTTCATTTTTTAAAATTTCTTGTTGTAATGTATAGATTTTTTCCCCTTTATCATGTGTGCAACATTTAGATAGTATATTTGGTAGTTGTGTGTAAAAAAATATACAGGGTGATGCAGAATTCCAACCCTTAATAATATTAAATTATTGTTTGCTCATCAAAAAATAAAGATAATGCACCAATTAGCGTGTGCGCTGTATGTAGTTCTGAATGGCACATGTTCTTACTCCTCGGTGCTCATTGGTCAGCCATATTGTTATGAAGGAATGAGACTTATTATGGGATAAAATTTGTTATTTTCTGTAAAAAGAGTTAAACAGTACCAAATGTTATATATATAAGGTAAAATTCTTCTACGGTAGGGAACTCTGCTTTCACCCACATCATAAATTGGGCAACGCTCTTCAATTTGAGCTTTATTTCGTTAAAATATGTTCAGAAGTTTCGGAGATATAGCCCTTAGTATATAGTAGTTAGGAGCAATGCACAACAATATAATATATATGAAAAAATGATATATGTTATATTGTTGAGATGTTGCCTAACAACATATTTATACCAAACAATACAGTTTTGAAGAAAATTGAAGAAAATAGTGTTTGAAGACATACGTTTTCTACTTAGGATGAGTGTCACGTGGTCTCATCAATCCTGCAAGGGCTAAATGGCTCATGTATAACAACAGGTACTAAGTTCATTTTTTAAAACTTCTTGTTGTAATGTATAGATTTTCTTTCCACTTTATCAGGTGTGCAACACTTAGATAGTATATTTGGTAGTTGTGTGGAAAAAAATATACAGGGTGATGCAGAATTCCAACACTTAATAGTAAAAAAAGTTATGTTTGTTCATCAAGAAATGAAGACAATGCACCAATTAGCGTGTGCGCTGTATGTAGTTCTTAATGGCACATGTTCTTACTCCTCGGTTGTCATTGGTCAGCCATATTGTAATGAGGGAATGAGATTTATTATGGGATAAAATATGTTATATTCTGTAAAAAGAGTTAAACAGTACCAAATGTTATACATACAAGGTAACTTTTCTTCTATGGTAGGGGACTCTGCTTGCACTCGCATCATAAAGGGGGATGTTCTTCAATTTGAGCTTGATTTCGTTAAAATATGTTCTGAAGTTTCGAAGATATAGCAATTAGTATATAGTAGTTAGAAGCAGTGCACAACAATATAATATATATGAAAAATGACATATGTTATATTGTTGAGATGTTGCCTAACAACATATTTATACCAAAGAATACAGTTTTGAAGAAAATTGAAGAAAATAGTGTTTGAAGACATACATTTTCTACTTAGGATGAGTGTCACGTGGTCTCATCAATCCTACAAGGGTTAAATGGCTTCATGTATAACAACAGGTACTAACTTCATTTTTTAAAATTTCTTGTAATGTATAGATTTTATTTCCCCTTTATCATGTGTGCAACACTTAGATAGTATATTTGGTAGTTGTGTGTAAAAAAAATATACAGGGTGATGCAGAATTCCAACACTTAATAGTATAAAATTTATGTTTGATCATCAAGAAATGAAGAAAATGCACCAATTAGCGTGTGCGCTGTATGTAGTTCTTAATGGCACATGTTCTTACTCCTCGGTTGTCATTGGTCAGCCATATTGTTATGAGGGAATGAGACTTATTATGGGATAAAATCTGTTATATTCTGTAAAAAGAGTAAAACAGTACCAAATGTTATATATACAAGGTAACTTTTCTTCTACGGTAGGGAACTCTGCTTTCACTCACATCATAAACTGGGCAACGCTCGTCAATTTGAGCTTTATTTCGTTAAAATATGTTCAGAAGTTTCGGAGATATAGAAATTAGTATATAGTAGTTAGGAGCAATGCACAACAATATAATATATATGAAAAAATGATATATGTTATATTGTTGAGATGTTGCCTAACAACATATTTATACCAAGTAGTACAATTTTGAAGAAAATTGAAGAAAATAGTGTTTGAAGACATATGTTTTCTACTTAGGATGAGTGTCACGTGGTCTCATCAATCCTGCAAGGGTTAAATTGCTTCATGTATAACAACAGGTACTAACTTCATTTTTTAAAATTTCTTGTTGTAATGTATAGATTTTCTTTCCCCTTTATCATGTGTGCAAAACTTAGATAGTATATTTGGTAGTTGTGTTGAAAAAAATATACAGGGTGATGCAGAATTCCAACACTTAATAGTATAGAATTTATGTTTGTTCATCAAGAAATGAAGAAAATGCACCAATTAGCGTGTGCGCTGTATGTAGTTCTGAATGGTACATTTTTTTACTCCTCGGTTGTCATTGGTCAGCCATATTGTTATGAGGGAATGAGACTTATTATGGTATAAAATCTGTTATATTCTGTAAAAAGAGTTAAACAGTACCAGATATTATATATACAAGGTAACTTTCCGTCTAGGGTAGGGGACTCTGCTTTCACTCACATCATAAAGGGAGCAATGCTTTTCAATTTGAGCTTTTTTTCGTTAAAATATATTCAGAAGTTTCGAAGATATAGCCCTTAGTATATAGTAGTTAGGAGCAATACACAACAATATAATATATATGAAAAATGACATATGTTATATTGTTGAGATGTTGCCTAACAACATATTTATACCAAAGAATACAGTTTTGAAGAAATTTGAAGAAAATAGTGTTTGAAGACATACATTTTCTATTAGGATGAGTGTTACGTGGTCTCATCATTCCTGCAAGGGTTAAATGGCTTCATGTATAACAACAGGAACTAACTTCATTTTTTAAAATTTCTTGTTGTAATGTATAGATTTTCTTTCCTCTTTATCATGTGTGCAACACTTAGATAGTATATTTGGCAGTTGTGTGTAAAAAAATATACAGGGTGATGCAGAATTCCAACCCTTAATAATATGAAATTATTGCTTGTTCATCAAAAAATAAAGAAAATGCACCAATTAGCGTGTGCGCTGTATGTAGTTCTGAATAGCACATGTTCTTACTCCTCGGTTGTCATTGGTCAGCCATATTGTTATGAGGGAATGAGACTTATTATGGGATAAAATCTGTTATATTCTGTAAAAAGAGTTAAACAGTACCAAATGTTATATATACAAGGTAACTTTTCTTCAACGGTAGGGGATGTTGATTTCCGTTCCATATAGTTTCCCAGTGTCGACTACTTTGTCTATCATCTCTTGTAGTCCTTCTTCGGATGTAACTATAATAACTGTATCACCTGCATATCTGATCTTGTTAATGATCGGCCCTCCAATCTTGAAATTTCCAATTCCCATCAATGCTTCCTTCATTAAATCTTCACTATAAATGTTGAATATTTGAGGGAACATACTGCATCCTTGTCTGATTCTTTTTCCAATCTCCGAACTATTAATTTCTCCTTCGTTCCAGAGCAACTTCATTCATTGTCCTACGTATAGATTGTGAATGAGTCGTCGGTCTCTCCAGTTGACCCCATTTTCTTTGTAGTTACAGAAAGGTCCAATTGACCCGGTTGAAAGCTATTTCCCAGTCGATGAAGCACAAACACAATTCTACATCACGAGCTCGTTTTGATATAATCCTCATCAACGCAACAGCATCTCTGGTGTTATTTCCTTTCTGGAATCCAAATTGATCTTCCTCTAACATCTCTTCAGTAGTACCCGACAAACTCTTACACGACAAAGGATACCGCCTTAATGGATGTTACTAGTTGTACCGTTAGTTCATTAGGATGTTGGCAGACGGTTTGGTAGGTCATTAGGGGTTGATGACATGATTACATTGATTTGGAAAGTTCCTATGTTTCTTTTTTTAGTTGTGATGACATGTCTGTATTGTTGGAAAGGTCGTGTCCTCTTTTTCGAGTGTGTATACGTGTCTGTACAGATTCTATACTGGATATTTTTAAAAATAGTAATGGAAATTTGAATTGGTTGGATTTGAATTAAATCTGTTGATATGATTAAATTAATAATCCGTAGTAGTGATTAAATTAATAATAATAATATTGAATATATTTACATTATTGACATTGAGTTATATATATATATATAATTTGTTCGTTTGTTTTACAAACTCGTTGTTAAAAATAAGATGTTCGAACAATATGTGAGAGAATAAAAGATATGCTCCTAATAAATTTTGTTTGCTGTGCAAACTCATTATTTATTTAACCTTTCGTAATAAATTACTCGAACAATATGTGAGAAAATAAAAGATATTCACCTAATAAATCGGTTTTTATATTGCTTCGCTTTACAAAGAAAGCTCTTAAAAGTATATAGAAAGTGGGAGGAAACCATTTTATTAGAAGCTGAGAACACTTACAATGTGTAAAAGTTTATGTGATACGTACTGAGAATGAACCTGGGACCCCAAGCTCCGGAGGTGAACGCTGTATGATGGGAGGGAAATATTTGTTCATGCGGGACTTTTTAATTTGACGGATCGTATCTTTTATTCTCTCGTAATTATTACTCGAACACTGTGTGAGCATACTCGGTGAGCGTGGTAAAAGCTCCTATACGGTACGATACACTATACTGGTACATATACAGAGCGTGGTTTCCGTACGTCTTTTGCTGGTGAACTCAAGACATGAACTGAACTTTTCGCGCGCTTTTGGAAAACCGGTTGGGTAGGAGTGATTATGTGTGCTTGCAGGGCTTGCTAAAACTTGAATTCAAATACAAAGGAAAATCGTTGACACGTTTGGTAAACATCACAGAATACCGCCAGACTAATAGAAATAACTTTGGTGCCGCGGTAGGTGAACAAAAGAAAGATTGCGGACGTGGAAGATAAGCATCACAGGTTGGAGACAGACTAATAGAAATAACTTTGGTGTCGTGGTAGATGAACAAAAGATATTGTCGGTGAAAACATAAAAGAAAGAATGGGGACGTGTAAGATAAGCATCAAAAATTGGGAACAGAATAATAGAAATAACTTTGGCTAGGTGAACAAAAGACATTGTCGGCGAAAACATAAAAGAAAGATTGGGGACGCGGAAGATAAACATCACAGGTTGGAGACAGACTAATAAAAACAAGTTTTATGATAGTTTGTTAACAATGAATACAAAGAAAGTTTTACATTACGAACGGTACAACATATGAGGTCATTGAACGCGAATGCAAAAGAACATTCACCTATTGATTGATGATGATTGTGTTGAAACATGAAGCGATGTTAAATACGATTGCAATAGAAGATTGTTATATTAATGCAATAATGATTGAATGAATGCAAATACAACGATAGTTTGTGGCATCCGTTATTTTACGTGGACGATATCTTGCTGTATGTATGGTAGATGTCTTGTTTACATGAATACTAATAGAAGTTGTAAATAACTGATTTTATTTTAAAAGCATGTAAACTATTTTTTTACACGTGATTATTTAAATCTATTCTTTGCACATAGATGACAGATGATTAAATAGTACGCCTTATGAACAACGTTAATGAGGGAATACTGTTGTAAAGTGGGGGAATGATTTTACCAAAGTGAAAATACCAAATATTGATATTTTAAAAGATTATATGAGAACATGTTTTGTTATTTCTATATTTATAAAAATTCTATAGAGAATTGGAAAAGTACATGTGAAAATATTTTAATTGGCGTGGTAGGACTGTTTGAAAAATGTTTAAAGTATCACGTGATATGATGTTATAGGTAAAGTTTTCCTTATATATTGGGCATGAAGAGAAGACTGGTATAGTATCATCATGGAGTCGATTCAGAGTCAAGTACAGCGAGAAATTGACTTGTGCGAAGAGTTAGATTGGGATTCTTCGTTTGACTTTGTAGAGTCTCCAAGAAAAAAATTAAAACTGCGAGAGATTTACCAAATAAATTTATTGACGAGGAAACTCAGTATTTTTCTCCAGCTTCGCCAGTATCCTCAGAGATTATTATAGAAGCAGAAATTCTTGATTTACGTAAGGATCCAGTATTAATCCCATCTACGCCTGTTGGAGTGGGGACATCTTTATCAGTACTTCCTACATCCCTGTCATTATTAGGAGTAAGAACATCAAAAAACATTCAACCTCCATCTTTAAAGTGGACACTAGATAGTAAAGAAGAAAGAACACCATCACCTGATTCATTTACTGAAGAAGAGGATGAGGAGGGAGAAGAAGAAGAAGAAAGAGCACCCTCACCTCACTTATTTAGTGAAGGGGAGGAAGAAGAAATTTTGCGATTATTTGATGAACTGGACGAGTGTAAACCCGACACACCACATGCAAGTGTTACACCTTCGCCACCACCACAAACGGAGACCTTAGACTTATCAATGAAGAAGAAGAAGAACGAAGAAGAAAAGTGTAAGTGTACACAAGTGTTTGTGGATAAAAAGTGCATCAAAAACAGTAATTTAAATTGGAACCCTAATTGTGTGTTATTGTGTGAGGGTTGTTTTTTTGACTGTCCGCAACAAATGTCTCACCGCTGCATTTTTATGGACATTGAATCTTTAGAAACCGAGACATGGTTAATTTTTATTAAAGAAAGTGTGAGAAAAGAACTTTATAATATATTTCGGAATTCACATAGAATACATATGAATACAAACATATTTGAAGAAGAATATTTTAAATTAATAAGAAACCCGAGTTATTTAAAAGAATTAGTAGATATTCTACTATCAAAGAATAAGGAATATTAATTTGTAATTTTCATTGATTCTGTATATATATATATATATATATATATATATATATTTGTCTAACTTTTATGTAATATTATTATTTTGCTTGTATATTATTATTTTGCTTGCATATTATTATTATTTTGCTTGTATATATATATAATATTACCGAAATAAATATATAGAGAAAATTTTATTTTTGATTTTTATTTAATATTAAAAGTTTCCTAAATAAAAGATATCATTAACATTTTACAAGGTGAAACTCATTTATGCTTTCTATCGTTTACTTTTTGGAAACTCGTTTAAAATTAGTATTTGATGACTGTTTTATATTTTTTCTTGATTTTTACTAATACTTTGAAGTATTTAAAAGTTTGATGAGTATTTTACATTGAATTATTTACAAGTTTTCGATTTTGAAAACATAGTTCCTCAAAGTTTGTGTAACAAACATAGCTTGAATAAGAAGAGTTTATGTAACGAAAGATTCGCATAAATAAATAAGAACGAATTTGTGCAACAATTATTTGATGGATTACACTCTATTTTTAATATTTTCACAATTTATTTTAACAATGAGTTTGCACAGCAAACGATCCATCATATAAGCAAAGTATGTATAGCATACGATCCGTAAAATAAGAAATTTTTTGTAAGTTTCGCAGCGTAGCTGCTCATACGAGTTTCTATAAGAATTTTTTTCTAAGTTCACATGAAATGTTCGACTAATTTATTAGGAGAGAATGAATATTTTAATAGTTCGCAGCGTAGCTGCTCTAGCGAGTTTGCTTTGGCATACGAACCAATAAAAAATAAGAAGCGAAATAATGAAAAAAGATACGATCCGTAAAATAGGAAATTTTTTGTAAGTTTCGCAGCGTAGCTGCTCTTACGAGTTTCTGCAAGAATTTTTATTATTATTATATTCACAATCATAGATTGTTCAGAGTTCCACACAAATTTTTAATATATTCAGAATAAAAAATTAACCGACTTTGCTATGGCAAAGGAGAATATATAACAAAAACTGATCTAATAACGAATTTAAAAACTCAGTAATATTATAGTATGATTTATATACTTATCTTACGAAATGCAAAAAGTGCTCACATACATGCAATATAACATGTAGAAAGTGTTTTGCCTACAAGCATCATAGCATGCAGAAAGTTTTCAGAGGCATGCAATATAACATGCAGAAAGTGTTTTTACAAACGCGAATCATAACATGCAGAAAATGTTTTACATACAAGTATGGTAACATGCAGAAGCTCATTTTATAAACGTGAATCATAACATGCAGAAAATGTTTTACATACAAGTATCATAACATGTAGAAAATGTTTACATACAAGCATCATAACATGCAGAAAGTTTTCAGAGGCATGCAATATAACATGTAAAAAGTGTTTTACCTACAAGCATCATAACATGCAGAAAGTTTTCAGGGGCATGCAATATAAAAGGCTGAAACTAATTTTACAAACGCGAATCATAACATGCAGAAAGTTTTCAGAGCCATGCAATATAACATGCAGAAACTAATTTTACAAACGCGAATCATAACATGCAGAAAGTTTTCAGAGGCATGCAATATAACATGCAGAAAATGTTTTACAAACGGGAATCATAACATGCAGAAAATGTTTTACATACAAGCATCATAACATGCAGAAATTTTTTCACATACACGTGATATAAATGTCGAAAAGTGTTTTTTCAAAAACAAATAATTAACCCGGAACTTCTATTGAAGTGATTGAAAAAAATTAAAAGTGAAAATGTAACTTGTTAAACGAAAAATGTAATTTTCAAAATTAAAAAAATGCAACTTGTCAAACGAAAAAAAACGCAAGTTGATAAAATAAAAAATGTAACGTACGAAATTGAAAATGTAATTTTCAAAATGAAAATGCAACTTGTCAAACGAGGAAATGTAACTTGTCAAACGAAAAACTGCAAGTTACGAAAATGTAATTTTCAAAATTTTAGAAATGCAAGTTGTCAAAATGAAAATGCAACTTGTCAAAATGCAGACCCGTAAACTAAAAAATGCAGAACCGTAAACTAAAAAATGTGAAATTTTTTTTCACATGCATGCAATATAAAATGTACAAATTTTTATTTATGCAGCCGAATCATAACATACGGATTTTTTTGTTATATGCACATGTTAAAGTTTCATATGCACATGTTAAAGTTCTAATTTCATGAAAAAATGTTTAAAGAATTTTTCCCTACGTATAAATTCTAAATCATATTTGAAACATAGTTTACTTTTACACTGTAAGTGTTTTGAAATTTTTCGCGCTGAAGTAAAATATATAAGATGTGTAAGGAAATAAATAAAACATGTAATATAAAACGAGAAAAAATTTTATTTACAAATTTCAATAAGATATATATAGTTTACATACAGATACATTCCTTGATATATTGTTTAATACAATCTATATTTATATTAGTATATGTACAATTACATACTGGCCAGTTTATTGCCGAAAGTCTTTTATCACTTGCTTTTGTTAATTTATACACATTGTTTTTATTATTTTGTAATTGATTAACAGAAGAGTTTTTATTTTCCATTATTACTATTTCTTATGCATATTATAATGTAAATCTTTTTGTAAGAATAACTCTGTAATTAACTGAATGTTATCTTTGTTTAATAAAATGTTATATAATGTACATGTAAATTCCCAATCATCAATTTCAGTATCACAATGCACTGTTGCAAATTCTTCATATAAGTCATCAAAAGTTTGTGCGCTTACCATTGTACGCCATGTATTATAGCATAACATATCATAGTCTAAAGTACAATCGTGTTCTTCTATTTTGCTCCTATTTTGAAAACACCCGTAACACAAAAGTTCTCGCGGTGGTTTCCAACGGTCAATACACATTAATACACATTGTTCTTTTATAGAAAAAGAAGAACATTGATATTCGCAATTGTCGTATGTATTTAGGAAACGACATTGGTATTCACAGTCTGGATTGTTGATACAAATCTTTATCGTGCTCAAGATATGCTTCTCTTAAGTCAGAAATATGATAATCATTAAACGTGATTTCTTGATATGAATAATTAAATTTGTTTATAAGATGCGGAATCATGTTTACGTCTATATATTTCACATGAATCTTTAGATATTGTTTTAATATTTGATCACGTGTTGATTTCTTGATTAGGAAATTCCACACAATAGTATTTAATTCTTCATCACTTTCACTCACACATTTATGCTCAGTTTCTTTCTCACTACGATTCGCACAGCCTTCACAAAGTAGTGGTTCAGAAAGTTTATATTTTTCTAGTAACTGTTTTACACAAACTTCATTTACTTCATTAGGAGTACAACCACACTTCACAGCATTGAATATCAGAATATCATTAGAAATTGTATTTTGATTTACTACTACAAGTTCCTCTTCAAAGGGTATTTCATTTGGGTATCTGAAATTTCGTCTATACACAGCATCGTCTATGGTAATTTCCTGTGTTGGATAAATAATCCTATATCTTTCAGCGTCTTCTTCAGGAATGTCAGGATCATTTGGATGTACAAGAATAATTTTCTTTTGTTTTTCAAGTTGAAAACGTTTTTCACGTGGTGAAATGTATTTAGATTTTACACATTCACTTTGTAATAAAGAAAGATTGGTTTCAATTTCACCTTTTCGTTTCTTATTATGAGATGAAGAACCAGAATTTGCTTTTTGCTTTTTAACTGCGGAAATAGATTGCTTTTGACTGTACATTGTAACAGCGTATCACTTCCTTTATATGATTTACTACAGCTATACGCATGCGTGCTTTTATATTATATTGTGACATGCGCGAAAACCATGTACAAGTATACATACGCATCTGACATGCGGGAAGACCAAGTACAAGTATACACACGCATCTGACATGCGCAAAAAATTCTAGTATGAGTATGCGCACGCATAGAATTTATATTGGAATGTTTAAATACATCGTGAAAAGAAACAGGTGTGATTATGTAAAGTTTTTCATAGCATTATTATATCATTAGAACATTTATATGTAATAATAGGCATGTATGTGATTTGTTAGGGATGAAATTAATATTAACAATTTCATACTTTGTAACTCATTTACTAACACTTAGTGTTTACTAAAGCAGTGTTGGAAAAAACGATATATATTGAAAAATAAATAAATTATGATATCAGAGAAAACAAGATTGGATTTTAATTCATGTGCTTACAAACTTAGTAATTCAAATAGTCTGTTTAAAGACTATGTGAATTCTTTCCTTCAAATGAAGCACGAAACATATGATTTTTTTCTTGCTTGGTGCAAAACCAAAGGAGACAAAAATAAATACATTGAAGAGTATCATGCCCATGAAGGTATACAGTTAGACGAAAATAATATTGAATTGAACCCTGGTCTGAGGTATATTGCTAAAATATTCCTCAATTCGCTTTATGGGAAATGGGAACAAAGAACGGACTTGTCGCAATTCGTGATTGTTGACACTCCGGAAAGACTTTTGACGTACTTGCTGTCAGCGCAGTACGAGGTACAAATTGTAACACCCACTCTTGATAAACATGATTTTCACATACATGGACATCAAGGAAAAATAAAGTGATAAGTTGGAAAGGAGATGGTGAAGACAACAATAATAATAATAAATCTTTATATCCTATTGGCAATACTAGGACTTTTGCAATAATAGAAGAAGAACAATATATGCATATTTGTGCAAAGATCATACTAATAATCGTGTTTTAGATAGTGGAAATAATAAAGTTCTAATATTTTATTATTATTATTTCATTAGAAGATTATATTATTTCGATTACAGATGGCATATATGGAATTAGTTAAGGAAGCAGAAAATCTGTTGGCTCTTCAAGAGCAATTTGGATTTGAGGCGGCTGAAGTTACATTTTATACTTGGACAAGGCTAATAGAAAATTATCATTCCAAGGGGGTGCGTGTGTATAATGAGCAATATGAGAGTTTATTACAGGCGTTATTGGATCATTCTAAGGGTGTACGTGTACCAAATGAAAAATATTATCAAATGTTAACAAGGTTATTAAAACATTTTAAAGGATGACAGGATGTTATTTTGGCAACCTGTGAAACCGCTGCTCATATTTCAGATTTATATCGGATAGGGTTTTTTCAAGTCGGTGAAATTAAAAAATCAGTATTGTGAAAAGTTCAACCAGCTGATATTAGCAGGTAAAACAGCTGACTTATTTGTTAAGGACAATGCTAATCTACTACTAGGTAAGCTTACCACGACCAAGTTCTGCTAGTTCTGTGGAACCTAAGAACTTAACTGAGTTTTCAAGAAGTACGTAAGATAATGTTTGGTATGGGCGCATCAGAATTTGAAATAGTAAAGAGTATATCATGAACATATGCTTACTTTGGTTTAAAGGGGACAGAGCTAACCATTAAGTGTATGCAATCAATGATCCGGAAAAATATATACAAAATCTGTTTGATTTTGTAATGGACAACACAATCAAAGATGATAACAAGAACACCCTTGTAGGAATTACTATCGAGAGCACTACCTTAAAGTTAAAACGATGTACATAACATGGCGCAGAAAATCGGAATTCAGCCCTGAGGCTGTCTTTTTCCATAGTGGAAAATACCCTCAATAGTAATGAGGAGTTCCTAATTGAAGCTGCATAGTATGCATCTCCGAAAGGGACGATGTAACTCTTAAAGATTGGATAACTTCTTAAAAATAAATTACTTCCTATGGAGAAGAACGTGTACTGCCTCCCAAAGAGTGTGATTCTGGGAATGGCAACTGTATAAATTGAAAAAAGAACCCAAAAACGCTTGTTAAAAACAAGCCAAGGATTTGTGTGATGATGCCAATGTTACTATTGAGCATCAAAATGGATGTACTATTGATGATGTGAAAAAAATTTCAACAATACCCGGCACCCAAGTACCAGATCATTGTATATGAAAGAAATCAAATGACATGTAATGTATCCGGGAATAAAGGGTCGTAAGCAAATATATTTATTGTACGAAGATAATCACTACCAACTGGTAACTAGTGTCCATAAACTTTTGGGACCCGAAGGCTTTTGCGATTATTGTTTGCAAAAAGTACAATAAAAAAATCTCCGATTTATTATTATTATTATTAGTATAAAGTCTTCATTTATTCAGCGATATGAAGCTTGTATAAAGTCTTCATTTATTCAGCAATACGAAACATCTTTCATTAGTTTATATTGGTTTTACACGATTTTTAAAAATTTGTATTGTGTTAATTAGTTTTTTTTGTTTTGCTACATTTTCAACTCATTCACATAAATATTTCAAGAAATGTTTAGTATGATAGCACTGCACTGCACTGTACTACACAGTAACTATTTTTCTTAGATATTTACTTGAGTAAGATTTAGTTGTAACGTTCACAGAAAAAAATCATGGTAAATTGTACCTTTTTTACAGTTTGTATTTATACATGTAATATACCTACAGAAGAGTAACATTTTCATCCATACGTCTATTATTTCTTCATATTTTTTTTCAATCACAAACACTATCACTATCACTTTGGTTTTTATTCCAAATTAAGAATTTCTTAAAATCTTTCTGCAAAAATATTTCTATCAGTTGATTAACAAATGTATCATTATGAATGGCATCATCATATATATGAAAAAACTGTTCTAATTTATTAAAAGTATGGTCGTGCATTTTTTGAAACGTATACCAAATTTCATCCTGTATATCCATATCTGTAATAACACTTAGTACTTTTGTTTTCAATATATTTTTATGTAACAGAATACAGTCATGGTTTATTGCGTCTTTTAATCCACGTGCACATCCACTGCAAAGAAGCATACTTCTTCTTTTAGATTCCCACATTTGAAAAGCATTTATTAAGCACTGATTGGTTATGTGAATATTATCGCAGAAACAGACCAATACGTTTTCAGCATTAGACATTTTTCAGTTCGACAAAGTAAACGAATTATTTAATAGTTCACAGCGTAGCTGGTCTGAGCTTGTGTACCAAGCGAAATAAAAAAAAAGATACAAACCAATAAATAATTAACACCGAACTTCTAATGAAGTGATCAAACTAAAATAAAAAAAAACACTAGGCATAAATATCTTCATTGACCGCCATACGAAAAAGAAGAAGAAATCTTTTCATCGACTACAACCAGCACAAGAATATTCTTATGTAGCTTTCTTAACTGCGGTATTTATACTTTTCACCGTGGGATGTAATGGCATGTTTGAATTAACCAATGAAAACAGGTTTGAACAAGTTTAAGGTAGACCTGAAACTCATAGTTTCCACCCCCTATTAGTTTTAGATACTATTCTTTTATGATTATGAAGTGATTCTTATATCCAAATTAACTTGAATATTTCATCTTTGCATCAGTTTTTACAACCGACAAAGTCATCCATGCCGTTTACTGCGTTTGCTTGAATTTCTATATACTAACATTGAAAGCGATAATTAGAAATCATGATACCTT
Organism: Thermobia domestica; assembly: GCF_964235325.1. Classification (NCBI taxonomy): domain Eukaryota; kingdom Metazoa; phylum Arthropoda; class Insecta; order Zygentoma; family Lepismatidae; genus Thermobia; species Thermobia domestica. Next base: position 264,040,620 of record NC_137455.1, read on the forward strand.
AACCCCAATAGCTCCTTTGTATTTGCTTGCTTTTAATTAGCCTGTTGGATTCCAACGTATCGTGGCAATTTGACATGATCGATAAATAATGCTTTTAAATCCTTTTAAAATATACTTTTGGTTATTTTACATTTAAGACATGGTGGATTACTTCCTTTTGTGACACCTTTTAGCAACGAGTGGTACTATCTTATCTACAGAATACTCCACACTTGAAAAATTTATTACAGTTGTTATCATGAGACAATAATTATTGAACTTTCGCTAAATATGTTTACAGATAAATTATCGCGTACAATAGGTAGGAACAAATGCTATCGAAAACTCGCCAAGTGTTAAGGATTCTTGTAGACAATCCATGTAGTAAGTTGTGAATATATGTTAAAACTGAAGCCTACATCATGTATTTGATCAGTGCTAGAAATTCCTGTCAATTTTCATTAGGTAGGCTATATGTTAAAAGCTTAGGAAAGAAAAAAAACTAACACGGACTTTGCAATGGCAAAGGAGAATAAACTGTTTCACAAACTTCTTCTTATGTCTGAAGTTTCATGAAACTAAAATTTATTTGTACAAGTAATCACTGAGTTATTTCCTATTTATCTGTATTCTTTTTTTTCATGTCTATATGACATATATTCAAAGATCATTTACTTATTCAAACAGGTTTTTTATGTCGATGCGTTAGGTTATACATCTCTATTGTATTGAATTAGATTCAATCTCCCACATGACCCTCTTCCTCCTCCTCCTCTTTGCTAAGCGGATAGCGTACATGTTATCGGGGGTGGCAGACCATAGTCCTGTAGGAGATCATCATCTTATTTACACTTTTCTTCACGAACAATAACTTTGTGAGATTATATATAAAATACTCCATTGCTGTTCAAAGGGGAGGTCAACTAAACTTAATCTACCACCTTTTCCTATCATTTCATTTAACCACTTGTTTTTAAAAAGAAGGCCAGTAGAAACAATTTTCAGTTCAAGTTCTTGAAAACAACCATCTTTTAGTATGTATTAATCTTACTTATTTGACACACAGTTGTTCGTTAATTTTACTTATGTACTGTTCAAAACAGAAAAGATTTGTTCAAAGTTTTTTCAAAGATTTGATGATAAATCTATAAGTACGTTAGCCATAGTTCACTATTGTTTTCTTATTGAGACCAAACTTTTAATCTCTCATAACAGGTCAGTCCCATGATTCACATTCAATTTTAACACTTTTGAAATACAATTTCCTTGAGCATCCAATAAAATAAAATTATAAGGATTACTATGCTGACAAAGTTTTAATGTTTAGTTTTTCGGTGCTAGTTGGTTCCTACAGTTAGACTTTTCTTCATTAGGTATTCATTTGTTATTATAGGATCGTAATGGCTCAATGGTAAAGCGCCCATTTTCACTGCTTAGGGTCCCTGGTTCGATTACCGTTTGCATCAATTATTTCATTTGTCATAGCGGGCCCATAAGGGCTCAGTGGTAAAGCGCTCATTTCTACTGCTTAGGGTCCCTGGTTCGATTACCGCTTGCATCAATTATTTTAACATTTTTATGACAAAAATTAAGTTTGGATTTATTTCTTATAAAATGTGCTTGACAAACAGCGTGTTCGTGAGTTTTCTCCCGATTCCTCTTACATTCTCATTCCACCAATTTCATAACCTTACTAAAGTGATCCGTTAGCGTAACCGACATAATCGTGAGACTCACAAATTTCATAATTAAGCGTACACAGATACCATAGTAAGTAAGTAATTTTTATTTCTAAGAGACAATTTGCTATTTAATCTTTACATTTAATCAGAATTCGATTCCATGCTACACAAAGTAAATATTCTGATGGCAACATTAAGTATCTAAACTGAACTGAACTGAACTGAACTGAAATTCTTCTTCTTCTTTGGGGATTGCGGTGGCTTAGTGGTAAAGCGCTCACCTTTGGTGTTTGGGGTCGATCCTAGGATATTCCAATTATTTGAACATTTTCATCACAAGTATCAAGTTTTAAATTATGTAATGGGTAAACAGTCTGTATCTGTGTTTCTCAGTGTCGCTTTTTATAAAGTTTCTAAGAGTTTTTATACAACAAATCATCATGACCTAAGTGTAGGGGAACTCCATTTCATTTTTCTTTAATCCAAGTAGATAAAGGCATGCCAATTAACATACATGTCATTCTACACTGAACCCCTTTATCTATATTTACCTTAGATAGTTGAACATTATTGTGTTTTTTTGCACAAAATTTTATATAAAATGCCGTGGCTCGTAAATCCACAGCTTCAAAACCCAAAAGAAATACCTAGTTAATTATTCAAGGAATAAAAACTGATTTCATTGTATGTTCCCTGCTACCAAGTACATTTTAGTGTTCACAGAAGAAAAAGTATTCAAATTCTCTATCTTCTTTGCATAAAATTTCTCAACATTCGCCCGTTTTTTCCACTCTCATCATATACTTTTTTCAAGAGCTTTTATAAAACGAAACAATGTAAATTCATACACTCATCTTAAATGGATTTAATAAAAAAGTAAAATTCAGACTTTTCTTTCAGTATACTATCATTTAATAGCAACAACTAATTAGTAAACGAAAATGTCGTTGTTTTAATTCTTATTTATCAAATAAGGACACCAGCAAATATCTCATTAAGCTTGTTTCACCATACAACTATGTATATTGGTTAAAAATAAAAGAAAAACAAACTAATTATCCTGAAAACTCAAGTACAATTTGATACTAGAGGGAAATCAAATTAGTTATGATAGACACGATAACATAATTAAAATCTTTTCAATTGAAACTGTTAACTAAATAGTGCAACGTACTGAAAAGCATAAAGATTTTTTCCTGCTTTTAAAAACTCTTCAATGGTAACTGTTAACTGAATAGTGCAGCGTACTGAAAAGCATAAAGATTTTTTCCTGCTTTTTTAAAAATTCTAACAACAATTCTTATTCTGAAAATAGCTTTTTCTATGCTTCGAAACGTTACTGTTAATAAAAGGTATCTATAAGTTCAATATGACCCGGAAAGAAAAAAAGTTAGACATTTTATGACCTTTGTTAGGCAGGTTTAAAAATTCAAAGCAAAGGAAACTCAAATTTACCCTTTACCCAGAAAACATGATCTATTTACATTCTTTTTTCTATTTACAAGTATTTACAAAAACAAAATTAGAGCCCCAAAATTACCTCCCATCCCTCCGCTTCCTCTTCCTGATCCATTTCTTTTTCCTCCTTCTCCTTCTCCATCATGTCCTTGTCTTCGTCTTGCTTTTCTTCTTTTTCCATCACCTGTCCCTCCAAGTCCCACTTTATCCCAATTATTTCCCCATCATCACACTTTCTGTCTTTTTCTTCTATATACATTTTTAAAAGTTCAATGTTTACACACATATCACATGTATGCCATTTTTCAGTTCTGTTTTTATTTTGTGGACATGCATATGATAAAAAATATGATTTTCGATCACCACGGTTTTTTTATTTTTTTACGGCAGTAGTCGCTTGCTGTGTACGCTTCAAATTCAATTTCACTCATTTTCTTCTGCAAAATAAAGAAAAGTATTATTAGTACAAATTATTTTCACCAAAATGAAATCAATTATAATCTACACTAATAAAATTCTATTATTCTAATCACAAACTCAATTACAATGTTTAACTTGAACAACAACTTATATATAATTTTAAAGGGGTTAACTTCACCAAAAAATTGACCGCTATGTAAAAATTATATTTGATTTCCGGTGTGGATTTTATGGTTCCAATTAGCGCTAAAATTTTTTCCAGGAGCAAAGTTTAAAGTTGTGTTTCTGTTTAATTTCCAGTATTTTTAAAATAACACTCTTAAATCATGTCTAGTGTTCCTGTGTAGCCTAACATAGTCCTTAACGCTAATAACCATGCTATTGGTACAAACTGTTCCGGCTTCAATTTCCGGTTGTGGTCAAATACTAGTTTCATATAGCCATGCTACTGAACAAAACAGCAAACTTAAAATCAATTCACTTTATGTAGGTATACGTCTCATATACCCATACTACTGAACGAAACAACAACAAACTCATCCGTTAGCATACGTCTCAAAGTTTTCAAGTATATTTTCCAATAATTGTTAGTTAATAGGGTCATGTCTCATATATCAATGTTGCTGAACGCCTTGGTTAACTGAAATTAAGCTATTATTAATAAATCTCACAGTATGTTCGTATATTTTAATAAACGGTGCTAACGAACACGAATTCAATTTCCGGTTGTATCCTAAAAGTTTCACGTTAAGGTTGGCGCATTTTGTTAAAGTGAATCACAATTTAATTTCCAATGGTTCGACATGTTCTAACCCTAATGCTTTTGCCTTTGGTGCAAACAAAACCATGGTACCGTATTCACTAAAACTATCATCTTTACTGCAAACATATTTGACATCTCATCTACAAATTTCGCATGTCATAATTTTTTTAATGTTATTACCTTTCGTGCTAAGGCGTACAATTTTAATTCCCGGGCGGGTCTACCCGCATAAACAAAGTCACCTTAACACCGGGGTGCGGATTTAATTTCCGCGTGGGTCTAACACTGGCGTGCAGGTTCAAATCCCGGGCAAGCCTACGCGCATAAACAAACTCATCTTAACACTGAAATGCGGATTTAATTTCCGCGTGAACCTGACACTAGTGCGCAGGTTCAAATTCCGGGTGCGCTTGCGCGTATAAGCAAAGTTACCTTAACAGCGGCGTGCGTGTTCAAATCCCGAGTGCGCTTACGCGTATAAGCAACCAGCCTTAAATGCTCTACATCAACAACGCTGCAAAGGTTCGGAAATTAATTTTCAATGATAAGCATTATATTTAATCTCGGGTTTTATTCAATGTCAGTCCAATCCAGTTAGCTATAAAATATTCCCCACGTACAAATGTATTCTGTAATATTTGAATATATCTTTCACGCCATTTCCCTCAAAATCTGACGGACTAAACAAATTAAGTTATTTTTTCACTGTATATAAATCAAATTTCCACCCGGACGAACTCAAACAAAGTGATTTATTAAAAATAAAATGCGTTCGCTTCATGTGAGTACTGTCTTTAGTTCAAACCTTGAGTCGGTCATAAATGAACAAACGAAATGTATATCAGTTTTCTTTTGCATCTCTATATCAATTTTAAACTTATAAATATTCTATCAACAAGAAACAAAAATAAGATTGTGTATGTGTTTTCAATAATCATATTAAAACAGTAAAATTACATTTCTTCTATACTTATTTTTTTTCTTTCTTTCATCGAATAACCCCGTACTAATCATTTGTTTTCATTATTTTAATACAAAATCAACTATAATAGGAATTGTGGTTCTATGCCATCTGTCGGAGAAATTTTAAATTAACCTTAGTATAGTTTACCCCCGTGTGTCGTGTTGACGTATTTCGTTATTAGTCTCGAATATATTTTTATATTTTAAAGGTAAAGTATAATATATATTTCTTTTTTCATCCGTAAAATACTACTGATAGCATTAAATAAGTACCAAGAACCCTTCTCGCAATTGTGTTCTGTTAGTAAAACATAGTTTGTGAGGGCATAGCTGCTACTTCTATCAGTAAACCACCAAACGGTCATTATGTTACAAATCCCTAAGGGGGATCCACCAACACATAGGGCCCTTCAGTTGAACATAATTATCATCATGTTATTACCTATTCAAAAAAACCACAATTGTAGGGACTAACTAATGGGAAACATGCCCTCACTTGGTAAAAACATGGTAGAAATAGCCGAACATACTTTCCATTTGCTATGATACAATACTGTTAAAATCTATGGTGGTCTATCTGGGAGGCAAAAGCCGCACAATTGTAAAAACATGTTAGGAATACCCATACATTATTTCAATTCGCTTCATTGTAATACAATACTGTTAAAATCTAAGTGACCCCGTAACTAAGGGGAAGGGCCCCCCGCCAGTTATAGGGTTATACTACAAATAGTCGTACATAATTCTCTTTTTGCTATAATATAATACTGTTAAAATCTAAGTGAGCCCTTAACTAAGGGGGAAGGGCCCCCACCAGTTATAGGTACGTGCTACAATAGTCGTACGTAATTTCCTTTTGCTATAATACTGTTAAAATCTAAGTGAGCCCGTAACTAAGGGGAAGGGCCCCGCCAGTTATAGGGTTATACTACAATAGTCTTACGTATTTTCCTTTTGCTATAATACTGTTAAAATCTATGGATGTCTATCTGGCAGGCAAAAGCCCCTCATTGAGGGACATGCTACAAATAGGAGTACATCATTTCATTTTGCTTCCTTGTAATACAATACTGTTTAAATCTAGGCAATCTATCTGACATGCAAGAGCCAGTTAGTTGGAGGGGTATCATTTCCTTTTGCTTCGAGAATACACAACAAGTTTTCAAAATCAAAAGACAGTGTTCAATAACCAATGTATTTAGGGGGCCCGTAAAATTTTCATCCTTTCTCTTTCTTTCTTAACATTAAAGCTATTGTATGCGCTATGTGGCTACCACCCCGCAAATAACTAACATTCAGTAATATTTACTATTAAAACACGAAAATTTAAATTATAATGTGGGGCAAAGCGCTCCCTTTCCTCCCCAAACTGAAACTTTTTTTTTCTTTCTGAAAATACTAGTCTTAGTTCAAACATTTGCGTTCCTAAAAGATTATCAGCTATGTTACCAAAGCGTACTTCTATGACATCTATTGGCAAAATGATCTTACTTAAGCGGTTCAAGCCCCCTCTGTACAACGTACATATATATTAGGTATACCTGATTTTAAAGTGATCATGTTTCAGTACACAACCGGTGTAACAGTTAAAAATCATAACAAATGAATCAAACATATTGTAATTAAGCACACTATAATTAAGCAAATAAAACTCTACAAGTAAATGGTCCGTCTTTAGCCCTTGGTAAATCATAATGGCGGTTCTTAAGGGAAACATATATTCATAATAATAATAATAATAATAATAATAATAATAATAACTTTAGTAATAGAAAATCGCAATTACATTTCAAGTTTTGCAATCTATCACAAATCTTATCCCTCTTGTCATGATTACAAAATGGTCGTAGGTTTATTTCCCGACAATGTTTCTCAAAAGCAACTCGTGTAGTTTACCAATAATTATTCAAAAAAACTTCCATTATAATTAAGTGAATAATACGTCAATTTAGCATTTAAAAAAAAGTTCTCACCTTAAAAAATCAAACTTCGTTCTGTTAGAATCAACGACGAAAAACTTCAATAAAAACACAAGAATAATTTTTTTTCAATACACACTATGACAGTATGTAAAGAACAATAATAATAAACTTTTATTTCAATAGTATTTATAAGGGATTTCAATGTGTCCCTCCCCCAACCATCATCTTTTCATCAGGTTTTCAAAACCGTTTTCATTAATTATAAATAAAGTCATCATGTTTAAAACTCGATAGCATCAAATTATTCATTGCTCCACCAGGAAATTTCTTATTTACAAGTTCATCAACCGATGTAGTAATCTCAACAGGAAATGACCTTTCAAGGAAAAGCTACCATTTTTTCCTCATTCAGGACAGGGTATCGACATTGGCCCCCTGTAGCAATGTGCGGTTCTAAAATATATACGCACTTTCTCAACTAATTAAGGAAATGCTTACATGTGAAACTTTCACATTGCCAAAATCAGATATTGCCACAAAAATACATTTACGTGTTTGTCCAAAACATCTTGTAAAAGGGAAAAAAACATTAAATTTCTATCTGTCTTCATCACTGCAGATAAGTATCGCAGTGACAATCATAGTTAATGGAAAAATATTTCAGTATGTCGCCACTCAGACTTCTCACGGGCAAGGGGAAAGCGTCTAAGGATATTTCAGTACATATTGACAAGCGGAAATAAAATTAAAAAAAAAGTACATTGACACTCTATGTATGTCACCAGTCAAAGTTCTAACGTAAGCAAAGGGAAAACGCGTATAGGTCACTTACCCGGAAGTGTTCATTCTAAGATAGCCTTCTGTGAGAGACGGAAGAACAATTCAGTCACTCCGTATTTCAAAGTTAGAAACATGGCTGTAAACACGGAGTTAGCTATAAGCAATAAACAAATCAATAAAACGATATATTATTAACAAAATAAATAAATAAATAAACTATTCAAATCACACACACACTTCCTATCTCCCATATTTTTTCTCTCCAATTTACATGTGAGGATTGCAATAATTCTCTCATACAGCGTTCACCTCCGGAGCTTGGGGTCCTGGCGCAAAGGGTCCCAGGTTCATTCTCAGTACAATACAGCGTTCACCTCCGGAGCTTGGGGTCCCAGGTTCATTCTCAGTACGTATCACATAAACTTTTACACACTGTAAGTGTTCTCAGCTTCTTATTTTTAAAATATTTTCGAAACAAGTTTCTCTTTATGAGATTTCATAGAAATCGATCCGTAAAATAAGTTGCTACGACTAATTTATTAGGAGAATATCTTTTATTCTCTCACATATTGTTCGAATAATTTATTACAAAAGGTTAAATAAATAATGAGTTTGCACAGCAAACAAAATTTATTAGGAGAATATCTTTTATTCTCTCACATATTGTTCGAGTAATATTTTCAATATTATTATTATTATTAATTTAATCACTACTACGGATTATTAATTTAATCATATCAACAGATTTAATTCAAAGCGAACCAATTAAAATTCAAATTCAAATTTCCATTATTATTTTTAAAAATATCCAGTATAGAATCTGTACAGACACGTATACACACTCGAAAAAGAGGACACGACCTTTCCAACAATACAGACATGTCATCACAACTAAAAAAGAAACATAGGAACTTTCCAAATCCATGTAATCATGTCATCAACCCCTAATGACCTACCAAACCGTCTGCCAACATCCTAATGACCTAACGGTACAACTAGTAACATCCATTAAGGCGGTATCCTTTGTCGTGTAAGAGTTTGTCGGGTACTACTCTCTTCTATCTTATTCTCCAGCAGCCTGTTCAGTATACACGCAATAACCTCTCCAGTATGGAAAATAAGGCTAATGGTTCTGTGATCGCTGCGCTTCTTTACTTGCTTTTTCAAGGGTAATGCAATCATTGTAACACCAAGAAAACCCTTTGTCCATTTTCCACTCACGTAGATCGTGTTAATGTTGAAAGTCAGTACTGTCATTGCATTGTCTCAAAATTCCTTGAGTAAATCGGCGGGTATGTCGTATTC